>NC_134539.1:58922500-59240833 GCF_050624435.1 Tenrec ecaudatus | reverse complement strand
TTTCTTGCTAGCTGGCCTTTTCCCTCTCTCTCCTTCCCTTTCTTTATTTCCTCCTTTTGTGACTTAATTTTCCACTTGGGATTCAGAGGGCAGGGGCAGAAGTTTCCCTTCAAATGCAACGTCCATCATTCCACCTTCCCTTTCCCATGTCCCTTTCTTTGCAAGGAATCAAAAGGGACTGCAGAGCGGTATTTTTCACCCCCCAAAAAAGAAATTCCACAAAGCAGTCCCTCGTCATTGTTTCTTCCTGTCAGGTCCTGCACAGTCTTTGGTGCAGTCTTCCCCTATTCAAAAATGGCAAAAGAAACTGAACCAATACGAAGATTAGTCTAGTCAATGAGATTTGCTTAAGCCCCCAGCGTGGGGTTTCAGTGGCACTAAGGCACGGGTGGGAAGGTGCCCTGCAGAGCATCAGCAGTAACTGGCACTGGATCAAAATCAAAGCAAAACAAAACAAGGAAGTAAAGAAGGTTCTTGATTGATTTATACAATTTACTGATGAAAGGCTGTCTGGGTGCCATTAGCCACGAGGATGGCCTGCTTTTTGGGTAAAACAAGTCATAAGGAGATTGTCCACTTGTCTGCTGATGTCATTTTGTCAACTATCAAACCTTACTGGTGTGGAGTTGGTCACAATTCATAGCCACTCTAAAGAACTGAGTAGAATTGAGTCCAAAGGGTTTCGGAGGTTGTAAACACTGCAGAAGCAGAGAGCCACGATTTTCTCCTGCAGACCAACTGGTGGGCTCGAGAACAGAAGACCTTTTGGTTAGCAGCTGAGCACTTTAACCACCATGCCAACCAGGAGTCTTGCCAACCTCAAGACTTGTGGTAGTTACGTAATCTGTAGTCGATTTAAAACTTAAGAGCGAATGGGGTGGAGCTTAGCCTGTCAATCAGGTCACAGCTTGATGATCTCATTGGAAGGTGCTAAGGAGATAAGTAGCTCCCTGGAGGTGGGACCCAGGCATTCCCTGGAAGACATTCCTGCTGACAAGACACATGGAGCTACACTAGAGCCCTGGAGCTGAAGGAGCCACATGGAGACTCCTGCCAGCACTGAGATGCTTCCACTGCCACTGGATCCACTGGCCGGTGATTGTCCTGCATTTGGCATCAATGCATGTGCTTTGTGAGTCTGACGAGGAATTTATAGACTGGCATCAGACATATAGGCTAATTATCAGACCTAGGGACTTGCTCTGGACTGGGCTGAGATGTTTTCTTTATATTCATTGCTCTTTCTTATACACATGAGTGCCTATGAATTTGTTTCTCTAGTCTACCCAGACTAACCAAGACTCCACATTATTGTTTTATTCAATGATTCTGCCTTCTGATAAATACCTTCAACGATCTTTGATCAATTTAGTATGTATCTCACTTTCCCTTCTCATGGGCCTTCTTCTACATGGGTTTTCATAGACTGATGATTGCTTCTTTATTTCCAGATTTTTACCATGCGATAGTTAAGGATTCCGGTAACATTAACAAGAGGTGGAGGGGGTGATTTATTGATTAAGAGATTATAATGCATTTGAGAAATGATATCAGCTAGATTGATCAGATCAAGTCTGTATGGCTTGACAATTTTTGCTGTCAGAGACAAAAGAAATTGCTTCTAGAAGCATTTTTTTTCTGTGATGGGAATAAATGTTGACAGATTAGTTACAAACACCCTGAAAGGAATTTGTAATTTATTTTATCATTCCACAAGAAAAGTATAACCATAATTAAAATTACAACTCTCTGGATTAAAGAACTCACCCAAGAACCAATATTAGCAGGGAGCCCATAAAACAGGTTAAATTCCCAGTTGAAATAAGATTCCTCTGGGTGTATGTGTTAGTCTAGGTTGAGTAACCTATGCAATGATGCAAAATGCAGGAAGATCACAGGTCAGTGGGTGCAAAGTCTTGTGGGTCCCAGATGTGGTGGAAGTATCTCCAGGGCTCCCATGGGTCTCAGCATGGCTCCACGTGGCTTGTCAACAGGAAGGTGAAAGTAGAGAGTCAATGTATATCCTACCTCCAGAGAGGAAGTTCCCAGCATCCTCATGAGAAGGTCATGCCCACAAGGAGGCATCACCAGACTGTGACCTGGCTGACAGGCTAGACTCCACCCCTTCACCCTTAATACCCTGAAGTTGACAGGAGATTTTGTAACTACTACCACAGACCACCCCTTGTCAACTTGACACTTTTACACAACTCTTTAGCCATACATAATTTTTAAAACAAGGACAATAGCAAAATCATATTTGTCCCTAACAGGATGAAACTAAAATGCATACAATTCAAAATGTACCGGTCCCATTTAAACATAATATCCTATAAGTGAGCAAAACACAACTATTCTATGCCTAACAATTGCAGTCAAGTGAACACCTTTGTCATAATCATATAATTCTATCAACATATTCCCTCATCTATGAAAGATTGTAAGCCAGCCACTTCATACCTTTATCCTTCCCATTTTTGGTATCCAATTTCTATACTGCCCACTTATATCAACACAGTGCTCTGAGGAAGACAAACATGTTCTTTGATTGGGAGAATCTTCATTGTGAGTCTGCATCCATTAGCAAAGGCAAATCAGGACAGGCCGTCCATAAAGTCAGCAGCAATGTGCACCAATTCACAGGCTCAAAAATCTTATCTTCATCTGGTCTGGTTCTAGTCAAATCACTGGCCACCTCAGGTTCAACAAAAGGCCCCATCACAAATTCTCAACAACTGTAGCCCCCTTGGGCTAGGTCATGTTCTGCACAACTCTTTAAACTTCTGACCAGCCAACAGGCTCTTGTCTTCTCCTCGAGTCCCCATAAACCAGGTCCACGGGTGTCAGTGGCCAGACTCAACCTGTCTCTATTGCTGCGTTTCTCCCACTTCCACTCAACAAGTGGATCCAGGTGGTCACCTAGCAAGCATTTCAGGATGCCTTTAACAAGTTCAGTCCTAGAAAGGAGAGTTTCTTCATGGCTCCAAATTTTTCCTGCTTCAGGCACAAACTACTAATTCAAAATTCCAAAAGCCAAAGGGATTCTTTTTTCTTCTTAGGTTTGTCAACACCCTGTAGGCCAGTCTCTTCAAATGCAAATGTCCAGAGCACTCAACGCATTGAGTGGGGCTTATCTTTTCAGAGCCTTCTTACAGGGCATGCCCTACCCACTTAAAGATTCAAATTAATGAGAAAAAAAAAGATTCAAATTAATGGTTGAAGACAGTGAGCTTACAAACTCTATTTTCATACTTCCTAATAATCATTTCTATCAATCATTATATCAATAACACCAGGCAGAAGAAAACAGAATAAACCTAGTACAGCCAGATCCTAAACTCAATTATTAAACCAGTCAAATTCTATCCTTTATCTAAATTTATCTCATGTGGCCTTAGGCCTCCGGCTGCATTGCCTCAGAGCCAGGGCCAGGCCTTCTGTCAGTCATTTGGACTAGGCAGAGAGAGGCGCCAGGGGTCATTTTGCCCCTTGGCCTCAAAATTTACATATATCACATTCACTTTCACCATTTCAAATAGGAATAACCAAAGACAACAGCCGAAGAAAATAATCAAAACCTTAACTTCCCGTGTTTTATTTTTCCAGAAAACCATCAAGTAACCTGTGTGGCCATATCTGACCTATGGCTAGTCGAAGAAGAAATGATACCATGATGAAGAGGTCCAACAAGTGTCCATTCTCCATCTTTATGACTTGTTTCTCCAGCACCCCTCCTGGTACTAATTGTCTTAGGCGCAGTTCTCTAGAGAATCAAAACCAGGACAGTTCTGATTGTGTGTGTGTGTGTGTGTGTGTGTGTGTGTGTGTGTGTGTGAGAGAGAGAGAGAGAGAGAGAGAGAGAGAGAGAGAGAGAGAGAGAGAGAGAGAGTAGGTTTATATAGTGCAAAGGAATACAACAGCAAATTAGCCCACACAATCATAGACAGCTCAGTCCAGCTTATTTTGTGAGACAGTTACTATACTGAAAGGTCTTTCTAACTCATGCAGGCACGGACTCAAGGCCAAAGAAGCAGGCAATGTGTAGCAGAGGCCAGTAGCTCAGTGTAGCAAAGCAGGTATTGGCAGTTTCACTATGTGGCATTGCAAAATGGCGGGCTGGAGGAGCAGTGTCAGCCTACACATTTTAGGGTGCTAGCTCAATGTATGCATTCATTGTGTGAATGGAGTTCTACTTGGACCCCAAGGATTTCAAGAGTGTTGGTATTTTCCAGCTATCATGGCCTTGGATGGTCCTGAGTTCTGAAGGGGTTCACAACCTTTTTTTTAAAAGTAAATTTTATTTGCACATAATCCATATTTATCATACAAGGCAATAGCCCAATCATAGCAAGACTAGTTGTACAATCATTACCACAATCAATTTTAGAACATTTTCTTCTTTGTTGTACTAATTTTTTTTAAATCATTTTATTGAGGGCTCGTTCAACTCGTATCACAATCCATACATACATCCATTGCATGTCAAGCACATTTGTACATTTGTTGCCATCATCATTCTCAAAATGTTTACTTTCTACTTAAGCTCTTGGTATCAGCTCCTCATTTTTCCCCCTACCACCCCCGACTCTTCCCTCTCACATGATCCTTGATAATTTATAAATTATTATTATTTTGTCATATCTTACACTGTCCAATGTCTCCCTTCACCCACTTTTCTGTTGTCTGTCCCCCAGGGAGGGGGTTATATCTAGGTCCTTGTAATCAGTTCCCCCTTTCTCCCTCACCTTCCCTCCACCCTCCCGGTATCACCACTCTCACCACTGGTCCTGAAGGGATCATCCACCCTGGATTCCCTGTGTTTCCAGTCCCTAACTGTACCAGTGTACATCCTCTGGTCTAGCCAGACTTGTAAGGTAGAATTGGGATCATGATAGTGATGGTGGGTGGGTGGAGTGTGGGGTGGGGGTTCATAATCTTTAAACCACCAAGAAAAAGTCTTTTGTCCCCTCTTTTTGAAAAGTTCTGAAACACGTTTTTCTTGTCCTTTATGAGTTCTCGAGGTTGAATCCTGGGATACGACAGAGAATGTGAAGGCCAAGATCCAGGACAAGGAGGGAATGCCCCCTGCTCAGCAGCAGCTGATCTTTGATGGCAAGCAGCTGGAAGATGGACGTACCTTGTCTGATGACAACATTCAGAAGGCGTTCACTCTTCTTCTTGTGCTGAGACTCTGTGGTGGCACTAAGAAAGGAAGAAGTCTTCCACCGCTCCCAAGAAGAATAAGCATCAGAGAGAGTCAGTTAAGCTGACCATCTTAAAACACTACAAGGTGGATGAAAATGGCAAAACCAGCCGCCTTCAGCGGGAGTGCCCTTCAGATGCGTGTGGTACTGGGGTTTTCATGGCCAGCCACTTGGACAGACACGGCTGCAGCAAGTGTGCTGCTTGATCTATGTCTCGGATTGTGTGACCATTGGAACAGGACCTTAAAAATAAAATAAAATGACCTAACCTCTGTGTTCATGATCTCAGGACAAGATGTAATCAGAGTGTGTTGTACTCTGAAGCAGTCAGGAGGAAACATTTATAGTTGCCTAGTACTTTTCCACCTATCATTAAAAGAAAATACTTTAAAAATATGCCATTTGCTCCTGGTCCACATGAATCAAAGGATGTTACGTAGAAAGTGGGGCCTTGCTGCTGTTGTGTTAAAATGCAGAGTATTGAACACAGTTGAGTACATCCAGACACACATGACACCGTCATCACAGCCCGGAAGTGCATCTCACGCACACAGGCTCCCATCAGAACGTCAGGATTCAGCTTCCACTGTGACCCATAAGGGTTTTGTCAAAAGCAGAGTAGCTGGCTTGTCGGAAATGGACAAGCAGAAACTTCCCTGCATCAAGCTGCCCTTTCTCCACATTTTAACCATGGAACCTAGTTGCATTATCAGCAAATGGACTCAGGACTTCAGAGATGTCCAAACTGTTAAGATGGTAAAATATTACCAGAATAGCATAAAAAAAACAAAAAGGTCAAGTAAGAGATATGTGTTACGCGGTGGGGTATGTGTGGGAATGGTCAGAAAGTATGGCTGCATCGAACAAAAGGTGCCTCAAGAGTGTGAAGGCAGATAGAAGTCGTGAGTTCAAGGTGGAGTGCTGGACTTTGAATAAGTCAGAAAAATGACTTTCCTCTTCTTAAGAATGGTTGGTGCTCTTTCTATGGGAAGGCTTCACTAAAATTTCTTTCTTCTCTTTTCCTTCTTCTTCTCTTAATATTCTGCCCAGTGAAGACTTCTCGGGAGGTAAACCTCACGTGCTGGCTTCCCAAGTGCATTCTCAAATCCAATGGCAACTGGAAATTTGATGGTGGAAATTTCTTCTTTAGATGTGGTAGTTTTCTTTATCTTGTTCATTGATCGTGCGTATGTGATTCAGTTCTCTAAAGTATTCATTGTCGTCTAAGTCTGGAATTTCAAACCCAGCCTACTCTGGCGTCAAGCCTTCACTTTGCAGTGTTCTCTTCGCCAAAAATTGACTGCCTTCCCCATGTTGGGCTTGTGCTTCTGGGTTCTGCTGCGTGGAGCTTTGAGTAGAGTGTACAAAATGGAGTGACCGTGGACAAGAGAAGGGCTGATGAGAGGGCCAGCAAGAACAAAGAAATCAATGGCAACATGACTGTCTAAACTGGCCAGGATCCAAGACTAGCAGACTAAACACGTGAAGCTGCACCCCCTTATTGGACTGAACACGGACAACCATGCCTATGGTTATGCTCACAAAAACTGTGAAAATCCAGCTAAGAGCCGGAGGGCTAGAGCTTTTATTAAAAAAATTAATTTTATTGAGGGTTCTTTCAGCTCTTATAACAATCCATACATCAATTGTATCAAACGCATTTGTTCATATGTTGCTATCATCATTTCCAAAACATTTTCTCCTTGAGCCCTTGGCACAAGCTCATCTTTTCCCCCACCCTCTCACCCTTGTTAATCCTTGATCAATTACATATTGTTTTTATTATTTTGTATCTTACACTTTCCATTTTCCCTTCTCCCACATTTCTGTTATTGGTACCCTTGGGGGGGCAGTTATATATCCAATCTTGTGATAGTACCCTTCCCCCTCCCTGACCATACCCTATCTTCATGATATTGCTACTCCCACTACAGTTCCTAAGGGGATCATCTGTCCTGATGTCCATGTGTCAAGAGCTCTTATCTGTACCGATGTGTGTTCTCCAGTCTAACATGGTTTGTAAGGTAGAACTGGGGGGTGGGGTGGGTGGGGGGTAGAGCTTCTTGACCACTGCAATGGAACAGAACTCTCACTCTTGATGGTAAGACTTACCCATTTTTTCTTGATTTGCTATTGAGATGTGTGAATGCCCATTGGAATAAATTGGTTAAAAGACTGTTTGGACATGTACATATGTGACTATATTAACATATAATGATAGGGATATAGGTCTATGTACATATATTTAAATGTTAAGTATTAAGGTAGTACATGGATGTTGGGCCTCTACTCAAGTATTGCCTCCCACAAGAGCACTTTATTCTAATAACTAGGCATTCTGTGATGCTCACCTTCCCAACACAATCACTAAAAACAAAATGGATACATAAGCAAATGTGGTGAAGAAAGCTAACGGTGCCTGGATATTAAAAGCTATAGGAACTGGGTTCTCAAAGGCTTGAAGTTAAACAAACAGCCATTCAGCAGAGAAGCAACAAGTCCACATGGAAGAAGCACACCACCGGTGAGATCATAAGGAGTCATTGGGACCGGGTAATAGGCACCAGAAGACACATAACAAACAAACAAACACATGTTGAAAATGAGTGGGATTGGCGCACAGATCCAAAGCCCTTCTGTGGACAATGGAACAATCCCCCCACAGAGGAGCCACAGGGAAGGAATGAGTCAACCAGGGTGCAGTAAGGCATTGATGAAACACACATTATTCCTCTGGTTCCTTGAGCCTTCCTCATTCTCAACTATCATAGCCCCAGTGCTGCCTCTCAATTCCGACTAGACCGGACCATGTACACAGGTATTGATAAGGGATGGGGGCTCACGACACATGGAATTCAGGAACAGGAGTGGGAATAGCAATACCAGAAGGGTGGGGGGAGGGATAGGAAGAGAGAAAGGGGGACCTGATCGCAATGATCAACACATAACCATACACCCCCCTGCAGAGTGAAAGAACAACAGAAAACATGGGGGGAAGGGAGACAGTGGTCAGTGTGAGATATGAAAATAACAATCTATAATCTATCAAGGGGTTATGAGGGTGGGGGTGGAGGGAGGGGAAAATGGGGAGCTGATTCCAAGGGCTCAATAGAAAGTATATGTCTAGAAAAGAATGAAGACAACATATGTACAAATTCACCTGATGTAATCGATGTATGGATTGTAACAAGAGTTGTAAGAGTCCCTAATAATACATTTTAATTAAAAAATATATAGTATCTGTGGTCTTAAAGGCTTTAAGTTAAACAAGAGGCCATCTAGCAGGGAAGCAACAAAGCCCACCAGCCCATGTGATCACGAGGTGTGATGGGATCAGGTGTTAGGCATCAGAAGATCCCAAAACAAACAATGATATCAATGAAAATGATGGAGGTGAGAGTGGAGACCAAAAGCCCATCTGTAGACAATTGGACATTCCCTCACAGAAGGGTCACAAGAAAGGAATAAATCAGCCAGGGTGCAGCACAGCACCGAGGAAACATACAACACTCCTCTAGTTCTTTAATGCTTCTTCCCCGCCACTATCATGACCCCAGTGCTACCTTACAAATCCAGCTAGACCAGAGCATGTACACTGGAACAGATAAGAGCTCTTGACACACGGAATGCAGGACAGATAAACTCCTCAGGAACAGTAATGGGAATAGCAATACCACAAGGGTAGGGGGAATGTGGGGGGGAAAGGGGGAGAGATGGGAACTGATTGAAATGATTGACGTATTACACCCCCTGCCCACCTGGGGTATCAACAACATAAATGTGGGTGAAGGGAGGCAGCAGCTGGTATAAGATATGTAAATAATAATAATTTATCATTTAGCAAGGGTTCATGAGGATGGAAGAGTAGGGGAGGGAGGGACAAAAGAGGAGCTGATACCAAGGGCTCAATTAGGAAGAAAATGCTTTGAAAATGATGATGGCAACATTTGTACAAATATGTTTGATACAATCAATGTATGGATTGTTATAAGAGCTGTAAGAGCCCCCAATAAAATGATTTCTTTTTTAAAAAGAAAGACTCGGGCTCATAGTGTGTGTTACACTCATGAAAGAACCTGGCCTCGTCACAGTGCGAAGCTTTAGATGAAAAGGTGGCTACCCTGGTGCATAAGCCGACTGATCCCTAAGCTATCTACTAGGGAAGACAACTGGAGACTGCAAGGTCTCTGCCCAGGACATAATTGACTGATTCCTAAACTCTGCCTTTTGGCACTGTCTTAAGGAGCTCAAGACAAGCTTTCATGGCCTTACCAGTCCCAGAAATATCCTCCAGGATGGGGACATTCTTTCCAGTCAGCGTGGAAGTTATCTGCACCTCATCTGTGGACTGGTCGTCCCTGTGACTTTTTAGTCTGATGAAATCCACCTTCATAAAGACCAGTTTATCTGAATTATGGCTGATGTTCTTCAGGTGCTCTGCTAGGTCAGCACAAAATGTATACCCCCCTTTAAGTACACCCAGGACCACGGTGTCAGTATCCGATGTCTTTCATGATGTCCTTAGCCAGCTACTCAGTACTGTCCACAATCATGCCAAGAGACATGAGGACACAGGCATGTTTCAAATCTCTGTCATCGTGGGTGTGTGAGCAAGTTCAAACGCCACCCAGGCCAAACACCTATAATCATTAGCCCTCTCCCGCGGTCTCGCGCCTCCTCACTGATCCCAGCCAGGCTTCTCCCGGGGAAAGCAGCAAGGTGTCTTTAGGTGTACAGAGAACACCCTCTCCCCAGCATGTTATGAAAATATTATGAAAGGTTTCACCATGGGGAATGGTATGATTTGCCCAAATTAACCAATTTTCAGGAAAAAAAAGAAAGATGGAAAATCTCCCCTGATCCCAGGGATGAAGTAACTCCTCCTGTACAAAAAAAAAAAAAAAGACTTACGTATCTCTTTTAGAAAGTTTTTTCTCTCCCTTAACAAGGATAGTTTTTATCTAGGAAATCAAAGCTCCTGGTTCTGTAGGGAGCTAACCCAAACCTGGATAGTGGGACAAGAGGAAAGTAAAAGGAAATAGAGGAACGAACCAGGAAGCAAAGTGCATTTATAGAGGTCTAAATACAGGCATGTACATATAAAATATATTTATATATAATGATGAGGAGGGAACTAGATCTATGTACATATATTTATATGTAAGTATCAAGGCAGTAGATGAACACTGGGCCTCTACTGAAGTACTCCCTCAGCACGAGAACACTTTATTCTAATAACCTGGCATTCCATGATGTTCACCTTCCTGACATGATCCCTGAAGACAAAAAGGGTACATAAGCAAATGTAGTGAAGAAAACAGATGGTGCCCGACTATAAAAAGATACAGTGTCTGGGGTCTTAAAGGCTTGAAGACAAACAAGCAGCCATCTAGCTGAGAAGTAACAAAGTCCACATGGAAGAAGCACACCAGCCTGTGTGATCATGAGGTGTCAATGGGATCAGGTATCAGGCATCAAAGACCCAGATCAAAAAATCATATCTATGTGAATGAGGGGGAGTGCAGAGTAGAGACCCAAAGCCCATCTGTAGACAATTGGACATCCCCTTACAGAAGGGTCACAAGAAAGAGATGAGGCAGTCAGGGTACAGTATAGCACCAATGAAACATACAACTTTCCTCTAGTTATTTAATGCTTCTTCCCCCCCGCCCCCCGCCACTCCCAACTATCATGATCCCAATTCTGCTTTACAAATCTGGCTAGACTAGGGGATGTACACTGGTACAGATAAGAGTTAGTAAAACAGGGAATCCAGGACAGATAAACCCCTGAGGACCAACAGAGCATACCAGGAAGGGAAGGGGAAGAGGAAGGTGGGGTAGAAAGGGGGAACTGATCACAAGGATCTACATATAACCCCCTCCCTGTGGGACAGACAACAGAAAAGTGGGTGAAGGGAGACATTGGTCAGTGTAAGACATTAAAAATAATAATTTATAAATTATCAAGGGTGAGGTAGGGAGTGAGGAAGGGTAGGTGAGGGAGGGGGAAAATGAGCTAATACCAAGGACTCAAGTAGAAAGAAAATGTTTTGAAAATGATGATGGCAACAAATGTACAAATGTGCTTGACACAAAGCATGTATGTGTGTATTGTGATAAGAGCTGTATGAGCCCCCAATAAAATGATTTTTAAAAATACTGACATGCTGATGGGGCCAGCTGTTATCATTGGTCCATGTTGCACCAATTGTGCCATTTGATTCTATATATTCTGAAAAGTTAATGGCCGTGCATTTCATTTCAGTGTTATTAAGACAAGGGACATTTGGAGGGCCCCAACTCAAATTCTGTGAGTTATGCCGATGGTTGAACTGACAGCAGCATTCAGGATTCCAGTGTAATCAAGGACAGGTAAAATGAAAGAGTCTGAATTCAAATGTACTGAATTTGGAGCCCTTGTAGCACAGTTAGGTAAGCATTGAACAGCTAACTGTAAGTTTGATGGTTCAAGCCCACCAAGTGATCTGAGGGAGAAACATGAAGCTATCTCGTCACATAAAAATCTACAGCATCACAGACCCTACATACAGCAGCTATAAGTCGGGATTACTTTGATGGCAGAGGGTTTGGGTTTTGGGGTTTGGAATAAGGAGAAGGGTGCCAAATACAGCAATCCGACAGGCTTCCTGTCAAGCTAGTCCTCAGGAGAATCTAACAAAAGTATTGTCCTTTCATTTGGGGGCTTAACTCCAATCAGGCATAAGCAATCAAGCTTCAGCAATGTGTTCATGGTACAGAAAATGTCCTAATTCCTCTGAAATCTGGATTTCAGTCGATCATTGAGTTGAGGTGGCCTCCCTAGACTGTTTGCCCTTACTTGTCCTTTTGAACTTTAAGCCTAGAAGAATCTGGTTTCCTAGAGGGAGGGGGAAATTGAGGAACTGATTCCAAGGGCTCAAGTAGAAAAAAAAATGTTTTGAAAATGATGATGGCAACAAATATATAAATGGACTTGATACATGGTTGGATGTATAGATTGTGATAAGAGTTGTATGAGCTCCCAATAAAATGATTTATAGTCACACAAAAAAAGACAGAAAAATCTGGTTTCCTAAAGTTACCTGAAGTCAAACAATAGACTAGTAAGCAGCTTAGAGGAGGCTGTCTTGCCTTCTGCACTGGACTCTTGAAAAATTTCTTATCTGCATTCAGTTTTGAGAAGCAAGAATTCCAAAGTTTTCCTGGAAGCTGTGTTTTAGGGGGCTTTTAAAAAATAAAAACACTGTCTTGACCCTGTTTCCATGACAATGCTAATGAAGTAGGTTGTAAGAGTCTTGGGGGTGTGGGGTAATTTTTTCCTTCCATCTTTGCAACATTTTCAGCTCCCTAGTCAAAATACTCTACTATCCAGGAGGCTTCCAGGGGCAAATTCCTCAGAAGTGGACTGCCTATTCGTTCCTTGTAGTCTGTTCTCAGTCTGGATGCTCTGCTGAAAACTGTTCACCTTGGCTGGTCCTGCTGGCATGTGAAACTCCAATGGCATAGCTTCCAGCAACACAGAAGTCACCACCGTGTAATAAACTGACTGCAAAAAAGGACGAAGGCTCTTGACAAGATGAATTGACACAGTGGCTGCAAAAATGGGCTCGACATGAGAACAATTGTGGGCATGGTGTGGGACCAGGCTGGGATTCATTGTGTTGTACACAGAGTCACTCTGAGTCGGAGCTGACTTGAGGACAGTGAGCAACAACAATAGTTAAAATATTAGCCTGATTCTTGGGTTTTGTGTTAAGTCAACTTCAGTGTCATCCAAGATACAACTATTAGTCTCTGGAGCAAAAGAGCAAGAAGGAAACCAACCACTCAAAGAACTAATCTATGAATCATCCACAGGGACAACAGTTCACACAAACAGAGGCCTCCTCATCTCTGAGATCCAGAGAAAATAGATGGTGCCCAGCCACCTACTGACTCTTCTAATCAGGACCACAGTAGATGAACCCTGGATAGAATGGGAGACAAATGGGGAACAGAACCTCAAACTCTTAAAAACAAACAAACAGGGCTTATGGAACCAATTGTGGCCGGAGGACTCCCTGAAGATTCTAGTCCTGAGATATTCTTTAAACCCTGAACTGAAACTAAACAACAGACTGGCTCAAAAATAAGAAATGTCATCAGTAAATACTGTGCTCCTTTCAAAAATCATCAATATGAGACCACCTGGTCAAAAATTGCTGTTTCTTTTTTTCTCAATATTCAAATGCTTTATATACTGCTTAGAGTTTTTCTTTTCCCCGTAGTGGATAGTTGGTGATACAGATGAACATTTCTTTTGAATTTCTACATCTTTAAACATGCATAAACACTTATTCAACAAGCAAAAATATTCAGATCCACCAGATGGGTGCCTAAAAATTGGTTGGATAAATTTTTCCTGTCTCAGGTACAATTTGGTTATTAAAAATAAGACTATTATAAACACTCCAGCACAGATCATGTTTAGCTATTTGTTGTCATTTGTCTTAGTAGCGAATTTACTGGACAGCATATTTATTTTATAAGAAACTACCAAACTGCTTTCTAAAGTTGTTGTATCAACAATCACTTTTAAACAAAGCTGAGAATGTAAGGGGTAGGGATATGGGATTAATGAAAATAGAACAAGAATGAAACTATATATTTTTTAATTGTTTTATTAGGGGCTCATACAACTCTTATCACAATCCATACATACATCAATTGTGTAAAGCACATTTGTACATCCATTGCCCTCATCATTATTTATAAATAAATATAAAATTATTTTTATTCCTGGATTAATACGATTATTTTAAGCTTATGAAAAGAATGCTTTTTAAGGATTACTTGTCCTACTGATCTTGGGAAAGCTATTTACAACTGAAGATTGCCTGCATCCAGGCAGCTTTGAGAAAGTTTCTCTTAGGGTCACCTCTTGGTGTTGCAGTTAAGGAAGATGGAACGGGGTTGCTTGAGCTGAGAGATGTGGATGAAAGACTTGACCCTGGAATATAGCTTCTCAGTGGGAGGTCAGCAATACAAGCTCAAATAAGTCAGCTTTCTGCAAATGTCTCATATTGTCTTATTTAGGTTGAAATATTCTGGTCAAGTGCTTCCAGCAACAACAAAAAAAGTCAGCCATCTAAAAAATCAATAAAAATTATCCATAGATGACAAATGTTTAAAATGACCATCTTTAATTTATTATCAACAAATAAACATGTGGTGGTTAGATTTTATGTCAACTTGATGGTACCTGTATGGGTGGAGGGGTAGAGCCCATCCTGTCGATCAATTAGTAGCCTGGTGATGCTTCTCTGGGGTGTAGTCTCTTAATAGAAGGTACAGTAAGAACCTCTCGCTTTCTCTGACCCTTCACCCTTCCGCTTCCTGTGATTTTGTATCTGCCTCCGGGAGGTGGCCCATGTGAGCTACTGAGCCTGACAGCCAAGCTGGGAGCTGTTGACGCCCTGCCATGTTCCCCCTGACCTTGGTCCACTTGCCTCTGTACCCACCAGCCCGTGCTCTCCCTGCTCCCTGCTCCCCTCTTCACCTTTCTATATGATTGGCCTGAAGCTACACGAGTCTGAAGAGGCATGAGGCTACCATTGGATTCATGGACTTGAAATGGACTGGGCTGGGATGCCTTCCTGATATAAATGTCCCTCTTAAACAAATATTTGTCACTGGTTTTGTTTCTCTAGACAACCCAGCCCAACACAAAACATTTGAGAATTTGTTGGACGAAATGCAAGACAAAATAAAATCTCTTTAAAAAGCTTTCGACAAAATACATCTAAACATAATGACTAATCCTATTTTTTTAATCACTTTATTGGGTGCTCATACAACTCTTAATCACATCCAAACATACACAAATTGTGTAAAGCACAATTGCACATTCTCTGCGCTCATCATTCTCAAAATATTTGCTCTCCACTTAAGCCCCTGGCATCAGTTCCACATTTTCCCCCTTCCCTCCCCGCTGCCCCCTTCCTCATGAACCCTTGATAATTTATAGATTATAAACAAGTGGCCATCTAGTCCAGAAGCAACACAGCCCACATGGAAGAACACACCAGCCTGTGTGATCACGAGGTTCCGAAGGAATCAGTTATTAGGCATCAAAGAACAAAAAAATCATATCATTGGGTGCATACCTCCATGATACAATCGCTGAGAACAAACAGGTGCATAAGCAAATGTGGAGAAGGAAGCTGATGGTGCCCGGCTATCAAAAGAGATAGTGTCTGGGATCTTAAAGGCTTGAAGGTAAACAAGCAGCCATCTAGCTCAGAAGCAACAAAGCCCACATGGAAGAAGCACACCAGCCTGTACGATCGCGAGGTGTTGAAGGGATCGGGTATAAGGCATCATCAGAACAAAAAAATCTTACCATAGTGAATGAAGGGGGAAGTGCAGAGTGGAGACCCAAAGCCCATTTGTCGGCCACTGGAGATCCCCTTACTGAGGGGTCTAGGGGAGGAGATGAGTCAGTCAGGGTGCGATGTAGCACCGATGAAGAATACAGTTTTCCTCCAGTTCCTAAATGCTCCCTCTGCCCCTCCCCCCATGCCCCACTATCATGATCCGAATTCTACCTTGCAAGTCTGGCTAGACCAAAGGGTGTACACTGGTGCAGATAGGAGCTAGAGGCACTGGGAATCCAGGGCGGATGATCCCTTCAGGACCTGGGGTGAGAAAGTCAATACTGGGAGGGTAGAGGGAGAGTGGGTTGGAAAGAGGGAACCGATTACAAGGATCTACATGTGACCTCCTCCCTGGGGGATGGAAAACAGGAAAGGGGGTGAAGGGAGACGTTGGACAGGGCAAGATATGACAAAATAATAATTATAAATTATCAAGGGCTCATGAGGGAAGGGTAGCAAGGAGGGAGGGGGGAAAAAAGAGGACCTGATGCCAAGGGCTTATGTGGAGAGCAAATGCTTTGAAAATGATGAGGGCAATGAATGTACGGATGTACTTTACACAATTGATGTATGTATGGATTGTGATAAGAGTTGTATGAGCTTCTAATAAAATGTTTAAAAAACAAACAAAAAACAACAACAAAGTCTATAGATTATTATTTTGTCATATCTTACACTGTCTGACGTGTCCCTTCACGCATGTAGATCCTTGGAATCTCTGTGTTTCCATTTCTGGTCTAGCCAGAATTATAAGATAGAATTGGGATCATGATAGTGGCTTGGGGTGCGGGGTGTGTGGGAGGAAGCATTTAGGAACTAGAAGAAAGTTGTATGTTTCATCGTTGCTACATTGCACGGGGACTGGCTCGTCTCCTCCCCATGACCCTTATGTAAAGGGATGTCCAATTGCCTGCAGATGAGCTTTGAGTCCCCAGTATGCACTCCTCTTCATTCACAATGATATGATTTTTTTGTTCTTTGATGCCTGAAAGCTGATCCCTTCGAAAACTTCTGATGACACAGGCTGGTGTGCTTCTTCCATGTGGGCTTTGTTGCTTCTGAGCTAGATGGCCGCTTGTTTACTTCAAGCCTTTAAGATCCCAGACGCTATATCTTTTGATAGTGAGGCACCATCAGCTTTCTTCACCACATTTGCTTGTGCACCCGCTTTGTTTTCAGTGATTGTATTGGGAAGGTGAGCATCATGGAATGACAATTTAATAGAACGAACTATTCATGCATTGATGGCGTAGTTGAGTGAAGGTCCAATGTCCATCTGCTACCTTAATACTAAACTTATACATATATGTACATAGATCTATTTCCCCATCATCATTTATGAATATATTTATATATGTACATACATTTAGTTAGACCTCTACAAATGCCCTTTACCTCCTAGTTCTTTCCTCTATTTCCTTTTACTTTCTTCTTGTCCCACTATCATGCTCAGCCTTCATTTGGGGTTCAGTAATTTCTTTCTGTTACATTGCACTTGGTCACGCCCTACCAGGACTCCTACACCCTCCTCACCACCAATTTGGATCATTTGTTGTTCCCTTGTCCCTGGGTTTGTTAACACCACTTCCTTTCCCCCCACTTCCTCCTATCCCACGTCCCCCCGGAACTGTTGCTCCCGTTGTTTTCTCCCCCAGATTGTTCATTCAGCCTATCTTATTTAGACAGACCTGTGGAGATAATAACATGCACAAAAACAAGACAGAGCAAAACCAAGCAAAAAAAGAAAACAAAACAACAGCAACAAACCAATGGGAAAACAAATGCAACAACAAAAAAGAAAAGTTTGTAGTTAACTCAAGGACTGTTTGTTGGCCTTTAGGAGTGTTTTCTGGTCGAGTCTGATGGGGTACCAAGCCCTGGCCCCAAAGTCTATTTTTGGTATTCCCTGGGGTCTTCATTGCTCTGTTCCCCTTGCTGTTCTGTTGCACACCCTTAGGGTTTTGCCTCGGTGTGGTGGGATGAGATTGGGCACGATTCCCACACTGTTTCTCCAGCCTTGTCCCCTGTAGGGCTATAGGTCAGTGAAGAATGTCATGCCTCATAGTGGGACTGGCCATAGGGTCCTCTCTGTGGATTGACTACTCTGAGCGGGAATATTGTCTTCAATTCTTGGTGGGCTCCACTCTCTCTTCCTCCCCCTTCATTTGCTCCTTTGTTCTCTGATCAGACATGTCCCTTTCCCTGAGCTACAGATTCAATGCTGTCCTCAGAAATAAATTCTTCTGGGGGAAGGGGCAGGTGTCCAAGTAGTTGAGATATTGGGTCTGACCCCTCAGACCTCTCCACTGGTTCCCTACTCCATGCCGGCATGTTGCATTCACATTTTGGAGCACTGGGTTGAAATCTGGTCCCTCTTTCCCTGTGTAGATACACACAATACACTCGCCTTAGGTGGGTTAGTGCCCTGTGCCCCCGCTACCTATTTCTTTTCTTTTTTTCCTGTTTCCCCCCTCCTTTTTAGTTGGCTACCATATATATCCCTGGATTTGGTCTGGTCCCTGCCATACTACCTGGTCCTCACCTCAGGAATGTTTCTATATGGTAGCTTTTTTCATATGGCCCTTTTGCATTTTTTTTTAAAGCTTACCTCAGTGGACTCATGTTGAACTTATCCTTCTGTTCTTGGCTTACTTCGTTTAGCATGATTTCCTCTAGTTCTTCCCATGTGGTAATGTGCTTCATACATTCATTACTGCTTTTTAGCGATGCATACCACTCCGTTATATGTATGTACCACAGTTTTTTAATCCACCCGTCAGTTGATAGAAAATTGGATTCTTTCCAAATTCTTCCCATGTGAACTGTGCCACAATGAACACTGGAGCACAGCTGTCTGGCCTTGGCTTGTTTCTTGCCTCTTCTGATTACATGCCCAGTAGGGGGATTGTTGGGTCATACGGTAGCTTGATTTCCATCTGTTTTAGATATCGCCATGTCGATTTCCATAGTGACTGTACATACCTACAGTTCCACCAGCAGTGGATGAGAGTTCCTGTGTCCCTACAGCCCCTCCAAAACTTGTTGCTTTCTGATTTTTGAATTGGGCTATCTTTGAGGGTGTTAGGTGGTATCTCATTGTTATTTTAATTTGCATTTCTCTTATGGCTAAAGATAGGGAACATTTTCTCATATATTTATTGGCCTTTCAGATTTCTGCCTTTGGGAAACTTCTGTTCAGATCTTTTGCGTACCTCCTCAGTGGGCAGTAAGTTTTTTTCTTACTGTAACCTTGCAAAGTATTGTAAATTTCAGCAATAAGGTCTTTGTCTGATGTGTCATTGCTAAAGATATTTTCCCAGCCCATGGACTCTCCTCCTACTCTCGGTGAATTCTTTCGATGTATGCAGGTGTTTTATCTTCAGTATATCCCTTTTGTCAATTTGTGCCTCCTCTGTGTTTGTGTCCTTCTCTATTTCTGATAATCTATGTATCCCCTGTGCCAAAGTCCTCAAATTGGTCCCAATTCCCTCTTTGATTGCCCTAATAGTTTGGGGTTTTACTTCAAGGTCTATGATCCACTTGAGTTTATTCTTGTGCATGGAGTGAGATAAGGGTCTTGCTTCATTTTTCTGCAGGTAGATATCCATATTTTCTAGCACCACTTGTTAAGGAGGGCATCTGCTTCCCATGGGATATTTTTGGGGCCCTTATCAAAGATCAGTTGTCTGTATGCTGATGATTTTATTTCTGGGTTTTCAGTTCTTTTCCATTGGTCTGAGTATCTGTCATTATACCAATACCATGTGGTTTTGACAACTGTGGGTGTATTATGTGTGCTAAAGTCAGGTAAAGCAAGCTCTCCCATGGTGTCCTTCTTCTTGAGGAGTTCTGTGCTAATTCTGGGCTTCTTCCATCTCCATATGAAGTTGGTAATCAGTTTTCACATTCTTGAAGAAAGATGGGGGTAATTGTATTGGGATTTCATTAAACTTACATAGTGCCTTGGGCAGAACTGACATCTCTACTATATGAGCCTTCCAATCCACGAGCATAGGATATTCTTCCATTTGTTGAGTTCACTCTTGGTTTATTGTAATAGTGTTCTGTAGTTTTCCTCATATAGATTTCAATTTGTATTTGGCTATTGTGAATGGTACAACCTTTTTACTCTCCTCTTCTGAGGTCTTATCCAATGTGTATAGCAGTCTGATGAGCTTCTGTTTGTTGATCTTGTATCCTGCCACTCTGCCAAACTCCTCTATTGCTTCCAGTACTCCCCTTGTGGAGCTTTTGGGATTTTCCATGTATAAAATTATATCATTAGCAAATAATGATAGTTTCACCCCTTCCTTCCCCAGACAAATACCTTTGATGTCTTTTCTTTGCCTTATGCTGTTAGCTAAAACCTCCAGTATGATGTTAAGTGAGAGTGGGGACAAGGGGCATCCTTGTCTGGTCCCCTTTTTTCAGTGAGATTGTGTTCATTTTTTCTCCATTGTCTACCACGTTGGCTGTTGGTTTTTCATATATAACTTTTATTGTCTTGAGGAATTTTCCTTTCATTCCTATATCCTCAAGTGTCTTAAACAGGAATTGGTGTTGGATGTTGTCGAATGCTTTCTCTGCATTTATCGATATTATCATGTGGTTCTTATAGTTTTTCATGTCAATGTGGCAAATGATACTAATGGCCTTTTGTATGTTGAACCATCCCTGCATCCCTGGTATGAATCCCACTTGGTCATGGTGAACTATTTGTTTTATTTATTTTTGTATTCTGTTGGCCAGTATTTTTTTTTTCAGGGGAGAGTGCGAACGCAGTCCCCCACTACCACAAATTATGCAGTCGAGTTTCCCACATTTGGGGAAATCGCAGGGGTCAGCACATCCGGAGTGCAATGGATAAGCCTCGCCCTGGGAAAACCACCTTCGTGATCATGGTATCTCCCCTCTATTGGCCAGTATTTTGTTAAGGAATTTTGCATCGATGTTCATTAAGGATATTGGTCTGTAGTTCTCGATTCTTCTTGGATCCTTGCCCGGTTTTGGTATCAGAGTTATACTAGTTTCATAAAAGGAGTTTGCCATCTTTTTCAATGTTCTGAAAGAGTTTGTGTAGGATTGGTGTTAGTTCTTCCCTAAATGCTTGGTAGAATTCCTCTATGTAGCCATCTGGTCCAGGGGATTTTTTTGTTGATAATCCCTTGATAACCTTGTCTATTTCTTCTATTGCTGTGGGTCTGTTGAGATTCTTGACATCCTTTGGGGATAGTCAAGGGAGGGATTTTTTCCCCAAGAATTTGTCCATGTCTCCCAAGTTGTTGAATTCATTAGAGTACAGTTCTTCATAGTACTGTGTAATTATCCTTTTGATTTCATTAGGGTCCGTTGTAATGTCCCCTCTTTCATCCCTCATTCTTGCTATTGAAATTTGTTCCCTCCTTTCTTTAGGTAGGTTTGCCAGTGATCTGTCAATTCTGTTTATCCTTCCAAAGAGCTAACTTTTAGCAGTATTACTTTTTTTCCATAATTTTCTTATTTTCCCTCTCCTGAATTTCAGCTCTGATTTTTATTATTTTGCTAATAGTAGGATCGTCCTGGTGACTCTACTCTAGTTGTTGTAAATTTTGTGCCAGCATATCAATCATGAGTTTCTCCTCCTTTCTCAGGTGTGCATGTATTGCTATGAAACTTCCTCTGATAACTGCTTTGCTGTGTCCCATAAGTTTTGGTACATTGTGTGCTCACTCTTGTTGGTTTCTAGAAATTTCCTTATTTCATCTCTGTTCTGTGCCAGTACACACTCCTTTTGCAATAGAGAGTTATTCATCCTCCAATTGTTTGCTCTTGTTTTCTTCATCTTCCTTTTGTTGATTTCCAGCCTTATGGCACAGTGGTCAGAGATAGAGATCTGTATGATATCAATATGCTTAAACTTATATAGATTCGCCTTGTGCCCCAGCATGAGGTCTATCTTCGAATATGTGTCATGTGGGCTTGAAAAGAATGTGAATATTTGTATTTGGATGAAAAGCTCTGTAAATATCTATCAGGTCAAATTGTCTAATTGTAGTGTTTTAATCTCTAACCTTCTTGTTGGGTTTCTTTCCCTGTGATCTATCTTTCTCAGAGAGCAGTAGATTAAAGTCACCCACTATAATTGTTGAAGCTGTGATTTCTTTTTCATCTTTTGGAGTGTTTGGTTGACATATTTAGGTGGTCTCACATTCAGGGAACATATGTTTACAATGTTTAGTGGGGTTTTTTTTGGTCTACCATTCCCTTGAGTATTATATAGTGTCCCTCCTTATCTCTTTTTATGGTTTGCACTTTAAGGTCAATTTTATCTGAGATTAGGATTGCAACCTCTGTTCTTTTGAATTGCTCTTTGCTTGGTATGCCTTTTTCCAGCCTTTGCTTCTCAGTCTATTTTTGTTTGTAGCATTGGTATGTGTCTCCTGTAGGCAGCAGATTGATGGGTTGTGTTTTCTAAGCCAGTCTGCTAGCCTCAGTCTTTTAATGCCAGAGTTCAGTCCATTGATATTCAGGATTATCATCTCCATCTGTAGATTCTGTGGTGTCATCTTATACCTTTGGTGTTAGGTGTTTACCTACCTTCCTTTCTTATTATTGTGTTGTGCATGTGTGTGTATCATTCTTGACTTCTTCAACCCTTAAGTCAATGCTATCTTGGGGTCTGTTTTCTCTTTGTTGTCCTCTGGGTGAGGTTGTTCTATGTGGCGGTCTCTTATTTATGCTTGGTGAGTGCTGTTCTTCTGCCCATACTGGGTCGACAAGGATCTTTTGTAGGGCTGGGTTTCTTCTAATGTATTCTTTGAGTTTTTCCTTGTTTGGGAAAACTCTTACTTCTCCATCTATCTTGATCAATAATTTGGCTGGGTTGAGTACTCTTAGTTTTGCATTGTTTTCCTTTAATTTTTGGAATATGTTACTCCACTGTCTCCTTTTCTTCATAGTTTCTGCTGATAGGTCTGAGCATATTCTTATTTGGGAACCTTTATATGTGATTCTTTTTCCCTAGCTGCTCTCATGATTTTCTTCTTTTACTCAAAGTTGGATAGTTGAACTATTATGTGCTTCGTGACTTCTTCTTGGGATTCAGTCTAGCTGGTGTTCTTTCAGCATCCTGAATGGTTGTCTGGTTTTCATTCATTAAGCTGGGGAACTTTTTCTCCAAGAATTCTCTCAATATTGCTGCTGATGACTTCCTTGTTGTGTCTTCCTCCGATAATCCAATTATTCTGTTGTTATTCCTCTTCATAGGATCAGACACATCTCTTAGGTTTTCTTCAGCTCCTCTGATAATCTTATTAGATTTTTTTTGTTCATGTTTGTTAAAGTCTGGTTGGCTCTCCTCCAAGTCACAGGTACAGTTCTCTGCTTCCTCCAGTTGATTCTCAAGGTCTGTGAGTCTGCTACTTGTTTTTGTTATCTCCTCCCTAAGCTCTGTATTTCCCTTTGGTGTATAGACTTTATCTCCTCTATTGTTCCATCCTTTTTCTGTATTGTTTCCCTCATATCCTGTATGATTCCAAGCAGAATTCTGAAAATTTCTCTCTGTGGCAGATCAATGTCTGCTTCTCTGTACACGTTGTTAGGTTCAGGACATCTTCTGCCATGCCTTTTGTTTCTCCTGTTTTTCAGCTGAATTCTTTGGGGCTGATGACTGTTTGGGTTGTGTTATTCTAGAGGAGTCAGGTACCATTTTCTAGGGAGTCCAAGAACACTGGCTCTCTCTGGGAGACTCGTAGGATTTTACCTTCAAACATTCTAAAGCTAATTTCACTATAGAATTAGCCTACCACTTTATTCTCCTGTGGCTTCACTCTTAAGGGGAGTGCCCCAGAAGGCTGGTGGGTTGCCTGTTTTGGTGTAGAACACCGTGAATGGTGGGCAAAATTTCCCTGGCCAGGCAGATCACTGTGCCGATTGGGCAGAGGTTCCTGCAGCAGCTTGTAACATTGGCAAATGTTGGCCAAGCTGCCTTAGGCTGTGTGAGGCACTAAGGTAGGTGGGAGGATGTTCCCTCAGTCACATGGGCCCACAGAGGAAAAATAGGAGCTCCCCAAGCCACACAGGCAGGAATTCCCCTGTAAAAAGTTAGGATAAATATCCCCTGGTGGAGGTCTGCCAGAATTTCCCCAGCCTACATTGCACAGGATGGAGCTCACCTAATAGGGTGGGGGGCAGGTGTAAATTCTTTAGGCTGAGGGGAGTGGTCTGGAGGTCAGCATTGGTGTGTGAGAGAACAGGGAAGAGACAAAGAGGGGGAAACTATTAAAAACTAAGCCCATCAAGACTGGGGGGATAGAGAGAAGAGAGAGAAACAAAAGTAGCAATATAGCTGAGCTCCGATCCCTGCCCGTGGGACTGCAAGGCTTTAATCTGTGCCCCGAGGCAGTGGCAAGCTGTGGCTGTGTTGAGCTAAAGCCCCTTGAGCTAAAGCCCCTGAACTGGCTCCAAATGATCCTGGCTCTGGCTGAGACAGTGGTGGGGCTAAGGTCAAACCCTAACCAGCCTCCAATGAGGTAAGCCAAAAGCCCCCACCCAGCCTCTCAAAACCTTGGGGGTCTGTGCCTGCTTATCTTTATGATGCTCCTCCTGCGAACCAGCAGTGTTGAATTTCCCTCTTAGTAACTCTCCTGGGCTGATTTCTGCAGAGTCCCTCTGGGATGTGTCACTCAGTCACCATCTTCCCAGAAGCCCCCAACTAATCCTATTTTTAAAGAACTTCAGATATATAATAATCCTGAGACATAAAAGCATACCAAGAATTTACCAAGACTATCAAGTGTGAACATTCAATAAAATCCCAGAGGTAAACTAGGTGATCTCCCAGTTAAAGCTCTGAACAAGTTTGCAATTTAACACTCTGGTTGCAGAAGATAGCTCTGAGGGACTACTTCTGAACCATCATAGTCACTGAAAACCTGGTAGCCTGGTTCTACTTTGAAACACACCCGGTTACCAGGAGTCAGAGTTGATGAGATGGCAACTGTCTTGAATTGGTTTTGATAAAAGGACTGGACAAACTAGGAATATAAGGGAACATGTCATGCTCATTTTTAAAAAGACCTATAAACAATTAAAAGGAAGCATCATCGTATTAGTAAATAATTAAAAATTTGGCCAAAAGTTTGAGCTGCCATATCTCCAATAAAAGATACACAAATCAGCGATATACATTAAAAAAAAAGATCAACATTACTAACCTCTAGGAAATGTAAAACCCACCTGCAGCAAGATACCACTTCATATCAACTAATAAATAACACGTGTTGGTGAGGATGTGGAGAAATTCAAATGCTCATGTGCTGCTGGTGAGAATGTGAGTAAAGTAGCCATGGCCCAGTCGGAATGTAAGGTTGGCAAACAGCCTGGCAGTTCTTAAGAGGTTAAAATAGAGGTGGGGGTTGTTAGGTGCTGCCCAGTTGACTGAGACTCATAGTGACCACCCCCCAGTACAGCTGTGCCCATTTCTGTGCCTTTCTCAGTGTTGTGCTGTGCTTAAGCCTGCTGTTGTAGCCATTGTGTCTGTCCATCCCCCCTGAAGGACTTCGTTCCTGCTGACCTACTCTACCAAGGATGCTGTCCTTTTCCAGGCACTGGGCTCTTCTGATAACATGGCCCAAAATATAGAAGATGAAGTCTTGCCACTCTTGCTCTATCCACTCCTCCCACCCACCCCTCACCCACTCCTGGAGTCTGGATTTGGGGTCTATATGCAACCCTGCAGTTTCCAAGAATCTCAGCGTGGTCTTTTCAATCCACTGGGCTCATGTCCAGTGGCTTCTGGAAGGCCCGTTTGCAGCTACTCCTTGTGTGCCTTTGCATCCACAGCTCTCCCTGCCTGATGCCCTCTCTCGAGTCTTCTTTACTTGATCTCATGTCTCCTAAAGCTCAGTTCTTCCATACAGTTTTGATGTTTTTCTGACCTCTCTGGAACTTAAACACCCCCAACCAACAACAACTTTTTATTGTAGTTTGGGTGAAAGTTTGCAGAGTAAATTGATCTTCCATCGAACATTTCATACATAATTTGTGACACTGATTACAACACAATGCAACAGCACTCTTCCCACTTCTAATCCATGTTTATCTTTTCATTCATCTTTCTTCCCTCTCCCTTCCTGCTTTCTGGGCTTGATCCTGGGAAAATATTGCTCCCCCCCTTTAATCCTGGCCTTTGATCTCATATAGGTGTCTATTCTTAGGCATAGGCTCCCAAATGTATTTGCCCTAGTGCCCCCTTATTAGGAAAAAAAAAACAACCTACGCAGCGTGCCGTCCCCTAGCAATTTATGGGTGATAGAAGGTAGACACCTGATTTTGCAGCCCCCTAGATGATTCCATTGCTCCCCTCCCCCCACCAGACTTCTAGAAGGAGGGCTTATTTCCCTGGTGATGGTGTTCACTTGAGAGATCTGTTTACCATTTGGCTAAAAGCTGGCCCATAGGCAACTTGACCACTTCTATTGTTAAATGACATCAAGTCAAATTTTGACTTACAGCAATCCCAAGTGACAAAGTAACACTATCTTATAGAGGGCCCTGGCTGTCATTTTTATAGAAACCGGTGGCAAGATCTTTCTCTTGTGTATCCACTCAGAAGGTTTGCACTGCCCACTTCCTGATAAAAATCATTAAAACACTCTCCATGATATTATGTTTTGTGTCTGCTTGACTGGACCAGAATTCTAAGTGGCTTGGTAGTTAACACCAAGTACTACACCATGGCTGTAATCACAGTCAATCAATTGTAAAAAGATTGGGCAGCTGTGTTAGTCTGGGTTGACTAGAGAAACAAAACTAGAGACAGTCATATGTGTATAAGAGAGCGCTTTATATCAAAGAGTAACTGTATATTAAGAAAACATCCCAGCCAAGTCCAATATTAGTCCATATGTCCGATACCAGTCTATAAATTCCCCTTCAGACTCACACAACACATGCAATGATGCCTAATGCAGGAGATCACAGGCCTGTGGGTGGGAAGTCTTGTGGATCTGGTGGCAGTGGAAACATCTCTAGGGCTTTGACTGTCATCAGCATAGCTCCATGTGGCTTGTCAGCAGGAGGGTGAAGCAGAGAGACTGTCTGTCCTGCCTCCAGAAAGGAAGACAGGAGTTCCCAGACTCCTCAGGAGACCATGCCCACACAGAGGCTTCTTTGGCTGCGACCTGATTTACAGGCTAGACTCCACTCCTTCACTCAAGTTGACAGGAGATTATGTAACTGCCACAGGAGGAATAGAAACCTTTACCAAGATCACTGCATGGATACAATCAATTGAAAGGAAGTTTTCTCCAGGGTAAGGTCCGCTTTCAATATAAGTGGACAATGTGGAAAAGCTTGTTTACTTTTTGCTGGGTCTGGATTCTGTACATGGCTCATTGATCTCTGTTTCTTTGAACTTGAGCTAATGACCTGCTATATTGCCTGCTGAAGCTTAGAGTTGTCAGCAGCTTGCCAGCTGATCTGCCAACCTTAGGTTCACTCCGCTTTGCAGCCACCAGCCTGAAGTCTTCATGCTGATCTTGGGTCCATCAGCCAAAATGGGAAGTCAGGAGAAACTTGTAGTCTAACATCTGATCCATGAATTTGGAACCTCTCTGGACTTGGAGTTTTCTGCTTCTACAACTGTGAATGTCATTTTCTTGATATCAATTTCTCTGTATACATACATATTTATGCATCAATGGTTTTGCAAGGCTTTGGAATTTCCCTATCTGCTCAATGCTGAGAGCAAGCAAAGGAGCTGGGAATGTGTACCAGCTCTGAAAATCCCAAGTGTGTGATTTTGAGGAATGAGGTCCCCCATCGGGATCTCACTTCTTCATTTGCACATTGAGGGATGAAGGCAGTCATCTTGGGGTCTCCTGGCTTGTATGTGTTTTTTTTTTCTGGCTCTATGTAAGTTTCTCATTCCCTGGATCTGATTTTTCTGTGGGAAGGGCTCACCAGATTCTAAGACTCTGATCCTCACTGTACCCCACCTGGTTAATAGTTCACTTCCCCAAGAAGGCCTCAAGGAGGCAATTTTCACTATCAGCCTTATAGATGCTCATCCCAACTCCCTACCAGGAAGAGACACACTCTCCCCTCAGCGTTTCTGCCCAACCAGCCAGTCTATTTCTTTTGGGTATTTTAGGGTCTAAAGGAGACCCAAAATATTAAATATCATTTAAAGAAAACATAGATCAAGTCTCAAATAGGGCAAAAATAAGACAAACACAGATTATCTCAATGACGGAGACCATTTTCAAGAGGCCATAATGGCTTCAAAGTGTTCACTGAGATTTCGAGACTTAAAGAGACAGGGAAGGCAAAGAAAACTGTCAGCTAAATAATTGGTAGCAGATCAACACGTCACAGTCACAGATGGGACAAAAGAAGGGAGAACAGGACCATGATTGGTGCATTGCGTTAGACAGAAGAGATGACTCCATTAGCCCTAAGACTTCAGATCAAGGAATTCTGGGTATGACTCATGACTTCTGGAGCTTCAGTGTCCTGATCTCTGTCTAGGACACACCCAAGTAAGCTCTTAAGGGAGACTTTCCAATGCATTCTGCCTGAGGGCAAGAGTTCACTTCCCTAGTTAATGGCCAGAAGGAATTCTAAACAGGCTTGGACTACACTGGGACTCTGTACATGGAATTTGGCTTTTCACTGCTATCTGTAGCCTTCTGCCAACTGGGTGCTCAGAATTTAAGTTCTCATACAGTCATCAGTGCTGTGTGTTTTAATAGATCCTAAACTATTCAAAAGTTTTAACTTTCTAAAAAAAAAGTTTTAACTTTCTGTTTTCTTTTAAGAATCATATCCATGTATTACATATGTGAGAGGAATATTATTTTATTTTATTTCTTATATGGATAGCCAATCTCCCAGCAACACTTTCTAAAAAACGTGTTAAAATTCATGCTTTTATCATTTTAATATCCATAATTTAGTAGCATTCGTACACTCATAATGTTACGCAAATATCACCACTATTAGAGCATTATGCAGCAACCCAAAAGGAGTCCCCTGCCCAGGAAGCAATAATTTCCCATCCCCAGCTCCTGGCAACCTCTAACCTGCTTCCTATCGCCAGGATTTACCTATTCTGGGCATTTCACATAAATGGAATCATCTGCTATGTGTCCTTTCATGTGTTTAGCTTTTGCATCTTAGATAATGTTTTCAGAGTTTGTTAGATTCCTCGGGTACTCAATACCTCGGTCCTTGGCTTGCCACAAGAAAGAATTCATGCCGAAGCCTAGTTTGTGATCCAAGTGGATGTTTATATAAGATAGAAGCACTTTCCGGCATGGGTTTTTATAACGGATAGAAGCAGTTTCCGGCATCACAGTAAACTGAACATAGGCACCCTCATGGCACTGCACACCCACATGGCAGCCTGAGGGGGAGGGAGAGAGGGACCGAGGCATGCTGGCCAGGCAGGACCTCTGAGGAGCAGCTGGAGAAGAGGGCGGTGGTCTTGAAGTACCTTCCTTTTTAGGCCCTGCCCCTGGGAGGCGTGGCCGCCGGTACTGGTTGACCCCATTGGCTGAATGAAGCCCACCTGGCCTACATTGGGGCCCACCCAGGTGTACCGCCCACCTAGATGTACTGCCCCCTGGCTCGGGGCCTGAATTGACACATGCCCTGTATCCTTCATTGGCTTCCAACTTCCTGTAGGGGGCCCTAGGCATCTAAAGGAACCAACTCCTATCCAGCTACCTAAGTAGTTCATCCATATAGCTGTTGTTGTTAGGGCCCAACCAATAGCGACCCTTGTGTACATCAGAACGAAATACTGCCCAGTCCTGCACCATGCCATCCTCAAAATTGTTCTTCTGTTTGAACCCACTGATGCAGCTCCTGTGTCAACACATCTTGTCGAGGGTCTTTTTTCTTTGTTTTGCTGCCCCTCTACTTTACCAAGCATGATGTCCTTCCCAGGGGACTAGTCTCTCCATACAGTAACATGTATCAGTACTTCACTCCTTTTTTTTTATTCTTTAAAAAAATTTAAAACTTTTTTTGCTTCATTCCTTTCTGTGGCTGAATAATCTCCCATTGAATGGACACTTGTAGACCTACATTTGAATTTCCACTTTTGGGCTATTGTGAATAGTATTGCTATGAACATTTGTGTAAAGGTTTCTGTTTGCACATCTGTTTTCAATTCCTCTGGGCTCAGTGACACTGTTTGAACTTTCAGTCTATTCTTTCCGGACAGGCCTGCAGCTAATTTCTGCGCCACACTGAATTTCCCCACACCTGAGTCTTTCCCTGGGTTTCCTGGGTCGGATATCCCAACACCAATACGATGCCATCGTTGTGATGTGCAGGCTCACCATACACATCCGCACACACATCCATCACTTTCCCAAGTCTGCCCAGGGACATCCTCCTCCTTGAGCTCCGTATTTTATTTATGTTTTGTTATTTGTTTACATTTTATTGGGGGCTCATACAACTCTTATCACATTCCATAAATACACGAGCTCTGTATTATTGCTTCAGTTCTAAGCACGTGGTTTGCAGGAGGCTGTGGTTTAGTAGCCCCAACTCCATTTTGAATCTTGACAAATAGCCTCCACCGAGTTCATTCTGACCATCCTGGTAAAAAAGGGTGACCTTCAGGCAGCATGTGTTTGTAGAGAGAATGAATTCACCTACCAGGCCCTGGGTGGGACAACCTCACCCTCAGGGACTTGCCTGGGTGTGGTCCTTAGTGGAAATTAGAGTGCCATGCTGCGAGGTCAGGATTTCTACTCTGAGGCAAGTGGTCTGTGGGCCTAAGAGCCCATCCTACCATTGGTTCCGCTCACCTACTATAGTGTATGGGTTCCTTTCTACTTCTGTCGTCAAGATGAATCGATCTGCCACCAGTCATGATTTTGTGACAAATGTCCCTTGTTGTGGCCACGAAACCCACGGACACATTATGGTCTCATGCTCATGATCTCCATTATGATTTACCATTGTCTTTGTCCTATTTAAGACTTAGTGAATTGATCTCTATAAAATGCATCTGAATTTGTGTTGTGTTTGCTCCCCTAGACTCAGACGCTTGCACCCCACGGATCAGTTCCCATGGAGTCAAAGCCGCTTCACAGTAACTCGATGTGTGTCAGAGCGGAACTGCCCCAGGCGGCCTTCAAGGTGGGCCCTTTTTGGGAGTCCATTGCAAGCCCTTCTATCAGGGCACCTCTAGGTGCGTTCAAAATGCCCACATTTAGTTAATGGAGTGCTTAACTGTTTGTGCCACGAGGAACTTCTAGTACCTGTTTCTCCTTCAGAGCCCTCATCACAATTGTCCCATGTTTTAGGGTACATAAGAGACCCCCAACTCTCAAATCTAATTTAGGGAGAACATTGATCAAGTCTTAGAACAGAGACAAGACAAAGACACATCATCATACTGACATGCAAGGATTTATAGTCAGAATGGACCTCAAACTCACTGCCTCTGAGTCAATTCTGACTCACTAGGAAAGAGGCTGACAATCTTTATGGAAGCAGAAAGTCGCGTCTTTCTCCCTAGGGGTGGCTGATGGTTTTGAACGGCTGGCCTTGTGGTTAGCAGCCCTGACTGACAGAGGCCGAAACCTAAAGTCACATAGAACCTCCTTATCCGCATAGTGCTCTCAGGCAACTCTAAAACCATGCCAAATTTCCAAAGTAAATACAAATAAAGCCACAAAGCCCATAAAAGTCAAGTGGACAGCATTAACTTAATGGGACTGATGCTAAGTTGCCAAACCTCTGGCATTAGGTTTAATGAGTAACATAGTAATGGTTTTGCATGTTCAATATTCCTGTCATTTAAACATTTTTATCACGATATGACCGTCATTTCAGCTGCTGCCATAATCACTGCCATTGTGTGTGTATATATACACACATATACACACAATGATATACAATGATAAAGAGTGTATTGATACATTGTTTAAAATTATATCTAATGTTTAGAATATATGCAATTAAAATATATAAACAATGTATATATCTCATTGTTTGGAATCCAGTGTTAAGAATGCATTCTCAAATGCAATAATGAAAATTGGGCAATAATCTATTTGGGGTACCATTCTCCCCTGCCCCCAAGTCCTTTCACACCCATGGTGATCTTAGTGAACAGAACTGCTCCTTAGAGTTTCTGAGGGGAGGGCAGGGAACAGACTGCCTCCTCTTTTCCTCTCTGAGAGGCTAGTAGGAGGTTCGAACAGCTGACCCTGAGGTGAGCAGAGTGATGCTTCACCTACCATGCCCCAGGTGCCAACCAGTGGTCTTAGCAGCCCTCTGTACAGCAGAACAAAACATTGCCTGGTTCTGCTCCATCCTCACAATCCTAGCTGTGTTTGAGCCCATTGTTGATAGCCTCGTTGTCAATCCAGCTCATTGAGGTCTTTTTTTCTTTTTGACCGACTTCTGCTTTACCAAGCATGGTGTCCTTCTGTAGGAACTGGTCCCTTTTGGTAACGTGTCCAAAGTGCAAGTTGTACTCATTGCAAGTGTGTTCACAAGAGACAACGAGAGTGCAATGTGTCCCCTAGCATAGGGCGCATTGTGCTGATAGCCGTGGCGCTCTCAGTCCTACGCCCTGTGTGGGGTGGACATTGCCAGTCTCCCACCACTTTACCCACTGTCAAACCCGGGTAATCTTGACCCTCTCAAGCCTGGTGGTATCAGCGGGCCTGCCTGCTGCCTCTGCGCACCTTCCAAACTTTCCATCAGACCTCTGTTCTCAGCGAAGCACGGACTCCGAAGCAGAATTGTGGTGGTGTTGCCTTCTGTCCAGAGTCCAGCAGGAAGAAAAAAAAAATCTGGGCTGAGAGATCACTACAAACAAGGCAAGACCTGGGCTGGACGCTCCAGCGCCCGCCGGGACGGACTTGGGCGGCGGGGACCCAGCCTGGGCAGCTCTCGTGCGGCCCTTCCCTCCCACGAACAAACGGTGCCACGGACCCCCGGGGTCCCCGCTTGCCCAGTGTTGGCGGTGGGCCCGGGTGACAGCCTCCCTCCACCCGACTCCCTCACCCCCACCCCCACCCCGCTGGGGGCTAGCGGGAGAAGGCGAGGGAGGCCCCCAAACCATCCCGGGGAGGCGGCTGGGAGCTCTTTTCTTCCTTTTTGCTGGTTTCAGGGTTTCTTTCTGCTTGAGTGAAAATGCTATTTACACCGCCCCGCCCACCCGCCACACACACACACACACACACACACACACACACACACACACACACACACACACACACACACACAAGCAAGCGCGCGCGCGCGCGCGCCCGCGGCCTCCCAGCTGTCTGTCTCCGGGGCGGGGACCGACTGCGCGCCAGCAGCCGCGGGTCGGAGCGGACGCGGGAGCGCGCCGCCCGTGTCCAGCGCTCGCCGGTGCCCTCGCGCCCCGGCGCCTCGCCCGCTCCCCTGCGAAAGGCCCCGGCCGCCGGCCCGCGGGACTGCAGGCGGCACTTCCCGCCCGGGCACGCCCGACCCGGGCGCGGGCGCAGGCAGCGCAGGCGACCGCTGGGCGGCGGAGGGCGCCTCCCGGGCGGGCGACCGAGTCGCGGTCCGGCCGGATCCCCGCTGCGCGCCGGCCGGGGAGCCCAGCTTCTGCGGATCAGGTGGGTGGGTCGCGCGGGGCGCCTCCCGCGGAGGCCCCGGAGCCTCGAGCGAGCCGGCTGGGGGGCGGACTCCGCGCGGCGCGGCGCGGCTTGGGCTCCGGGCGCGGGCTGGGGTGCACGGAGGGAGAGGAGCACGCCGGGGCTCCGGCCCTGCCCTGCTTCTGCCCCTGCCTCTGTGCCCGCTTTTGCTCCGTGCCCGCATCGGACCCAGCCTCTGTCCCCGTACCTTTCCTTGCCTCTGTCCAGCCTTTCAGACCCCGGCCGCAGGGACTGCGGGCCGAGGTCACCCCGCGGGGTCGGGGATGGGGCGTTGCGGGGCGCACAAAGAGGAACGTCTCGGGGCACAGGCTGGGACGGACCTAGCAAGGCTCTCCGAGGAGAGAGGAGTCTGCCGGGTGTCGGGGGCAGGACCGAGTTGTAGCACAAGAGCGGAAATAGGGTACCCCGGAGAAGGGGGAGCCTGGGAGGAGCGTAGGAGTACCAGGGGTGTTTCCAGAGAGGTAGGAAAGATGGGAGAATTGAGCACCAAGTGAGAACCACGGCCCGGGCAAAGTTTCAAACTCTGACTTTGGCAGCCGCGTCTCTGCTGCTTCGGGGTGCTGCAGGGGGGCTTCCAGACAGCCGATCCCTCGGTTTCCACTCAACCGGGCATCGGCCCGCGCTTGAAAATGGCAGAAAAACAGCTGAACAGAAAATGGCAGAAAAACAGCTGAACACTCTTGAAAGACGTCCAGGCAATAGTAAAAAAAGCAAAACAAAAAGCGACGAGGGTGGGAGGATGTCAGCACGTGAGTCCCGAAAGCCGTGGAACTTGGATTCCCCAAATCTTTCCGCCACTGGGGGAAGGGAGGAGTAAGATAAGGCTGTCAGTGCGACCCCTTCCCCCCAGAGGGAGCTGCCGCCAGGTCGATGCCCACTTGCACCCATCACCAAACCAACAATCCACTGCCATCAGTCGAGCCCAACTCGAAACGACCCTATAGAAGCGTTTCTGGAACTGTTAAATATGTACAGAAGCAGCCAGCCTCTTCTTTCTCCCTGGGACCCGCTGGTGGCTTTTAACCATTGACCTCAGAGTCCTCAGCCCAAAGGCAAACCCACACAGTATATAGGTGGCTGTTTTTTGTAGCTTTGTTTTTCCTGCTTCCCGGGCTCCGGAATAGGCCTTGGGGCCTCCGCCTAGCTTTTACCTGAAATCCCAGTGTCTTGGTAGGCGGGAGTTGGGGGTGGAGCCCTGGCTGTGCCGCTCCCCAGCAGGGAGAGACAGTCCCAGGGGACTGCTGTTTCCTCATCTGTGGAATTAGCACTGTGGAGTCCTTGCCCCAGCCTCCCTCCCTCGCGGTAAGGAAATGCAGAAAGCCTTTCAGAAGGGGAGTAGAGGTTATGGTGACTGGGTTGCAGGCGCCTTAAGATACAACAAACTCGTTCTCTTGATCGGAGTGATTTCCGGGTGTGCCTTGCTTTCCCTATCACATTGGGGGTGGGGAGGGGGTGTCGGGCAAGGTGTGGGTGGGAGTTCACTGCTTTTCATCTCAAGTGCTCTGGGAAAGGTAGAGCTGAAAGGTGTCTAGGAGGCTCTGGAGCCTGACTCAAGGACCACCTTGGTGGGGTCAGAGAGCCTGAGGGACAGGGCTTTCCCCTCCCTACTGAAGACAGAGCTGGTTTACTTCTGCCTTTATCTCATTCTTCAGCTCCAGCCTGATCTGGTCATTTTTGAGGAAGAAACTGAGGTCAAGAGGTGAACAGTGACTGGGATAAGTTCCCCTAGGGGGAAACCTGCTCGGAAATTAGCTGGGTAAATAAAAACAGAACCCCTAGAGGTCAAACATGGGGGCTGGGGGACAGACATGCCAAACGGAAAGGACTATTAAATTGTAAACTAAAGAATCTGAGATAGAAACCATGCAATAGAATCGACCACTTTTTTAAAGGGGCTGAGCCCTGGTGGACTGGTGGTTCTGCATTGAACTGCTAAGTGCAAGGTCAGTTCTGCTCTAGAAGGTTCCATGAGTTAGCCTGGACTTGATGGCAGTGAGTTTGGGTTTGGTACTATTTAATGTTTACATTCATTCCACCCAGTGGTGCCTCTCTAGCCCCGGGCGGGGCTCTGGTGGTGAGCGACACAGAAGAAGGTGCCTGGGCCTGCAGCTCTGTCTGTAGCGGCACTTAGCTGGCCAAAGTAACCGGGCCACTTCTGACAGAATGGTTGAGGGCCAGGAAGGGCCTTTGCCTGGTCGTGGCTGCTCGGCACAGCCATTCTTCCAGCTCTTGGCACATAGTTCATCTATGTTCTCCTAACAGGGTCCCCAGCCCAGCTTCTGATCCTCTAAAAGGAAGGAGAATCCCATCCTTTGAGCAATTCCAAGCTCTTATCGGAACCTCGGGGTGCAAACTGATTGCAATGTGAACTCAGAAATAATTGGCGTGCCCTACAACCAGCCTGAGCGCTTGCTCTGCCCTTGCTCAGCCGAGCCCCACAAAGAGAGCAAGACCGTCCGTCACCCACTCTCTCTGTTGAGAAATGCTGGTGGATCTTATTTGGGGCTCAACGATGACCTCAATTATGAAGTTAATGAGGGGGGTGACTTCCCTGAATGACTTTTGTTCCAACTTCATTGGGTTCCTAGCCCTTATGGGAGATGACATCACCATAATAATAACAACCATTTACTGGTCTGTGTGTTGAGCCTTTTTCTAATTTTCGTAACTCCTGCTGAGGGGAAGTACCACGAACCCATTTTATGGCCTTGAGACGTTAAGCTGCTTGCTCACAAGCGTTCAGCTACTACATGGCAGCAGGCGTTTGTGGGACTCGTAAGACTGAGCTTTTCCCATTATGTTGCTCTTGTGGTAGATGTCATAAAGTCTGGGGTGAGGCTGTGAGAGAAAATGGCTAAAAGGAGAACTGGACCCTCTGGGATATATTCCAGATGATATATTTATAGTATATATTATATTTGAAATGGTGTGTTTTTTGCTTGTATCTTCTTTGTCTTTAGACAAAGTGTTTATCTTCAGAGATAAACACTTAGTGTTTATCTTTAGAGAACTCTTATCTTTCATTGAAAAATTTACACTGGGGAGCGTGTGTGGCCTAGCAGGCTAAGCATTGGGCTGCTGACCCTAAGGTGAATGGTTCAACCCTACCAGGCACCTCAAGGGGGCAAGATGAGGCTTTCTTCTCCCATGAGGATTTAGTCTTGAAAACCCACAGGACAGTTCCACTCTGTCCTATAGGATCAAATTGAATCAGAGTGAGCTGCAGAGAGTTTAGAGTGAGATTTTTAAATGAAGGTATAATAATTTACATACTCCCCCCCAAATACACACGTTTTAAGTGTTCATTTCAATGAGTTCTGACAGTTACTTACCTACACCAGTGTAATCACTGGATTCTTGGTAGCATGGTGGATTAAGTGATAGACTGCTTACTGCAAGGTTGGCAGTTCAAACCCACCAGTTACTCCACTCCTCAGGTGAAAGATAAGGCTGTCTGCTCCGGTAAAGATATGCAGACCCAGAAACCCCAGGGAGCAGTTCAACTCTGCCCCATAGGGTTTCTATGAGTTGATTTCGACGCAGTGGCATTGAGTTTAACCATCACTCTAGAAAGTTCCAATTTCCAATGAGTTTTGTGTTCTTCTATCCCCCTGGCAAGCATTTTCTGATTTTGTCACCATCAATTAACAGTGCATGTTCTTAGACTGCACATTCAGGAAATAATCTAAATGTCTCCATCCATGTCTGGCTTCTGTCACCGTAATTTAATATTTTTAAAGATTAATTTGTGCTTGTCTCTTAGTAGTTTGTTCATTTTAGTTGCTGAGTAGTATTAATTGTACGGGTATATAATTTGTTATTCTCCTGCTGAAAGGCTGTTGTGTTTAAAAATGTTTTTGGAGACCTATTCTTGTATAGGTCTCTTGGAAATGTTTGCTTTCACACTGGAGTGAAGTTTCCGGTCATAGGCCTCTCCCATAGCGAATGGAAAGAGTTATGATTGATGCAATGCATGACAAGATTTGGTTTTCTTTGTCTTCTTGATTTTAGCTATTTTTAAGAAAAACAATTTTTTTTTCAAATTGTGGTTTGCGTGAAAGTTTAGAGAGCAAATTAGTTTTCTGTTCAACAATTTATACACATTTTGTTTCATGGTATTTGTTGCACTTCCTTCTTCCTGCCTGGGTTCCCTGTCTCTATCAGTCCTTCTTTCTTGTCCCTCCCTGCCTTCTGAGCTTTGTTTGGGAGCAAATGTTGCCCTTTGGTCTTGTACGGCCCACTATTCTGAGGACCACCTTGTTCGTGGCTCTTACTGATCACTGCCTCCATCTGTCTGTTGTTTGTTTCTGAGTTGACTCCCCGGGGCAGTTCTAAGGGCCACTGTCTCAGGGCTTCCACTGGATCAGTAAGTTGGTTTCTTGTTTTTGTTTTTTATGATTTTGTGTTTTGTTGTGCAATTTTCTCCCATTCTTTTCAGGACTTCTGTGGTCCCAATCAGAGCAGCCAGTAATGGTACCACCCAGTTCTGGGCCCATAGTAGTGGAGGCTATGGTTCATGTGGCCATTGGCCCTTTCGACAAATTATTTCCTGCATCGGATTCCCCCCACTCCCTCCACCCCTCTCCTTCCTCTGGACAGGGAAAGAACAATAAATGTGTATCAGATGGCTGTTTACCAGCGCTGACGACATGAGCCTAGCTATTCCCCACCACAGCTTACAGTTCTACACAAACAGACATTGTCTTAATGACCTACGTGATGCCAGTTGACTTCGTTGGGTATCTTATTGGGATTTCTACTTTCCATTTTTCTGATTGAATTTTAAAAGAGTCCTTCGAGAAGGCAACATGAATAGGGGGCAGGATATGAAACAAGATGGTGGTGTAATTGACTACCAATGAGCCATGACTTGGGAGGCAAGGTACCAAATTAATTGGAACAGTGACATGAGTACAACTCTCTGGGCTCACAAGAACTATCTGTGTTACAAGTAAGGATCGAAAACCCTGAAACCCAACTCTATAAGACAGGCCCATTCATCCCTACCCTGGGCTTTAAATGCCACCTCTAGAAAAATCATCCGTTTCTTCAGTTTAGATCGCTATTTTAGACTCCCAATTCATAAGCTTAACTGCCCATTGAGCATCTCTTCTAAATGTCTCAAAGGCACTGCAAACTCAGGTTCAGAACGGGCATTGTTATCTCACATTGGCTTTCGGTTCTGGGTCACTTTGTAGCTACTGGAGCCAGTGGCTGAGAAGGAGAACATGGCAGGAGGAAATGCTTGCAGATGACACATAAGTTCAGTTCTCTGTCACATGGTACAGAGCAGTACAGGAAAATAAGGACGAGAAATTGTACTGAGTGTGTAGGAAGTCAATGAAGCGTACCAAGAGCGTCTCGGCAGAGTGGAGGGCAGGCAGGTTAGATTGCTGATAGGTGAGAGGTGAAGAGAAAAACTGGAGATAAGGATCACAATCGATTCTTTCAAGAAGTTTGTTGAAATGTCAGGAGAGAGATTGAACTAATTTTAGGGAGATAGGTTGAAGGAAATGGTTTTAAGATGTAAAAAAAAATATGAGGATAGGTTCAGGGGAAAGACCCAGTTCAGGAGAGAAAAGGGTAACGTATCAAGTAAGCTGCCAGGAGAAACAAGAGGACAGGGGAAGGGTTGCTTCCAGAGAAGGATGGATGTGTCCACTTAAAAAAAATCATTTTATTGGAGGCTTGTACAACTCTTATCCCAATCCACACATGCATCCATTGCGTCAAGCACATTTGTGCATTTGTTGCCATCATCATTCTCAAAACATTTGCTTTCTACTTGAGCCCTTGGTATCAGCTTCTCATTTCCCCCCTCCTTCTCTGCCAGCCTCCCTCACAAACCCTTGATAATGTATAGATTATTATTTTGTCATGTCTTATACTGTCCGACGTCTCCCTTCACTCACTTTTCTGTTGTCTGTCCCCCAGGGAGGGGGTTATATGGAGATCCATGTGATCGGTTCTCCCTTTCAACCCCACCTTCCCTCCACCCTCCCGGTATCGCCTTTCTCACCACTGGTCCTGAAGGGATCATCCGTCCTGGATTCCCTGTGTTTCCAGTTCCTATCTGTACCAGCGTACATCCTCTGGTCTAGCAGGATTTGTAAGGCAGAATTGGGATCATGATAGTGGGGGGAGGGGGGGAGGAAGCATTAAAGAACTACAGGAAACTTGTATGTTTCATCAGTGCTACACTGTACCCTGACTGATTCATCTCCTCCACGCAACCCTTCTATAGGGGTTGTCCAATTGCATACAGATAGGCTTTGAGTCCCCACTCCGCACTCCCCCCTCATTCACAATGATATGATGCCTGATCTCATCATCTCATGATCACACAGTTGTGCTTCTTCCATGTGGGCTTTGTTGCTTCTCAGATAGATTGGCCGGTTGTTTACTTTCAGGCCTTTAAGATCCCAGACGCTATATCTTTTGATAGCTGGGCATCATCAGCTTCACCACATTTGCGTATGCACCCACTTTGTCTTAAACAAGGGTGTCGGGAAGATGAGCATCATGGAATGCCAGGTTAACACAACAAAGTGTTCTTGCATTGAGGAAGTACTTGAGTGGAGGCCAAATATCCATCTGTTACCCTAATACTAAACCTATAAATATATGCACATAGATCTATTTCCCCATCGTCATATATAAATATATTTACATATGTACATGCCTCTATTTAGACCTCTATATATGCGCTGTGCCTCCTAGCTCTTTCCTCTATTTCCTTTGACTTTCCTCTTGTCCCACTATCATGCTCAGCCTTCATTTGGATTTCAGTAATTCCTCTCTATTACGTTGCCCGTGATTAAGCCCTACCAGGCCTCTTACACCTTCCTCCCATCAGATGGGGGCAGCAGGGGACACCTTGGGTCTTGGGTTCAAGATTTGGCAATGCCTTGACCTGGGTCCAGAGCCGAGGTAGGGTCTGGAAAAGCCGTGGGGCTGGGATCAAGATATGCTCGTATTTAGTCTCAGCTTGGGGGCCAAGAATGGGGGGAAAGGTGGGTTTCAGGTACGGATTAGGGGAGTTCCTCCACGTCCTGAGTTGCAGGCTGACTCTGGTCTCCAATCCCCCATTTTAGTGGCTCTGGCCTGGTCTCAGGTTCAAGGTGTGGGGAACATGCTGGTCCCACAGGACTGGGTGTGAGGGATACCCCAGTTTGGGACCCAGGGTTGGGGACATGCTGATGCCCTGATTTCTGGACTGGGAGAGGGCTTTGGGCCCCAGGTTCTGACCACAGTGTGTGGTCCGGGATACAGATCCCAGGTCCCTAGTACACAGCCTCCTGCTCTTGTCGCAGTGCCTCTAGTAGCTTTCCCATTGGCGTCCGCTTGAGACCACTGCTCTCCGTCTAGGCTGTTCTTGAGGTTGCGCAGGCGCAGTGAAGCGTGCACCGGGATCTCAATGACAAGAGTTGACATTCTTGGAAGTGTTGCGTCCAAAGGCGCAGATGCAGGCAGACTCTGCAGGCACCGTGACGCCTGCCAGGCTCCATTGAGAGTCCACGTACTGCCCAATCATAGGCCCCACCTTGCCCCCACGAGGCGGGTGTCCTGGAGAGCAGAGATGTGGGCCGAGCCCTATCACTGGAGGCGCAGAGGAAGGAGTGCTAGCTGAAGCTGGTGCGGTCAAGGGTGGCAGGGTCCGTGCCTCGGGCAGTTCCACCAGATTCTTCTTGGACCGCGTGTCTGAAAGACGAATAAGAGTGCTCTTCTGGGAGGCCGAGGCCACGACAATGCCTGGCTGGTCAGGGACAAGCAGGTTACATCACTCTGATGCCTGTGGATGGTAAACGGAGCGGGTCAAGGACCAGGTTCTGTGCTCGCCAGGTCCACCAGCTGCAGACTCCCGCACTTGTGTCCAGGGAACACTAATTGTTTCTCCAGGCTGGGGCAGAGCTCACAGGGCCCCTTGGGGGTTGTCCCCGGTGTCAAACTCAAAGAGCTTGCGGGGATGGTCAGGGAAGGAGTACCCGTAGATGCGCTTCCTCAGCACCGTCACAATCTTGCCATGGCGCATGCGCACCGCCAGGACTGGCTTGGGGAAGGTGAACCCCAGCACCAGCTTGTCCTTGGAGTCCTTGCCTTCTCGGGCATCGTCCCGGATCAGCACTGCATCTTCACCAGGCCCATGCTGCTACTGCTCATGGTCCAGATGCCCCTTCTCCATCAACGGCTCCACGTTGTAGATACGCCGCCAGTCTCCATGGCACAGCAAAAACAGCTCTGGTCTTGGTTGAAACGACTGGTCACGCCTCCAAGTGGCTGCTGAGTCACGGTTTTACGTGTGTACACCAGGTCTTTCTTCTGTCCCTGGGGTTGTTAACACCACTTCCTTTCCCCCACCTCCCCCTCTCTCATGTACTCCCAGAACCTTCTTCCCATTGTTTTCTCCTCCATATTGTTCATCCCGCCAATCTTATCTAGATAGACCTGTAGAGATAATAATATACACAAAAACAAGACAGAACAAAACAAAGCAACAAAACAAAATAAGAAAAGTCTGTATATAGTTCAAGGTCTGTTTGTTGACCTTTAAGAGTATTTTTTCCGATTGAGTCTGCTGGGGTGCCATGCCCTGGCCCCAAAGTCTATTTTTGGTACTCCTTTGGGACTTCCTTGCTCTCCTCCCCTTGCTGTTCTGTTGGTGGTTTGCCTCGGTGTCCTTGGGTCAGATCGGGTGCAATTCCTACACTGTGTCTCCAGTGTTGTCCCCTGTAGGGCTATGGGTATGTGAGGGATGTCATGTCTCATGGTGGGGCCGACCACATGGTCTTCTCTGTGTGTTGGCTGCTCCTAGCAGGGATATTGTCCTCCAGGCCTGGCAGGTCAGGGTGTGCTCCACTCTCTCTTCCTCCCCCTTTATTTACTCCTGTGTGCTCTGATCACACATGTCCCTCTCCCTGAGCTGCAGCTTCAGTGCTGTCCTCTGAAGTAAATTTTTCTGGGGGTGATGTGTCCACTTGGAGTGTGGAGGTGAGTGAAGTAAGATGAGGAGGTTTTGTCAACGGCACAATTTTCTGTTGACTCCCTACTGCTCACAGCTCATCAGGATGTACAAAATTCTTCATCACAGATAATAGTAGATCGATCATTATGACCACTTTGGCTGAAACTATACCAAACAAATGCACAGCCGTAGAGTCGATGGCAACTCATAGCAACCCTTGGAGGGTTATGAATTTGGCTGCAAAGTTCAGCAGTTTGAAACCACCAGCCACTTTGTGAGAGAAAGAAGAGGCTTTCTGCTCCGGTAAATTTTTACAGCCTCAGAAACCCACAGGGGCAATTTTACTCTCTCTGATAACGTGTCCATGAATTGAACTCTACTAGGTGGCAGGGAGTTTAGAGTTTAAGTTAAAGCTTTGCACATATACAGAATTACCCACTCTACGCTCTGGACCATTGAATCTATGACCTAGCTTGTTCAAATCTACCTCTTCAGAATCTCCATATAGGTACACCTCTCCAGCCTAGGCCCCTGCTAAGTGGCTCTAGTCTTTCTGTTCCAGTCCCACCTCTTCCAGTATCTTCTACCATGGAAATCCAAGTCGGCTTTCCAAACACCATACTGACTGGGTTTGTATACAGTGACAGAGAGACAGCATTTGAACTCCTCTACCTTCATAACCAGAAAGGAGAATCATTCTCAGCAGCAACTGCCCAAAGCTGATTCTTGTGAGGCAAAGGTTAGACGTACATGCTCTTGCCAAACTTGTAACCAATTTTGACACTAATCATTCCTCCTACAGAACTTTCTATTTCTTTAATTTAATTATCAGTAATTTGTGGCAATGGCCACACAAAATTCAGAGGCCATATTCACCAGTATGGGTTTTATTAGGGAAGTAACAGTTCATAATTCAGGCTGAGGATACAGTTCTTCAGTCTTGGCAGCCTCTTCTCAGATGACCCATAGGCAGGTCTCTCTCTGACTGTTGGTCCTGTGGTCTGGCTTCTGTCCTGCCTAGGCACGTATTATAAAGTTCTTTTCTGTCATCAAGTGGCGGGAAACATCCCATTCCACCAACAAGCCTCCTGCCTGGAGGCTCGACACTGTCTTGCTCCATGAGTTAGTGCACCCATCACACATTCTCCTGCTGACCCGGATCTGCTGCCTCTGCTACCTCCATGTCTCTACTACTGCTTCCTGGCATCTTATGTGTCTCCAGTGTTACAGTCTCCTCTTTCTCCTGTGTCTAGGAGGTTCTTAGTTCAGGGATTCTGGGTCCAAAGGATGTGCAAAGGTCTCTACCTTCTCTCCTCTCTCATGGCTCACTTTAAACCTAGTGGGATGACAAAACCGATCAATCTCCTTGCTAGGGTGCCACACACCTCATTTGCATGGTCCCGTCTTCACAAGGGTACCACATACCTTTTTTACATTACTAGCAAGCTATACCATTCTTTTTGTGGGACACAAGCACCTCATTTGCAGACTCCCACCCAGTCAGTGGGAATTAATGGAGCCCTGGTGGCCTGCTGGATTACGCATTGGGCTGCTAACCACAAGGTTAGCAGTTCGAAACAATCAACAATGGAAAAGATGAGGCTTTCTACTCCCATAAACCATGACAGACTCAGAAACCCACAGGGGCAGCTCTAATCTTCCCTGAGTGAGAGTTAACTCAACGGCAATGAGTTTGGATTTGAGTCTCTTCCCCAGACCTATTAGGAAAGGAGAAAGAGCATCAGTGGATACAGTCTCTTGTTCCCAATGGATGTATAGTTGCCAGCAATACTATACTTTTTTTCTCCCCTCATTTTTTTTACAATGTAAACTTAAAAAATTTTTTTAAAATCATTTTATTGGGGCTCATACAACTCTTATCACAATCCATACATACATCAATTGAGTAAAACATCCTTATACATTCGTTACCCTCAACACTCTCAAAATTTGCCTTCCACTTGGGTTCCTGGAATCAGCTCATTTTCATTTTTTCTCTCCCCCTCCTTCCTGCTCCCCCCTCCCTCATGAATCCTTAATAATTTATAAATTATTATTTTATCTCATCTTACACTGCCCGACATTCTCCCCTCATTTTAAATAGGCAAAAATGTCTGAATTTCCCATCTTTGCTGTTTAAGATCTTTTTAGTGTTGAAGGACAAGGATGTTATTTTGAGAACGAAGGTGTGCCTAGCACAAGGCATCGTGTTTCCAGTGGTTTCATTTGCATTGAAAGTTGGACAAGGAATAAGGAAAACAAAAGATGAATCAATGCATTTTAATTATGGTGCTTGGGAAGGATACTGAGAGTTCCGGGACTGCCAGAACAAACAAATCCTTGGAAGAAGTAAAGCCAGAAAGCTCCTTAGAAGTGAGAATGGCAAGACTTGGTCTCTAAGCACAGTGGTTCTCAACCTTCCTAATGCCATGACCCTTTCATACACTTCCTCATGTGGTGGTGACCCCCCATCCATAACATTATCTTCGTTGCGACTTCATAACCATAATTTTGCTACTGTTAAGAAGCAGGCTACCCCTGTGAAGGTGTTGTTCAACCCCCAAAGGGGTCACAACCCATAGGCTGAGAACTGCTGCTCAGTACTTTGGCCATGTCAGGAGACTTCAGTCCCTGGAGAAGGACATCATGCTTAGTAAAGTAGAAAATCAGAGGGGAAAAAAGGAAAATCCTCAATGAAATGGATTGATACAGTAACTGCAGCAATGGGCAACATAGTAACAATTGTGAGGGTGGGGCCGTTCAAGCAGTGCTTTGTTCTATTGTACACAGGGTGGCTATGAGGAAGCAGCGCAGAATAACACCACCATCGTGAAACCAGTGGATTAGGCATTGGGCTGAAACTCATTGGCAGTTCCAATCCACTAGCCACTCCTGTCTTGGAAAATTCTATGAATGGGTCTCTGTGGATCAGAATTGACTTGATGGGAGTGGATTAGGTTTTTTTTTTTGTTTATCACACCAGTAACTCGGAGGGAACAAGCATATTCCATTCTATGAGGAGTTTTCTGCTTCTGTTGGAACTTTGAGATTCTGCATTCATAAACCAAGTCCATTCCAGAACAAGTAATCAGAATGCAGCAATTTACACAGCTCACAGTTTGAAACATCTTTCTTTTAATTTAGTCAGGTCTAGTCCTTAGTTCCAGGGACCAAACTAGGTCAGTGGGTGTTAGCTATAGGCTCTGGACCTCCCTCACTGCCATCAAGTAGATGCCGACCCATAGTGACTGTAACTCTATGGGAGTAGAAAGTCCCTTGGCATGGCTGGTGATTTTGAACTGTTGACCTTGTAACTAGCAGCTGATTAAGCAACCAGTACACCACCAAGGCTCCCTGGGGCCCACACATCTCCGAAAATAATGTTTTCTCTCATCTGTATCCTCCAAGGCCTGGGTCAGTGCGTTCCAATGGACCGTGTCCAAATGCAGCCTGTCTGTTCATTGGCGCACCTTCCCCTTTCTCCCTTTCCCCCAGCATTCCACCCATTGAGTGCAGGCTCGCTTGAATTCTGGGGTCCTAAAATGAGCTCTCCTGATGAGTGTTGACTTTCTCTACTCCACAGCACCCAAAGACCAGCTACCAGCTTGAAATTCAAAAGCAAAACAGTCATTTTCCCCTTTGTATTGTTTTTCTTCAAATGTATGCAGTCCTGGGTAGATCTGCATGACTTCTTGAACGCTGACTTCCTGGGTGGGGCTTAGGCTTTCCCCCTAAGCCCCAGATCCTCTGTAACTACACTCCAGCCACCTACTTCTTCCCTTCAAATTCGAGTTCTCCTTTGAGCATACCCAATCGCATCTTGGCTGAAAGCCAAGTTCCACCCTGCCTGTAATTTCTAATACCCAGTATTCATTCCTATCATAAAGTCTTAAGTTTTATAGCACCAAGTAGAACTATTCAATAGCCATTAGTTCATTCAAAGAAACACATACACCTCCTTCTCACCCGCTGTAAATTTTACAGCGTGATCTTCTCCGCCCCTTAATGATCTTTTTATTCTTACGCATATGGCCCTGGGTATTGGATGGGTGGAAACTGTAGGCCTTACCTCCCCCCAAATCATCTTGCTCACCTGGTCTGACTTTTGCCCAAGCCATTTAATCCAAAGAGGCCTTTCTTCCATTTCTCCAACTGCTGCCCTAGCACAATGCTTCTTCATCTCCTTTCACCCTTATATTTGCTCCTTTTTATGGTATCCAGGGTCCGACAGGAGTTGGGCTCTTCTTGTCACACCCCCTCTCCCCACCCTAAGGCACTACTGCAATTCCTGAACCGATCTCCTGGTTTAATGGGTCTGTGGGTTTTTTCCCCATGCTGCTTTCTTTGCTTGAAATGCCCTCTCCACGCCCTCTTCACCCCCCAAGTCCACTTGCAAGGCCCAGCTTAATCACCTTCCTCTCTCTCTGAAGCCTTCTCTTGGCGTGGTCCCCTTGAACTCCCCCCCCCCCCCCCGACTGCCTGGGAGACATTATTCAGGGGCCTTTCTGTGGTTCAGTCTGGCCTCTGTGATCAGGAAGACCGAAGAAGAATCGGTGCGTTTGAAGGAAGGTGCTGGCGGAGAAAGTACCTTGGACTGCCGGGAGCACAAACAAGTCTGTCTCGGAAGTACAGCCGGAATGCTCCTTAGAGGCCAGGATGGTGAGCCTGTCTCCTGTGCTTTAGGATGTTATCAGGAGGGACCAGTCCTTGGCGAAGGACATCATGCTTGGTAAAACAGAGGAGCAGTGAAAATGAGGGAAAGCCTTGACCAAATGGAGGGACACCGTGGCTGCAAGCACGGGCTCAAACATAAGAACAATTGTGAGGCTGATACAGGTCCGGGTGGCGCTTTGTTCTGTGTGTCAGCTCCGGGGCACCTAACAATAATGACATTATGGGAGACTCACCGCTTGAGTTTGAATCTTTCACGACTATCAGGTTGGGGGCAAGCCACCTCACCTTCCTGTCCAGTCACTGGCAAGAGCTTCACCTTCAGTCCTGAGAGAGGAAGGCCACGTGGGCGAGTCTGGCAAGTTGAAGAGTGATGTTACCATTTTGTACACATGGTTCTTATAGAGAGCAAGACTCTCCCGAGAGAAATGTCCGAGCACGGGATGTACACACACCAAGGGTGTAACAGGGACACCTTTTACTGATCACTCCAGAACCTTATGGTGTCACTGATGAGGAGGGCCTGGTTCAATGGTTACATGTGAAACCCAACTATGTAAACCAGTGCGCAGACTACGTATGTGGCCCGGAGAGTCGTGGGCAGTGGCAGCTCCTCCCAGGCTTACCTCTGAGTCACCCTTTCCAGAAACACCGATGCTGGCTTCCACTCGGCCTCCTCTGGCCCGAGACCCACAGACTGACCATGACCATGGCAACAGCACCCCATGCTGCTCCTCGACTCTCAGCCAACGAAGGACATCGCTCATTCTTTCTCTTTTCGGTATTTTACACCTATCACAAGTTTGAGAGAACTTTTTGCCATAGCATTGGTGTCTGTGTACTCAATATTACAAGCAAAACCTCTGGTGTCTTGAGAAAATTGCAAATTATAGCCGGCTTAGTGTGCTAATGCCGGCAACAAACCTGACACTGGGAAGACTGAATTGACTGCCTCTGGGTGCTCGCAACAGACAGCCCAGCACTATGTCTAAAAAGGCCTTTCAGTTCTACAAAAAGGAAGTGAAACCATCTCTTCTAACTTTCCAGCCGAAGGGCGGGTTGACCCAGCCGGGAAGTGGTAGGCTTTAGTGGCAGGCCACCGGCGGGACCTTCTGTGCCCTGCGCCCTGGCAACTTCAGGCTCACTTTTATTATGAAATGCAGCTTCTGTCAAGAAGGAGAGGCGGCAGCCCTGACAGGGTGGGGGAAGCCCCACTTTGGGGCTGTGGGTGTGTTTCCGGTGGCTTCTCGCCAAAGCCATGTGGTTGGCAGATGCCAATGGCAGAAAGGAGCCTGCAGCTGCCACTTGGGCCAGGGCCTGACTCAGTGGCTGAGTGGCCTAAGATGGAGGGGCCGGAGGCCAATGGGAGTGTGAGTTGCTAAGGCAGATGCTGAATGGTGTCTGGCGGCGGGGGACAGGGCGGGGAGCCTGGAAGCTGGCCCTGGGTGTGGAGAAGACAACCCTGGGGAAGTGGAAGGATACTCATAACTCCTCCAGCCCAGCGGTCGAGCCAACTCTGATGCAGGACAACCCCATCGGACAGAGCAGAACTGCCCCATAGTTTCAGAGGCTGTAAGCCTTGATGGAAGTAGGCTCTTGGATTAGGATGGCGTAGCGTTTGCTTACACCTTGGGCAGTGAGTCTCAAAGTCAGCAGCTCAAAACCATCAGCCGCTTCATGAGAAAAGATGAGGTTTTTTACTCCCATAGAGAGTTACAGGCTGACTCCTTTTTTTTGACATAGAACTGGCTCCAGAGCTTGTGGACAGTGGGGGAGGCTCAAGAATGCACAAGGTGCGGGAGTGATAAGGAAATTGTCTCCAGGCTTCTAGGTTTTGGTTTCGATGACTTTGTCGATCTGATGTTGGAAGATGTCACTGAATTTGAGGTCACACCAGAGGAAGGAGGAGCACTAACTTAGATGAGATTTGGCGACATGGAAACAGTATCTAACAATGCTGGTTTCTAGAGAAGGGCCTCGAGTCTGAGCGGATTTTCTTGACTTGTGTTTGCTTCTGTTTTGTTTTATAAAGGCAACAAGATAGATTTTTTTAAAACTCTAAAACCTTTTAATCTTGATATGTTATGATGCGAGATTTCCCATTAAAGGGAAAGGCTTTGAAGATGCAGTGTAAATGCCAAATTTTTGTGTACGGTAATTATGATTTTCTTGGGAGAAAAAGATGTCACAGTTTCGGAAATCCTCAGCGGCAGTGAGAGTGGGCTTGAGCATTTGGTTAGGAACTGAGCCTTTCAGCACTGTCCGGCCCGGGATGGATGTTACAGCCTTCGACAGGGATCAACTGAGATCACCCATCCACCCGACAGTGAGCCCTGGGGAGTGGGCGGGGCAGGACTTTTTTTTTTCCAATCCCCATTTCTCTCTTGTGGTTTAATGATTTGGTCAAAGCCTCTTAAGAATGAAGTGGCAGAACAGGGGCATGGAAGGAACCGTGGTTCTGGCCCCTCACACAGTGTTCCTTCCTTAGGGGTGCTGGGAAGGGCATGGAGTGGGGTTCCAAAGGTGACGGGTGCTGGGCACAGCTGGGCTGACCTTCGTTGCTGCCTGGCACTGCCCACATGGCAACCCTGGGACTCAGTTGGGAGACACTGGGACTAGTTCAGAGTGAAAACTCAAAAAACCTCAAACAAACTCACTACTATCAATGGAGTCGATTTTGACCCGTAGCGATCCTGTAGGACAGAGCAGAAGTGCTCTGGTGGGTCTCCCAGCTTGTAGCTTTCTTCCTTGGAGTGGCTGGTTAGTGGTGGTTAGGCGCCTAACTTGTATCCCACTATGCCCGCCAGGGCGCCCTGAGCTTGGAGGTAAGAGTGGTGAACTCTAGCACCATCCAAGGCCTCTCTGTAGATGCCTGGACTTGGCTCTCCGTCAGGATGGGATGCTGAGCTGAGCTGACAGTTGGGCAGTCTGGTCTCAACCGCACTGTTCAACGTGGTCTGACAGTAAAATGACACAGGCTTGTCACCTGGTGCATTTTCTCTTTCAACTTTCCGCAAACACCTGCCATTAACAAAAAAGCAGGGGGGAAAAGTCCAAACCCACAGGAAATAGAACTCAAACCAGAAGCCTATCAGAGGGTAGCGAAGGAGCCACGCCAAAGCTGAATCAGCCTCACCACTTTCCGCCAGTTTGAGGCCCAGCCGCTGCCCTTCTAGAAAATACAGTTTCCAGAAACTTGTGCTTTTGAACCAGGCATTGATTCGGCAATTCAGGAGCCCCTGTCGATGTGATCCTCCATTGACTCATTCATCATCGCCTCCAAAAACGTATCAGGCAGCTGCTATCAGTTGAGCTAGCCACCTGTGTGATGCATCGGCTGGCAAGATGGACACGGTTCCTGCCCATGTGACATCCATGGTTCAGCCAGTCGTCAGACTGGATTGCATCCAGAGCCCCACCACACAGAAGCGCAGGGTGCATGTCATCAGCGTCTAGCCATTATCTGCAGGACATGACCTTTAAGGTGAGCCGTGCAGGACCTAGCGGGTAAAGAAGAATGGATGTCCCAGCAGAGGGGACAGACAGCACGGACCAACCATCCATGAGACCAACGCTCACTCTGCCCCCTTTCCCGCCCTCCCCCCTGACTAATGCGAGGGCCGGAGGGCCGTGACCATGACCAGCAGCCGGGCTCTGCTTTACCCTCGATGGGTTTCAACCTAGGCACATCGAATGGGATACAGAAGTGATCATCTGCATTTATACCAAGAGCTCTGCTGTGGGACCTCTTCAAATGTCTACCTCCTCAGGACATTTACGAAAACAAAAGAAGGAACTAATAAATCGCCGTTGTACGGAATTGTTCATAAATACCGTTGGAGGTAGCAATTCTTTTTCTGGAACAGACATACCACTTACATTCCAGACTGGCTTCCTCCTGGTGGACGCCTTAGGGGCGCAGCTCCTACCAGCTGGCCTGGAAGGGCCACCCCACCCCCCACATCTGCTGCGCACTGGGCTCCTTCTCAGCAAGGCACACAGACTTTCATAGCCACAGAAGGCCAAGGTCAGATCCGGAGGCAGTGGTTCAGGCGAATGTTTTGTTATTGGCGTCTTAAAACACCAAGGCTCTGATAAATGCTGATTCCCATGGTGCAATTCCCAGTGTGGCCAATGCCAAGCTACCAACTTGATGAGTTAGGGAGAGAGTGCACCAGCACACTGTTACGTAGAAATTTCTATCATGTCTACCAACCAACCAACAAACAAATTAAACTCATTACCATTCAGTCATGGCCGACTTAGAGTGACCCTATAAGACAGGGTGGAACTGTAACTCTTTACTTGAGTAGAAAGCCTCGCCTCTCTCCCTTGGAGCAGCTCATGGTTTCGAGCTGCTGACCTTAGGGGGTCACAGCCCAATGGGTAATCACAATGTCAATAATTAATAATAATAAGGGCTACAATAATTAATCACCTCCACATAAAACGAGATGATGAGGAAGTGATGAACTGATGGTTACCTCTGTAGTTAGTACCATTCATTTAAAGTTTATATGCTTTCACTTTTAATAAGGTTGTGTTGAATAACTGGCTTGTCAACTTCCTATAAACTTAGCAGTTGGCTCTTGCAGGTCAATACAAGCCAAGGCCAGCATACTATGTACTGGCTTGGGGAGAGGAGCCTTGGACCCCAGACACGGGGGGTCCAAGAGGCCATCCCTGAGCACAGCCTCATCCTATGTCCTCAACTCCCGATCAGGCTTTAACATGTCAATTTATTTATTTGCTTTACATCATTTTCACCCCCTGAAATTATTTCCTTTCATTTTATATCTTTCTATTTGCACCTGAGCTCCAGGAGAACTGAGTCCCTGGTTGGTTTACTGCCAAATACCCAGCACTGAGAGTAGACCCTCCCACAATAAGCCTGGGTTGATTGAATGAAGGGAAACGTTGAGGGTTCAAGGTTCACCTTTCCTCGAGTCTATGTTACCTTAAATTCTTCAGCTGGAAAGGGTCTCTTCACCCTTCATGTTAAGGGTACTTAAAACCTTTCTCTGTGTTCACGGAGTCTTGGTGGCTCAGTAAGGAACCCTGCTGGACAAGACTGGTGACTCTTAACCAGAGGGCTGATGATTTGAAGCCACTGTGAGGGGAAAGGTACTGCAATCTGCTTCTTTGAAGAGTCCAGCCTTGGGAATCCTATAGGGAAGTTACACCCTGTCCTACAGGGATCCTGGGAATTGAAACCAACTCGAGGGCAATGCGTTTGGGATTTGGGAGCGAGGTGGGTGATGGTGCAGTGGCTAAGGTAATGGAAAGGCCTGCCCTTCTGTCCTGTCCTGTCCGGATGGCAATGGATGATTTTTTTTTTTAATACCCAGGAGGACCCCTGGTCGTGTAGTGGGTTCATGTTGGGCTTCGATCCCTAAGGTCAGCAGTTTGAAACCACCGCCCACTCCTCAGACAAAGACGGGGCTTTCTATGCCTGTCAAGTGTTCCAGTCTCAGAAAGTCTCAGGGGCAGTTGAGTTGCCATCCACTCAGTGACTGAGTTTGGAGGTGATTGACAAAGAGTCCTGTCAGACCAATCCACCCCTTCTCCAGTCTACCGGGGCTGAATTGACCAAAAGCAGCCTCCTCTTTGACCCACAAGGTTCAGAGGCAAACCCAGCATCGGTATCTTCTTCTGGCAGCCTCAGTGCCCCCTCTCCAAAAGAAGGCAACCGGAGGGGGGACCAGCTGGAGGCCTTCTCTGGTGCTCAGTACCCAGTCCCAAATCCAGCTGCCTTGGGGCAGCTCCCTAGGTTTTCGGCCTTTGCCCCCACCATTTCCTTTTCCTGTTGGTGCGTGACCCTGACTGACACTCAGATTGGCTTTCTCAGCAGGGGAGCTAGACACGGTCTGCAGGTAGGAATCTGTGGAGCCCACGTGTGTCAACTCCACTGGCCACTTTTACAAGCAGGGCACACTGAGCAGGGGCAGCGACTCTGAATCTGGGGTCATCATAAAACATGAGCAGCACGCCCTGGCTGGGCCTTTGCTTGTTCCAGACACTGTCCCAGGTGCTTTACAGGAGCTCTGCCATCGAATCCCCCGGAAACCCCCTGGGGGATAGCTACTGTTATTCTTTCAAGGGTTCCAGGAAACTGAGGTACAAGGAAGTTAAGAAATTTCCCAGGGCCACAGATAAGAGAGGAAACTGGGGCTCAGACCTGAGAACTGCCTTCATTACCCAGGTGTTCCCCACCATACCGTGCTGTCTTCAGAAAGGGAGACCCAGGACCCACAAGGTCTACTCTTCTCCCAAGGTCCACTGTCCCTGGACTGGGACCCAGGAGTTCTGACTGCTGTCTAGCGCGGTGTCCACGTGGGACTTTGGTCTCTGGTCGAGCATGAGAGCCAGCGTCACAACCTAACATCCCAGAGACGTCTACTCGCAGGCTGTGGGCCTCTGGGGAGTAGACCAGGGGGAAGCATGGCAGCCCAGCCGTGCATGAACTCTCCCAGTATTTGAGAAATGTTGGGGAGGCAGAGTGCCCTGGCTTTAGACAGAAAGTTCAGAAACTCCTCCCCACCCCTCCAGCCCACCGTTTCAGAGAAACAAGTTGCTCATCCAACCCTTGGATGTCGTGCTTCCTGTTTGTGTGCTTGGACAGAAATAGAGCCGTAGGTGAAGGGCAACGAGAGGGAGGAGCCTTCCTCACAGAACTACAATTGCTGGAGGTGGGAAGGATGTAAAGTTTACCCAAGCCCTTTGTTTTGACTTGGGGATGTGTGTGTCTGGCTGTGTGTGCGTATGTGTGCGTACGTGCGTCTGTATGGGGAAGCTGAGGCTTTATTTCGCCAGTGAGCTGCATGTGGAGTCACAGATGTTTTTGTTGTCGAGATGGTAAAGTCACAGGATGCATGTTGCCAGCTCATGCTAGTCCATAGACAGAGGGAGGGAGCTTCGGAACTGGGAGGCGCGGTGAGGCCGGAAGTCATTTGCTTATGATCTTAGAGCCGGTCTCTGGAAGAGTCCTGAGGAGCAACTGCTTTTTAATTAAACAAATACAGTGCATGGCTCTTGTCTGCCAGATGCTAATTCATAATGTATTAATTAGAGGGACTCATAAGATCAACACCAGCTCACATCACATACCAAACCAAAGAAAAGCCGTTCCAGTCATCACAGGGTTAATGAGTTATCTGACCAGTATGACCACAAATTACGCTATCAGTGTCCAAATGGCTCCTGGCAGAAAAAGGTTCCTGCCCCCTGCTTAAAGGAAAAGAGGACGCTGCCAAGGAGAATCACAAAGAGAAGACTTCCTTTGGGAAGTGTGTTAGTCTGGGTAGACTAAACAAATCCACAGACCCTCATATGTACAGAGAGAGAGTTTTATATAAAAGGTAACTGTACATTAAGAAAGCATCCCAACCCAGTCCAGTCAAGCCCATAAGTCTGACATTAACCCATATGTCCAATACCAATCTACAAAGTCCTCCTCAGACTCACAAAACACCTGCAATGACGCCGACTGCAGGAGGAAAGCCGAATCCGTGAGCGTGTAAGCATCTCAGCGCTGGCAGGGTTCTCCACGTGGCTTCTCCAGTTCCCAGGACTGCATTGGATAGGTCCATGTGGCTTCTCCTTGGGGATGTCTCACAGGAAGTGAGCCTTGCCAGCTGAGGCAGAGAACTAGCTAAAGCAGCTGCACCCTGTTGAGACCATCAGAGAGCAAGAGACCCAAGAACCAGAAAGGTGAGGCTCACCGAGCCATTTATCCCTCCGCCCTTCAATTCATCCCACATGTGTTCATTGGCCAGGTTGGCACAAGAAACCCTAACTATCACAGGAGAAGGGGAAGGAGGTTGAGGGCCGTGAGGGGACACGCAGCTCTGTGGCAGAGGGTACAGTAGGCACAAAGGCCTACCCACTCCTTTCTAGAAACTCAAGTGCAGGGCCTGGAAGCCCTGCGGGTGCTTCAACGCAACTGCTCTTCCTTTTCCTTGTGAACAAGACAGGAGGGGAGCAGCTAACTAACCAGGGGACTTATCGGCAGAGCTTGACTTTCTGGGACTATTGCCCCCATCCCAACCCTCCCCACTTCCCCCCAAGACCAAAGAAGTTTTAGAAGTCAGTAAAACGGGTAGCTTCCAGTGGCCTTAAGCAAGCCGGTGAACCTATTTGAGCCTCTGTTTCTTCATCTGTAAAATGGAGCCCGCACCTCTGCTCTGTGGATCCAGAGGCTTCCCATGCAAGAGCATTGTGTGTGTGTGTGGGGGGGGGGGGCTAGAGCAGGGCCGGGGGTGGGGGTGGGGGAGGGATATCATGGGTAGTGGGCCTCTGGGATTCCCTGCACGTCCTCCTGTCTGGATCTGTTAGGTTTCTGGAGTCGGGAATACCTAGGTTCTTGGCTTTGCACGAAGAAAGAATTCACGCCGAAGCTGGCTTGTAATCCAAGTGGGTTTTTATGAAGGACAGGACCCGTTTCAGGTGCTAGTCTCAAAGCGGTTCACAGCTGGGCCCAAACAACCACGTGGGAAAGAGCATCCATGCGTGCGGGTCTGGTGGGGGATCCTGGGATGCCAGAAGCCCAAGAACCCTCGAGGCTGAGAGTATGTTGACCAAGAGACTGTGGGCCCCAAGTAGGCCTGGAGCAGAAGCCCATGCCAAGTGGGGAAGGAGACCCTCCCCATCGACTTGCCTCTGACCAGGAGCAGGGTAAGAGCGTGTCCCAGCACAAGCACCTGCCTTTATTCTAGCCCGCCGCCTGACTGGGAGCAGGCCTAGTTGATGGTGTTGGTTGACCCCATTGGCTGAGTTAGGCCCACCTGGGTGATGTCATGATCCTGGGCCTAGTTTGGCCCACCCAGGTGTACCTCCCACCTTGTTTGGGGGCTTGAGTACAAGCATGCTGTTTGGGGTCTTCACGGGTGTCTGTTTGTCTGGTTTCTTTTCTATCTCTATGGGAGCCTTTGCGGGCATGGGAGGGACAACCCCCTGTCCCTAACAGATCTAGGCCTGAGGGGGCTTGTCCTCACCTCATTGTACCTCTTTGTATTAGTTTGGTAGGACCGCCACAACACGTTGCCACAAGTGATAGCTTAATACAAGAGCAATGTATTCTGGAGGCTACATGGCTAAGGTGCCGGCAGGGTCAATTGCCCCTGAAGACTGAATCTGTCTCATGCCTCTCTCATGGCTGCTGGAAATCGTAGGCGGGAAGGCTTTCTGGCCCTCCAATCTTTGCCGCAAGCTTCATACCACCTTCTCTTTGCCTCAAAACTCCCTCTGCCTTGCTCTTATCGATGAACACTGACCTCTGAGTTTAGGGCAGACTTGAAATCCATCTGATCCATCTTTAGGTCCCTAACTGCGTTTGCAGGTAACTTATTTTTTTTCTAAGCAAGGTCACATTCACCGGTTCTGGGAGTAGGGCTTGGACATCTCTTTTGGGAGTTCACTAAATCCCTGCTCAATCCTACAGAAGCATATATATCAAAGGAATACTTTGCTAAAACTTTCTTGGGAATGGGTGGATGGTTTCCCCTCAGCGCTTCCTACACATTTTGTTTCACTTCGTGCACTGCAACCACATCAATAGGGTATCACCTCCCATTTCCAGTCCTCATCTCCTAACCTTTCTGAATTTTGTTCTTAGGTAAAAGCTGCCCTTTTGATCTCAAGTGCTTGATTATTCTAAGTAGGGTGCGCCTCCTCCTTAGTGTTACTAGTCCTCGTGTCTAGTTCTCTCTCATCTAGACCTCTCTATTGTTTGGTTGAAAACTGGGCCATGGTGGTGAGTTCCTTATCTAGACCTGAAAGGCAACTAGGACCATAATCTTGGGGGTTCTCTCAGTCTCTATCCAAGCAGTAAGCCTAGTCTTTTTTTAAAAAAATGATTCTGTTTTGTTCCACAATTCCTCCACTCCATCCAGAACCTTCGACGGCGATCCCTTTGAGAGCAGTGGGTGGCGGCTGCTCAGCACCGTCTAGTTCCTATTTTCAAGGTCATGGAGACAGTTGTGCACACGGTCACTGGGCCCTTTGGGCTGTTTCCACGGGCCTCTGTGTTACTTCATCCATTGCCCTTTCTTCTGGATGTGGAGGTCACAGGAATGAATCTTGAACAGGGACTTTCAGAAAATAAACCAGGGAAACTGTGGGCTCTTCTTATGCATCAGACTCTGTGCTACATACGGTGTACACCCAACACCCTTGAACTCTTAGTCACTAGCAAGACGGGTGTCCTCCTTCCTGTGTGTACAAAAGGACCATTGAAGCGCCGAAGAACACTGTCGGGAGTCATGTATGTAATGAGGGTTTCTCTGGGGGTGGTCCCAGGCTCCCCAAATCCTTTCAGGGGGCTACTTTCCGGTCCCTTTGTCTTTGAGTCAGTTCTGAGCTGAGGGACCAGGAGCCACGAAAGGCAGGCCCATGTGGCAGGCAGGCCCATTGGCTGTCCTTCAAACCATCATTTTCAGTGTATTCGTTCAGCCTCTCTCTGGGATGAAAGGTATTGGAGAAAATGAATTTGCAGTGAATACAAACGACGGACCGCTGCTAGGCTGTGAATTAGGCTCTGCCAAGGAATCTGAGGTGTAGGCCATTCCTCAATATGGCCCTTCTAGCCATACTCGCTTCTGGGATGTACCAAGTCTAGCCTCTGTATTTGTGGTGTTCACCTCATTTTGGAGGGAGCTCTCTGTTACAGGATAAGGTGGGAGGTATCCTTAGTCTCCATCCTACCAGAGGGTGTGGCTTCAGTTTTCCTGGCTGGTGCCGTCTACGGAACGAGGGAAACCGCTCTTCCATCAAAGCCTGCCCTTTTGGAGCCTCTGTTTTCTGACAGAGCGTTGGCAGAAGCAAGACGACCTGCTTTGACTTTTGGACATATTTGGCTGCAGGCTCTGGACACTTGGCCCTGCATTTGGCTCGCCTCTGCTTGTCCTTTGGCTTTGGGCCTTAACAGCACCCACACCATCTCCTTAAAGTTTTGTGAGATCATGCAGTGAACTGCAGAACCCAGGGACATGAGGGAACAGTGTGTGTGTGTGTGTGTGTGTGTGTGTGTGTGTGTGTGTGTGTGTGTGTGTGTGGTATAGAACATCATGGAATGGAAAGTCGGGACACCTTACATTTCTAATTTCTTGTTGCCATAGAGCAAGAGCCAGAAGCAGAAGGACAACTTCCCTGACAGAGGCCCTTTCCCAGCAGCAATGAGCTAATGTCCCAAGGGGTGGGAGGGGGGCGGGGGGAGGGGGGGACGGGAGGCGGGCTCGGCAGGATTGGCTGTTCCACACTTTTCAGTAGTTCTCTTCTGCTCCTCAGTTTGAGATTTCCCAAGCTGGGCAGATTCTTGGGAGACTCAGAGGATTTCTTTCGGTTTCATTTTCACTTGGAATTGGAGTCTAGATGAGAACAAGGTTCCTCAAGAGGAGCATGGAGTTGCCCATTGTTTATGTTGACTGCCCAACGTGGTGCACACATGAGTTGATATCCTTAAGCGTGGGTGTTTTTATTTATTCATCAATTAAAGATCATTGTATCGGGGCTCTTACAGCTCTTATAGCGATCCATACATCAATTGTGTCAAGCATAGTTCCACATGAGTGGCCATCATTATTTTCTAAACATTTACTTTCTGTTTGAGCCTGGGTGTCCTACTCCTCCTCGTGAATTGCACACAGAACGCGCGCCTGCGTGCATTTACGAGAAAACCAGCACTGCATTTTGGGGGAGTGCCAGAGAATCACCCGGGGTGTTCACTGAAGTTAACTTGTTGTTCTGGTTATCACAGTAAGAGATTCTTATCGCAGGGCATTTGGAACTGTTGAGAAGAAGAAAGGACAGAAGGCCTCCACAAGCCCATTGTGCCATGCCCCTGATTCCTCCCAGGAGTTTTCATGTTTCGATAGTAGATGTCCTATTTCATCTACAGTTTTGTATTTGACTTAATTAATTAAAATCCTTTTATTAGGGGCTCATACATCTCTTATCACAATCCATACATACCTCAATTGTGTAAAGAACAGTTGTACATTCGTTGCCACCATCATTCTCAAAACATTTGCTCTCCACTTAAGCCCCTGGCATCAGCTCCCCATTTTCCCCTTTCCCTCTCCGCTCCCCCTTCCTTATAAACCCTTGATAATTTATAAATTATTATTTTGTCATATCTTACACTGTTCAACATCTCCCTTCACCCACTTTTCTGTTGTCCCTTCTCCAGGGAGGAGGTTATATGTGGATCCTTGTAATTGGTTCCCCCTTTCTAGCCTACCCTCCCGGTATGGCCAGTCTCACCACTGGTCCTGAAGGGATCATCCATCCTGAATTCCCTGTGTTTCTAGTACCTATCTGTACCAGTGTACATCCTCTGGTCTAGCCAGGTTTGTAAGGTAGAATTGAGGTGGGGTGGGGAGAGCATGTAGGAACTAGAGGAAAGTTGTATGTTTCATTGTTGCTATGCTACATGCTGACTGGCTTGTCTCCTCCCTGCCAACCTTCTGCAAGGGGATGTCCAGTTGCCTACAGATGGGCTTTAGGGCCCTACTCTACACTCCCCCTCATTCGCAATGATATGATTTTTTGTTCTTTGATGTCTGATACCTGATCCTTTCAACACCTCATGATGACACAGGCTGGTGTGCTTCTTCCATGTGGGCTTTGTTGCTTCTAGCCTTTGAGACCCCCAGATGCTATATCTTTTGATAGCCAGGTACCATCAGCTTTCTTCACCACATTTGCTTATTCACCCATTTGTCTTCAGCGATCATATCAAGGAGGTGAGCACACAATATGATTTTTTTTCTGATGATGCCTAATAACTGATCCCTTCAGTACCTTGTGATCACACAGGCTGGTGTGCTTCTTCCATGGGGGCTTTGTTGCTTCTCAGCCAGATGGCCGCTTGTTTATCTTCAAGCCTTTAAGACCCCAGATGCTATATCTTTTGACAGCTGGGCACAATCAGCTTTCTTCACCACATTTGCTTATGTACCCGCTTTGTGTACCTGCTTTGTCTTTAGTGATTGTGTTGGGAAGGTGAACATGATGGAATGCCAGTTTAATAGAACAAAGTATTCTTGCATTGAGGGAGTACTTGAGTGGAGGCCCAATATCTATCTGCCACCTTAATACTAAACCTATAAATATATGCACATAGATCTAGTTCCCCATCCTCATATATATTTACATATGTACATGCCTGTATTTAGAACTCTATAAATGCCCTTTGCTTCCTAGTTGCATCCTCTATTTCCTTTGACTTCTCTTATATCACTATCATGCTCAGTCTTCATTTGGGTTTCAGTAATTCCTCTCAGTTACATTATCCTTGATCATGCCCTACCAGGCCTCCTATACCCTCCTCACTGTGATTGACTTTTTATGAACTGGTCTTCCCAAACTTCTTTAAAAAAAGGGGGGGTTGCATGATATTCCATTGCATTGCTGGTGTGCGGGTGTGGGTGGGCCTATGGCTTTGGGGCCATAACCAAAGATTTGAAATGATGATGACAGCTTGATTTTGGTGAACAGCATCCAGCCCTGGACATAGTTGTTTAAGAAAATACTCAATAGAGGTAGGCTGCTGCCATTCCAGATTTTAAATTTACCCTTGAGGGCTCTTGGGGATCATCCAATTTAGGAACTTTTAAGGTTATTCTCAGTCAGGAAAACCTTACTTCAAACAAGATAGCCGATGGAAGCAGGAGATGTAATTGTACACAGATTGAAGGGGGGCATGATCCACGAAGGGGGTAAGGTGGGAATTTGAGTCCTGCTGCTCAGGCCTCCCATCTCCCCTTGGGTCTCTGACCTTCTGACTCTTGGGGGATGCTGGCATTTTCTGAAAGACGGTTTGAAAATCACCAGGCTGGTCCAGACCTCTGCTTTAAAGGAAAGGGTAGATAACTAGAGAGAGAAAGGGGTGTGCTCGAGGTCAAGTTCATTTCTTTATTTGTTCTTTTCCCACGCACAAAGTCACGCTCTTTATTAGCTGCACTTGTTTGTCACTGCACTGTGGGCACACCAAGCTGCACTTGTTTGTCACTGCACTGTGGGCACACCAAGTGTGGGCAACAGTGGCAGGAAGGAGGGTGGGGCTGCTCACCCGGGCATCACTGAGAATAAACCAGTAGCCCTTCTAGTGGCTCTTTATTCTCGTGGCTCTAAAATTCTGTGATGCTGTCGACTCCATGATTGAGTTTCTAGAGTCGTTGAGATTCAGAGACTCCAGAATTTCCTAACTTAACAGTTCTGCAGGTAGATGTTTGAATGAATCAAGAGATCTGTAGGATTCTCACTTTGTAACGGTTTGAGAAGGATCCATCTCTTCCTCACAATCTCCTCCAGGAGTGGGGGACCCTCTGAGGGTCTAAATCAGTTGCTGGGAAACAAATAACCAATGTAGCCAATTCTCCATTATTGTCTCTTGATCGACCTCAGATTAAAGCCCACTCCAAACATTATTTTTCTTCTCAGTTTTGGAATTCATCCTATGATTCTTGCATCCGTAGACCTAATTTCTTCTTGATAATTTACCAAATGAGAACTTGCCTCTGGGACCCTCAGGACGTTTCTCACACTGTAACTGGTTCCTGTCCTTTGGGACTGCGTATCTATTTTTGGTGCCTCAAGCTTATTTATTTATTTTGAAATCATTTTCTTGGCATACACTTCACATGTCACACCATTGAAGCGCTCGGTCACATTAGGAAGAGTGTGCAGTCATCACCACGATCAACTGCTGAGACTTTTCCTCTGGTGCTTACTACAGTTCCCATTTCCCCTACCCTAACTTGGTATGCCCCTAGATAATTATTATCAAGTTCCTGTCTCTATAGCTTTACCTCTCCTGGATTTCCTGTACAGAAAGCCCTACAAAACACCAATAGGAAACAAAACCAATGACTAGACAACACAGAAAAACTGCAGTTAAAAGACAGTAGAATTCCTGCCCTTCCCCCGAAAAGAATTTGTTCCAAAGGACGACATTGACTCTGCAGCTCCAGGAGATGGACATATCTGATCAGAGCACACGGAAGCAGATGAAGAGGCAGGAGGAGAGAGTGGAACACAGCCTGGCCCACCAGGCCGTGAGGATGATGTTCCTGAGTAGAGCAGCCAGTCCACAGAGAGAACAACATGGCTGGCCCCACTATGAGAAATGATGCCAATCAGTGACTAAGGGCGATACAGGGGACAGCACCAGAGACACAGTATGGGAATTGCACCTGACCTGATCCCACCACACCGAGGCAAATCACTGGGGGAGTGCAGCGGAACAGCAAGGGAATGGAGTGGCAAGGTCCCCAGGGAATGCTGAAAGTGGACTTTAGGGCCAGGGCGTGGTGCCCCAACAGACTGGACTGGAAAACGCTCCTAAGGGCCAGCAAATGATCCCTGAACTAACTACAAGCTTTTCTCTTGTGAACTGTTTTGTTCTGTTCTTTGTCAGTGGTTTGTTTTTGTTGTTTTGTTGTCTGGTTGTATACTGTTGCTTTGTTTTCCTCTGTCTTGTTTTCATGCATGTTAGTGTCTCCACAGGTCTGTCTGAATAGGACAGGCTGGATGAACTATCTGGAGGAAAAACAACGGGACCGACAGGTCCAGGGGGACTTGGGGTGGGGGGTAGGGAGGGTAAGGAAGCGGTGTTAACAAACACAGGGACAAGGGAACAACATGGGACCCAAAATGATCAAGGGTAAGGTTGCATAGAGAAGAGGTATACTCTAGCCCAGGTGGTGACAAAGCATGGTAGTAGGGCAGGAGGAAAGTCAAGGGAGATGGAGGAAAGAGCTAGGAGTCAAAGGTCATTTATGGAGGTCTAGACAAAGACATGTACATGCAAATATATATAGGAGGATGGGGAAGTAGATCGATGTGTCTATATTTATAGGTTAAGTATTAAGGTGGTGGAAGGACCTTGGGCCTCTACTCAAACACTCCCTCAATGCATGAATACCTTCTTTTATTAAATTGGAACTCTATGATGCTCACTCTCCCGACACAACGGCTGGAGCCAAAGTGGGTGAACAAGTAAATGTGGTGAAGAAAGCTGATGGTGCCTGGCTATCAAAAGAGATAGTGACTGGGGTCTTAAAGGCTTGAAGGTAAACAAGCGGCCATCTAGCTCAGAAGCAACAAAGTCCACATGGAAGAACACACCAGCCTGTGTGATCGAGTGGTCCCGAAGGGATCAGTTATCAGGCATCAAAGAACAAAAAAAATCATATCATTGACTGCACACCTCCATGATAGGATCGCTGAAGACAAATGGGTGCATAAGCAAATGTGGTGAAGAAAGCTGATGGTGCCCGGTTATCAAAAGAGATAGTGTCTGGGGTCTTAAAGGCTTGAAGGTGAACAAGTGGTCATCTAGCTCAGAAGCAAAAAAGCCCACATGGAAGAAGCACGCCGACCAGTGCAATCACGAGGTGCCAAAGGGACCAGGTATAAGGCATGCAAAAAAAGAAAAAGATATATGTGTGTATATGTATATATATGTATGTGTGTGTAAGGGGGAAGTGCAGAGTGGAGACCCAAGGCCCAAGTGTTGGCCACTGGAGATCCCCTCATAGGGGGGTTTAGGAGAGGAGATGGGTCAGTCAGGGTGCGAGATAGTACCGATGAAGAATACAGCTTTCCCCCAGATCCTGGATGCTTCCTCCCCCCAACTACCATGATCCAAATTCTACCTTGCAGGGCTGGATAGGGCAGAGGTTGTACACTGGTACATATGAGGGCTGGAGGCACAGGGAATCCAGGGTGGATGATACCTTCAGGACCAAGGGTGTGAGGGGCGATGCTGGGAGAGTGGAAGGTGAGTGGGTTGGAAAGGGGGAACTGATTACAAGGATCCTCATGTGACCTCCTCCCTGGGAGATGGACAGCAGGGAAGGGGGGGAAGGGAGACTCCGGATAGGGCAAGATATGACAAAATAACAATGTACAAATTACCAAGGGCACATGAGGGAGGGGGTAACGGGGAGGGAGGGGAAAAAAAGAGGACCTGATGCAAAGGGCTTGAGTGGAGAGCGGATGCTTTGAGAATGATTGGGGCAAGGAATGTGTGGAGGTGCTTTATACAATTGATATATGTATATGTATGGATTGTGATAAGAGTTGTATGAGTCCCTAATAAAATGTAAAAAAAGAAAAGAGGAGGAAAATAATGATTAGGGCAAAGAATGTACAGATGTGCTTTATACAATTGATGTATGTATATGTATGGACTGTGATAAGAGTTGTATGAGCCCCTAATAAAATGTTTTTTTTTAAAGACAGTAGAAAATATTGGAAACCGAAACAACTGTAGAAAATGGGTCAAAAGGGGGAGATGCAATTGATAAGGTATTACACGTTAACCTAACTACATCTTTCGTAATCAAATTTATAATGCTCTTTGTCTGCTAAGAAAGCTATTCACGTCCCTGGACTGGGTCAGAGGGGATTCACTGGAGGCTCCATGCATGTGGGGACCCTGCAAATGGATTTTCGGCCTCCCTCGTCATCCATAGTCTTCTGCCATCTAGGTGTTCACAAAGTAAGCTCTGGTTTGTGTTGCATATCTTATTGTGGCTCGAGTGAAAGTTTACCGAGCAAATTAGTTTCCCAATGATGCACATTGTGCCTGGTAACATTAGGTGCAATCCCTACACTCGTCGTCCCACGTCCTCCCTGCCTTTCTCCTTCCTGGGCCTTCCTTTCCTGCCCCTTCCTGCCTCCTAAACTTGGTTTTGAGGCAAACGCTACCCTTCCGATCTCATAGAGTTGATTTTTCTGAGGACCACATTCTTGCTTACTGTTCTCAGTGTAGTCTTGTCTACTATTTGACCGAAAGGTGAACTTCAAAAGTAGGTTCACTTCCAGGCCTGAAGGCTTGCGAAGAGCCATCAGACCAGTAAATCTGATCATTCTTATGGCTCTGGATCTTGTTGACCTTCTATTGTGATCCTGATCTGACCAGTCAATTAGAAGGGGTAAGTAGAATCAGTGGGCCACCCCCTAGTTATTCTGTTCCCTGACTGGGTTTCTTATGGTCAATTGGACCAATTGTTTCCTAGCATCATCCCCCTCCCCAATTCTTTGCTCTCTATGGGAAGAGATCAATAATTGTATCTTAGATGACCGTTTGGAGAATTTTAAGACTTCAAAGTGATACTAAAGTAGGATGTAGAAAATTGGCTTTATCGATGATGTTATGCCAATTGATCTGGGCCAGTGTTCTCAATGTCCCTAATGCCACGACCCTTTCATACAGTTCCTCATGTGGTGGTGACCCTCCAACCACAGTTATTTTCGTTGCTACTTCATTACTGTAATTTTGCGACTGTCTGTTATGAATCGGGTGACCCAGTGAAAGAGTCATTTGACCCCCAAGGGGGTTGCAACCCACAGGTTGAGAACCGCTGATCTAGAGGCTCCTAAACTCTCAAGCCCAGAAACTCATCCCCTCAAGTATTTGGTTGTGGCTAAAACGTTTGCAGAATTTTACCCCCTGTGAGCCTTACTCTGCAGGAGCCCTGGTGGCACATTAGTTACATATCGGGCTAACTACAAGGTCAGTTCAAAACCACTGGCTGCTCCTCAGGAGAAAGACTGGGCTTTCTACTCCTGTAAAGAATTACAGTGTTGGAAACTCACTGGGACAATTCTATTCTGCCATAAAAGGTTGCTATGAGCCAGAATCAACTCAATGGCAGTGAGTTATGAGTTATACTCTACTATATACCTGGGTGTTTGCAGCAAATACAAATAAATGCCTATGTAGAAATATCCTCTGCTACATCTACATGGGCTCCTGGGTGTACTCCTTCCCACATGCCATCCCATGCCTGTTCAGGGTACACATCTCATTTACTTTTACCTTGGCCTAAGGGGGAACGAAAGATCATTATTCTCACTTTATAGTGGAAACCAAGTCTCAGAGGGCTTCAATGACTTGCCAAAGACCACGCATTTCATTACTACTCAGGCCTGCCTCAGATGCAAGCTCTAACTGCCTCCTGTCCCTGTGATGATGTTGAGGCAATGCGTATGTCTTAAGCACCCGAGCTAATGTGCCAGTTGCCCTTTCCTAACCACCTTCCGTGTGCCAGGGAATTGTTATCCCTGTTGTACAGAAGGGGAAGCTGGGGCACAGACCAAGTGAGGTGGCTTCCCCAGAGTCAGATAGCAAGAAAACGAGAACCACGTTTGTCTCATCGAAAGAACAAGCAAAGACACCACTTCCACGGTGGGCTGGATTAAGAGTTCCTTTTCTCTCTTTCTTTTTGTAATTATTATTTTTTTATTCTCTGCTTTTAAGACTTTTGGATATACAAAAAGGCTTCCAAAAGTTTGTGAGAAAATTCCATGATCTTCCAACTCTGTTTCTATAGCTAGCCTATCTAACAAAACACCCACCACTGCAGCAGTTTCGACATGTGCAAGTTAGTGACCGTTGCTACATTCTTTGAGTGATTCCTTCCTTGTCTGAGTTGTTCCTCCTTCACAGACACAAACCCACTGCCCCCAAGGTTCCTATCTAATCTTCCAAGTCGCTTTTGTCAATTTGATCCCATATAGGTAATTCTTAAAAGAACATAATGCTCAAAAATATGTTAGAACAGGAAAAGATGAACGCTGATGTGCAGTGGTGAAATCACTTGGGTGCTAAACAGAAGACCCGCGGCTTGAACCGAGCAGCCGCTCTGTAGAAGAGACGTGGTCGTCTGCCTTCCTCAAGACGGAGAGCCTTGGAAACCCCGAGGGGCGGTTCCACCTGCTGCTCAGTTGCTAGGAGTTATGAATAAGAACCTTCTCGTTGACGATGCGGTTGTTTGAGTTTGATTGCTCAATTTTAAGACTTCCGGGGAGATGTCTGGTTGAAGTTTTAATGATTTCCCATTTAACAGTTTGTTTAAACTGCTACAGATGATCTCAGGGCATCCCTGTGAGGGGCTCATCCAGACGCCCAGGGCTTCAAAGCATCTAGAGACTTCAAGAATTTGAGATTCTGTTCTGCATTTCCCCCTTCTGATCAGGACTCTTGATCTTGAGATCTTTGATCAAAGTGTTCACTAGGAGTAGCTGGACTGTGTCCGGTTCTTCTGGCCTCTTGGCAAAGGAGGTGTCTGTTCATGGAGGCGGTTAGTCACACATGCCACAGCCTCCTCTCAGCCCCTCCTTTCTTTTTTGTTTCAGGCAAACAGAGATCAATTGTTGTGCCTCAGATCACACTCTGCAAGCTTTCAACACATGCCAGGCACTGTACCATGACCTGGGAGGTAGAACAATTGCATTAAACACATTATTGGGCCAATTAGCTGGGACCGCCCCATAAAACCATGACCCCAAACCTTCAAACCAAGGAAACAAAACCCGTCAAGTGTTTGGTTGTCCATGAGCAACTTCAGCAGCAACTTCCTTCTTCTTCTTTCCTTTGGGCACTGTAAATATGAAGATATCCCTGTCGGTCCGGGTACACTAGAGAAACAAATTCGTAAATGCGCATATATGTATAGGAAGAACTTTATATACAAGAGCAATTGAATATTGAAAAAACATATCAGTCCAGTCTGGATCAAGTCCGTAAGTCCGATCTTAGACCATATGTCTGATACCAATCTATAAAGTCCTCTTCTGACTCATGTGCTATGACATGCAATGACACCGAATGCAGGAAGATCACAGGCCAGTTGGATGCAGTCTTGTGGATCCGCTGGCAGTAGAAGCATCTCAGCACTGGCAGGGGTCCAGTTCCCAGGGCACGGGGCATATCAGCGTAGTGCCATGTGTCTTGGCAGTAGAGCATCTCTCAGGGAGTGAGCAGATAGAGAGAGAGAGAGAGTGTGTGTGTGTGTCTCTGGCCTCCAAGGAAGAAGACAGGAGTTCCCAGAATCCTCAGGAGAAGGCCATGCCCACAAAGAGGCCTCATTGGCTGTGACATGATTGACAGCCTAGACCCCACCCCTTCACTCTGAATCCTCACATTGACTCCAAATTATGTAACTACCACCATATCTATCACACAACTCGTGCCAATCCAATGCTTTACAAATACACGGCTTATTGACACGTATAATAACTGAGTGTGCAACCCAACCCTTAATCAATGAGATTTTCCATCATCATCTATCTTCCTCCCTTCCACCCTTCCCGCCCTGGGTAGCTATTAATAAACTTTGATCTTCAAACACTTGCCTTTTCGTATAAGAGAAGTCATACAATCTTTGCCCTTGAGTGACTGACTCATTTTGCTCAGCATAATGTCTGTCAGCTCCATCCATACTGTAGCAAGTATCAAGACTTCATTTCGCCTCTGGATGAGAAGTCTTCCATTCTACGTATGTGCCACGTCCTGTTTATTCATTCATCTGTTGGTGGACATCCCACCTCTGGGCTGAATAGGGCTGCAGTGGACATCTGTGTACAAGTCTGTTTGAATGTCTGCTTTCAAGTCTTTGGGGCACATGCACAGATCTACGAATAGATATTGCTGGAGCATATAGTAGTTTTAATTTTAGACTTTTAAGGAACTGCCAAACTGGTCTCCAAAGCACCTGGAGAGTTTTGCATCACCACCAGCAATGGATAAGGAGTTTCATTTCCTCACACTGTCACTAACATTTGTTATTTTCTGCCTTTAAATTAAAAAAACAATCTTAACCAGCTTGTTGTTGTTGTTGGGTGCCATTGAGTTGGTGCTGACTCAGAACTCTGTGGACAACACTGCCCTTCTAGTGGGAGTGAAATGGTATCTCCTTGTGGTTAGGATTGGCATCTCTCAGATGGATAAGGAGTGAGCCCTGGTGACATGGTGGGTAAAGTGCTCAGCTCAGCGGCTAACTGAAAGTGTGGCCCTTTGAACCCACCAGCCATGCCATGGGAGAAGGTTGTGGCTGTCTGCCTTCATAAAGATATATGACCTTAGAAACCACATAGGGCAGTTCTGTACGGTCACTGTGATGGAGTCAATTCAAAGGCAGTGGGTTTGGTGTGGGTTGGGTAGCTGTTGACACTGAGAAATATTAATTTTCTATGGCTTTCTGTTAGGGTTCCTGGAACCTCTTATTTAGAGATTAATTCTTAGAAGGCTTTTCTTTTAAAAAAATCATTTTATTGGGGGCTTTTACAGCTCTTATAATAATCCATACATCCATTGTGTCCAGCACATTTGTACATCTGTTGCCATCATCCTTTTCAAAACATTTTCTACTTGAGTCCTTGGTATCAGTTCCTCATTTTTCCCTCCCTCCCCCACCCTCCCACCCTCATGAACCCTTGAGAAATTATAAATTATTATTTATATCTTACATATTTTCATATCTTACACCACCCGCTGTCTCCCTTCACCCATGTTTCTGTTGTTCATCACCCTGGGTATGTGTGGTTGGTGGGGGGATTATATGTTGATCATTGTGATCGGCTTCCCCTTCCTCTCCCCACCTTCCCTCTACCCTCATGGCATCCCTACTTCCATTATTGTTCCTAGGGGTTTATCTGTCTGGATTCTGTGTGTTGAAAGCTCTTATCTGCACTGGTGTACATGCTCTGGTCTAGCCAGATTTGTTAAGTTCGAATTGGGATCATGATAGTGAAGGAGCAGGGTGAAAAGTGTTAAAGAACTAGAGGAATGTTGTATGTTTTGTCAGTGCTGTACAGCCCCATGACTGGCTCACACCTTCTGGTGACCCTTCTGTGAGGGGATGTCCAATTGTCTACAGATATGATTGTTTGTTTTGGGTCTTTTGGTGCCTGATTATACAGGCTGGTGTGCTTCTTCTATATGGGCTTTGTTGCTTCCCTTCTAGGTGGCCCCTTGTTTATCTTCAAACCTTTAAGAGTCCAGATGCTATATCGTTTGATAGTTGGGCACCATCAGCTTTCTTTACCACATTTGCTTATGCACCCACTTTGTCTTCAGCAATCATGTGGGAAAGATGAGCATTATGGAATGTGCGGTTATTAGAACAAAGTGTTCTTGCATTAAGGGAGTACTTGAGTAGAGGTCCAATGTCTGTCTGCTACCTTAATACTTAACATGTAAATAAATATATGTACATAGATCTATGTCCTCATCATTATATATAAATATGTTTACATATGTACATGCCTGTATTTAGACCTCTGTAAATGTCCTTTGCCTCCTAGTTCTTTTCTCTATTTCCTTTTACTTTCCTCTTGTCCCATTATCATGGGGGACCTTCATACGGCTTTCAGTAATTCTTCTTGGCTACATTGTACTTCATCAAACCCACCAGGCATTCTCTGCCCTCCTGGCCATCGATTTTAGATCACTTGTTGTTCCCTTGTCCCTGGGTTTGTTGTCTCCCCCCTCTGTTTTACCCTCTCTCCCCCCCCCCACATGTCCCCCTCCCCAACCATCAGTACCATTGTTTTCTCCTTGGGATCTCTTGGAAGGCCTTTCTTGCTTGAGTCATTTATTAAGAGACTAGAGAAAATCCAATGGAGGAAAGGGGGGAGAAGGAAGAGGAGAAGAAAAACAAGATGAAATAGCCTTCAGAATTTTTCCAGTAAATCCTGACTGAATGCCCCCTGGCCACATGCATTCCTTTGAGTTAACCAAGGTTTTGAGGAGTGAATCAGCCTGGGAACAACTTTACAGAGGTTGCAAAAGAAAGGAGCAGACACTCCCAGTGGAGCTGCCTAGGGCAAGGGTGAGAGGGGCTGGGGGCTGGGGCACCTTGTTGCCTGCATAAGGGAATGGACAACTGAGAAGCTGTCAGCCACAGGTACCAAGCAGTGTGGGTGGGAGGTGGAGTCCACAGGGGGTGCGGGGGGGGGGAAGCACACAGCAACACCTCAGTCTGGAAGGTCTAGTTTCCACAACCTCTAAGCAGCCCAGGAAGGACCCTAGATGCCAGTGGAGGTGAAGGGTTTCCTCGGGGACCATTGGGTAGTGCACAGAGCCCACTGAATTTGGAAGGGCCCCAGCTGGAAGAAGTCTTAAAAAAGAACCTCACAGAACTTCTTTATCTGATTAAGGCCTTGTTTTTTCACCTTGAGGGAGAAAGCCAATCACTAAAGCAATTCCCTCTACCGCACAACCTAGTTCAGAAGGTGGGGGAAGGTGAAGGAACAGACATAAGAAAGGGAGGGAGAAATAGGCTGACTGCGAGCCCCAGAGAAAGAATGTTGATCAGGAACAAAAAGTCGCCAGAAAGGTTTCACCAGGTGAACTCAGGTAGCATTTGAAAGCCATTTCCTGGTCAGAAATCACACACCTGCCTTCATGACAATTCCTAGGAAATATGTATTTATATCCCCTTGTTTACTTTCTGATGTATGCATATACAATTACAACTTCTTTTTGGCGGGGGACTTGATTTGGTGACTCAACTCCTGGCGTAAGCAACGAAAGTAAAGCTACCTGCTTTCCCGTTTAGAACTCTGTAAAGGAAGTCCTTTGCTCACTAGCAAGCCTGTGCACTGGTCCTCAGCTGGCAGAAAGCAGACTGTGCTGGGGATCCGAGTGCATGGTTAGCCGGGTTTTGCAGGGGCTTCTTGGACTTCCACTTTCCGTTGTCTGCAAGATGGGGGAAATGACCTGCTGGAAACATGCAAAACCCAAACAGCAAAAACAGAGCGATGGCGGTGTCAGCCCAGGTGGCAGACCGAGGCAGAAGTGCCTGCCTTCAGGAAGCATCTGGGGAGTGCCAGGCAGCGCCCAAGGCCAGTTGTGCAGCTAAACCCCCCACTGGAAGGGGCATATTGTGGAATGGGTTGGATTTGTTTCTGTGCCTCAGAAGCCAAAGCTCAGGCTGGGCACTGTGTGAATACCCTCTAAATCAGGGGTCCTCAAACTGTGGCCCGCGGGCCACATGCGGCCTGTCCAGGACATTTATCCAGCCCGCCGGGTGTTTTGGCCCCGTTTGTGTTTCAGTTCAAATTAAGATATGTGCAGTGTGCATAGGAATTTGTTCATAGTTTTATTTTAAACTATAGTCCGGCCCTCCAACGGGTCTGAGGGACAGTGAACTGGCCCCCTGTTTAAAAAGTTTGTAGACTCCTGCTCTAAAAGATTACTGACTTGGTAATTGCTGGTGGGCAAGGCTTTCCTGCTGTGTGCCAAGTGCCAGAGACGTTGGCATTTTACCCGGGTCAGAACTGTTAAGATCCAGAGAAAGGCCAACTGGAATGGGAACGGGTAGAGCACCCTGTGATCTTGGCGGTGGGGTGGTATGTCAACCTCCCCCAAGGGGCTTGGTTTCCCCCCTTCTAGGAAAAACTGGGGGGAGGCTGGTCCCTGAATGTCAGAACCATAGCCAAACTCACTGCCATCAAGTCGATGCCGACTCCATAGGACAGGGTAGAGCTGGCTCTGTGAGTTTCCAAGACTGTAATTCTTTCTCAGAGTAGAAAATTAGATCAGGCAAGTAACCAAGTAAGTCCGCAATCATCAGGTAGCCCGTGTGGCTATTGGTACCGCCCTTGGAGACAGAGCCCGGTTCCATGCTGAGAATATAGGCTTTACAATCAGAGCAGTCCACCGACAACCTGACTGGCGAGGAGAGCTGGGGAACAGCCCACCACTAGGCTTCTGGTGCAGCTGTGCCAGTGGCTGTGCCGACAGATGACTCCTGGCCTTGAAGCCCCAGAGTCGAGCGCCTGTGGATGACAGTGACTCGCCAATGGGGCGCTCCAGAGCAGGCACATGGGCGGCCTGGGTGAGGCAGACAGTTGGCCCCTTGAGAGACAGTTTCTGCTGCTGGGGGAATCTGTAACAATGGACAGTAGGAAATAGGAGGCCAGCAGAGGCCAGGTCTTCTACAGGCAAACCAGGAACCTCGCCTGGACCTCAAGCACAGCTTACCCTGCGCTTTCTAATACAGTCCTCTTGTCGCTGTCTTCTCCCGGCAGTCAGACTCCCTTGCTTTCCACTTCTCCGTCTGTAGTTCTGCCCTCAGAGCGGCATCTATCCAGGATTCACACGCCCGCCCCCACTCGACATGTTATTGTTCCTCTTTTGCACCCAGCAGACCTGCCTGCTCTGGCCCCACCTCCCTGCTGGGCCAGGGCAGATCTCAAATGGGACTCTAGCCTAGCCTCTTTCTCTAGGACCTCATTCCCAACGGCCTGCTGGGCTGTCTCCAATCGGCTCCTCAAGCTACAGATGGCTACACCTGGCACAAGCGGCACCATCAGTAATTATTTAACGCTCTGTGACATTTTCGGTGTACTCACTGCAGACACACATCAAACAATCTACTAACTCAGACTAGAAGATCATTTCAAACAACTATCTGGTACAGGGGCAACACACTACATTATTTCTGCATCGTAGTCCCAACAAGCATTGCCTTCATCGGTGGACTCACTCCAGGGAGAGCTGGAGAGAGCAGGAGTTGATGTCTCCTTGGTTCCGAGCTCCCTGAAAAGTCAGCGTGTCTCCCCGAGTTTATATAGGCTGTTCAGCTGGCTCCTTGATGGCATTCTGGAAGTTCTGCGGCGTCCAGCCAAGTCTTTTCGGGGGGCCCCCAGACTTTCTGGGGTGACTCTTCGGACCATCTGTTGGCGCTTGGCAGTGGTTCAACATGTAAGTTGGGCCTAAATATTATACTTTCTTTCTTTTCCAAAATGGGCTTTCTTGTGTTTAGATCTTGCAAGGTAGTCCTATGATGCTCTTATCAACACCTACATTCATCTGTGTTTCAGTCAGTGCAACACTATCTATCCATCTCAGTCTAACCAGAGACCTGGGAGTTGGACCCGAAGACTGACTCATCAGGCCGGGCAGGGGTGGGGCGAGGAGATGAGGAGGGTACTGCTTGGAACGCTGAATTTCTAACAAGCTCTCAGGTGATGCTGATGTTGTTGGCCACGCCTGGGCCACATTTTGAGTGTTACTGGGCTAGACTCACCCCGTCACTGTTATCCCGACAGGCAGTCCCCTGGTTATGACTTAGGAGACGCGCCCTTGGCTACTCTCTTCATCTACCCTCCCTTTGAAACAATGGAGCCAGCCCCCACTCACCTGTTCCTCATCCCAGCCACCTTCACGCGCTGCACACGCAGCTTTGGAATCACCGAAGCGCTAAGCCTTGCCGAGCCTACCAACCCACTGCCATCGGGTTGGTTTGGACTCGTAGGGACAGAGTAGAACTGGACCCTAGAGTTTCCGAGGCTGTAAAAACTGATGGGAGCAAACTGTTCCTCTTTCTCAAGCAGGACAGCTGGTGGATTGGAAATGCTGACCAACGCATAACTCACTCACTGTGCCCCCAGGCCTCTGCGTCTTGCTCAAGGCTAAACAAGAGTCCATACCCATGTGTCCCTTTGCCTATAGGAGGAGGCGTTTAGAAACAGCCTCTTCACAGCCGGGAAATTGACTGTAAAGTAGTTATAAATGGCCAGGTGCCGGACTCCACGCTGTGGGCCTTTTAAAGGCAACACAGCCAACACGTCAATGGTGCGTGGCTGGTGGTGCTAGGCATGTTCACGCTGGGGATAGCACTCTGCCCACAGAGCCGGCATCCAGACAGAGGAAGGCAGAAATGGAAAGGACAAAGCCACACAAGGAAAGTCACGTTCGGCTGGAGAAGGTCGTACTTGAGAAGGTCGTACTTGAGTGAAGTTTGGGAAGAGCAGTTTTTAGTCCGAGGTCTCAAAGGCCGTTTCCTTCGTTTCTCGCAAATCACGCTGCTCAGCTTCAGAATGACTCCGTTGATTTAAAATCTTTCCTGTGGACAGTTAGCCTTCCACTTGCTTCAGCAGCCTCCTACAGGGGCTCTTGGGAGATCATCCCACCGGGACACCATCCTCACACTGCCACCACCAGGGCTCCCTCGCTGGAGCCAATAGCCTAACATTCAGAGGCCCCAGCACCTTTCAGATAAAAGGCAGATTCTCCAGCAGGCTGGTTTCTCGGGGTTCCTCACTGCAGACTCCGCACACGGTCACCCCCCACCCCCATACCCTCCACATAGTCAGGAGTTCTTTGGAGATCAGAACTTCTCAACTTCTTGTCTTCCCAGCCATATCAGAAACCCACCCTTCATTGCCGCCTCTTCATTGTGCAGGAGAAAAGTCCCCGAGCCTGTCCTCTGCACCCAGAGACCCGCCCCGCCCCCTGCCGTCAGGGCAGCATTTCAACAACTGCCCACTCCTCTCCGCAGTCTTCCATGTCTTTATCTACTTCCTATCCTCACAGTCCGCTACCAGGGGTTCCCCCCAGGCCTTTCTAGCCGATGGCCCTCCCTCCAACTCTTCATATATATATATATATATATATATATATATATATATATATATATATATATATATAATTTTAACAAACCATTGCAGCTCTTATAGCAATCCACACATCAACTGTATCAAGCACATTTGTACATATGCTGCCATCATTATTTTCAAAATATTTTCTTTCTGTTTGAGCCCTTGGTATCAGCTCCTCTTTTTCCCTCCCCCATTACCCTCCACCCTCATGGATCCCCGATCAATTATAAATTATTTTCATATCTTACACTGCCCGTTGTCTCCCTTCACCCACATTACTGTTGTCCATCCCCTTGGAGAGCGGAGTTGGGGGACGGTGGATTAGACATTGGTCATTGCGATTGGTTCCTCTTTTTTCCTCCTTCCCCCTACCCTCATGTTATTGATTCTCCCATTGCTGTCCCTGAGGAGTTTATCTGTCCTGGATTCTGTGTGTCTAGAGCTCTTGTGTGTACCAGTCTAGCTGGATCTACAGATATCTGCTCCGGTGTAGCCGGATTTGTAAGGTGGAATGGGGTCATGATAGTTGTGGGGAGGAAGCAATAAAGAACTAGAGGAACGTGTGCTCCGTCGGTGCTGTGCTGCACCCTGACTGTCTCTTCTTTCCTTGTGACCCTTCTGTGAAGGGATGGCCATTTGTCTACAGATGGGAATATCCAATTGTCTAAACACTGACCTCCATCATTTGCATCCATGGTCTTTGTTTGTTTGGGTTCTTCTGAAGACCCAAAATCCTTGAAAGAGATAGTTACTCACCTCAGTGACTTTACCAGACTTTCCTTCCCAGCCCACTTCAATGAGGCAGAGGTGGTACGCTTCCAAAATGGTCCCCGATAACAGTTTTTCTTTTCTCTCCACACCCTGCTCTCTCTTGATGATCTTACCCACTCTCGTCTCTGTGACACCCAGATCTGAGCTCTAAGTACTAGCTGGCCATCTGCACTGGACATGCCGAAGGCTCCGCATGCTCCATGGGTGTCTAATAGAGCCCGGAGCCAGGTGATATTTCTCTTCCTATTTAACCCGTCTCCTCTTCAGTCCGTCTCCAGAAAATCCTGATCAGATAGTGATTCCCAAAAGACTCCCTCAACTTTTCTCACAGGGAAAACCAACCCCTCTCCTCTCCTTTTTGCCTTTAACTCTGAAATTGTATCCAGGGGGTTGGCTCTTAGAGGCAGTACTAGTAGAGATGACTGGCATTTGGTGTCTGTCCGTGTGTCCATCCATCCACCATTCCCCAGAACCTCCTCTGTGCACCAGGGACCTCAAAGTTAATTAACCCTCGCTGTTGGGAGCCTTGGAGGCACAGTGGTTCACACACGGGCCTATTCGCTGCAAAGGCAGCAGTTCCAAGCCACCAACCACACCCAGGGAGAGAGAGGAGCCTTTTGACTCCCAACAACAGTGGCAGTCTCAGAAACGCACAGGGGCAGTTCTACCCTGCTCTCTCCGGTTCTTGTGAGTCAGACTCCACTCGATGGCAGCGGATTTGAGTTTTGCTTTGTTTCCATTTTTGGCTATTCTTGAGGACGTCCGTGTGGAGGGGAAGTGGACACATGCATTGATCCCTAACAGCTTCCTGTAGCCCCGGCACATAAAACCAGTGGCCACAGGGGGGCTGTGGGAATTCAGGGAGAACATTCGTTTCAGCGGGGCAGTAGATTCTGAAGCGTGGCGTTTGAGTTCCGGGGATGTGCCTCCACTAGCCAGGAGTGCAGAGCAAGGGAGAACAGTTGGTTTTGTTCCAGCCACTAAGTCTGTATGGGTCCCTGCCAAGCCCTTGCCAACCTGAAAACAAAGGAGTGAGCAGCCATGGGGAATCACGGGCTGCTCCGCTTCGATTTCGTTAAAGCTTGGATAGGAGCCGAGAGGCCCAAAGAGGGACAGATACTTGCTGGAGGCCGTGTGGTCTGTGGAGCCCTGTGTTTTGATTTTTAAAGCACTTTGGTTGGATTAATTTTAAAATATTTTTATTACCTTCATTGTAAGCCAATCTGGCCGACAGGTTCTTTGGGTGGGGGAAGACAGCTAAGCCGTGTGGAAGGGAAGCCCTGGCTTCGGTTCATCTTGTGGCCTCTAGTGAATTAAGATGGAAGCAAAGTTCTCGGAGGGCCCTTCAGGCTGAGTCCCTGGGCTCGGGAAGCCTGGTTTTCTCTCCCTCCAACGGGCCTATCTTGTTCATTTTATTGGGGGCTCTCACATCTCCTATGACAACCCATACATAATCACATTTGTGCATTTGCCACCATCATTTTCAAAGCAGATTCTTTCTACTTGAGCCCTTGGGATCAGCTCTTTGTCCCCTCCCTTCCCCAGCAATGGGCTGTTTAGATGCCAGAGTTGCCAGCCTATTTCCTCTTCTCGGTTACCAGAGGGTTCAGGGCCTCCCCTGGGAGGGCCCTATGGGGCTCCCCAGAGGGTCATGATGTTGTCCCTCACCGAGAGTCAAAGCTGGTAGGTTCATCAGGTGACCCCACAGCGTTTCCTGAGGCTGAGCCTGGGCTTCAGAGGATTTCTGAATCCTGGGGTATGGGCAGTGGAGGGATTAAAATAATTTAATGACCAGTCTGTGCCCTAATGCCTGCTTTAAGTATAAGAAAAGATAGGCAGAAAGGAAGTTTATTATTTAATACAGTGAGTCTTAAATAAGAACAGTGAAAGAGGCACACATAACTAGATTATGTTATAAGGGTTTTTAAATATGAATGAAAAATATGAAATCATGTAAGACAAAAATATAGAACTGTTATTTAAGGTATTTTCATATTGCTTCTTGATTGGCATTTTCACTTGCAGTAGTCTTTGCTTTTATCTGAGCATCATCAGCTGTGTGATTTCTCCCTAAGCCGTCTTTTCACTGTTGGAGTAGGAGCCCATTCCTTTAGCGGTGGACCAGTTAGACAGTAGTCATTGTGTTTCATCTGTTAGAGACAGGCGTCTTCTCTCTGAACATATTAGGTGCATCTTTGAAAAACCCCTTTCTGCTTCTGCTGGACTTACAGCAATTATTCTGACAATAGTTTTAGCTCTCTGAACCCTTTCAGGAATTGCACAATTCACTCATCACAGTTGATGGGAATTTAGGTGGGCTGTAACATAAAGCTGGAACGAATGCCAGCGTGGCACCCTCCAGTCATTTGGTACGTTTTCCCTTTACGTTATATGTTTTCCCTTTACGTTATGTGCAATAAACTCAAAGCAATGGTTATTTCATCAAAAAATAATGAGTTTCATGAAATGAATAAATAAATATTACAAACAGCTCCATCTAATTCTTTATATCAATGGACAGAATGAACATTACTACGGTGCTTAGAATAATATGCTGTTGTGCAGATGAACATTAAAAAAGAGTAAGGAGTGTAAATGTGTGACTTCCACACTGGTGGCTGCCTAGTCACCAACTACAGGAGCCATTTGAACACCCGGTGCCCAAACACACACAAAAAAAATTAGGTATCTGTTCTGCCAAACAGGTGCAAATTGCTATGGGGTTGCCCATCTCCCCCAGCGTGGTCAGCTTGTCATTTCCTCCAGGAAACCTCCTGAGATTCCCCCAGTCAGAAGAGTTCTTTTAGGGGACCAGGTAGAGCTAGTAGGGACCCCACACTACACAGAGGAGACAACTGAGATCAAGAGAAGGGGAGAAAGGGGGCAGGCAACATAAAAGTGAGTGAAGGGAGACATTGGTCAGTGTAAGACATGAAAAAGAGATGATAGAGGGGGGAAAAAAAGAGAACCTAATGCAAAGGGCTTAAGTGGAGAGCAAATGCATTGAAAATGATTAAGGCAAAGAATGTACGGATGTGCTTTATACAATTGATGTATGTATATTCATAGATTGTGATAAGAGTTGTGTGAGCCCCTAATAAAATATCAAAAAAAGAAAAAGAGATGATAAATTATCAAGGGTTCATGGGGGGGTGGGGGGTGGGTGGTGGGTGGGAGGAAATGAGCTGATACCAAGGGCTCAAGTAGAAAGAAAATGTTTTGAAAATGATGATGGCAACAAATGTACAAATGTGCTTGACACAATGGATGGATATGATGGATGATGTGTGGGTTGTGATAAGAGCTGTACGAGCCTCCCATAAAATGATTAAAAAGAGAGAGCAGAGAAGGGGAGCGGACTAGCCTTCACCACAAAAGGCTGGCGGCAGCGGAGCAGGAGCTTGGGACTCCTGATTTGGGGGCTTTCAGTACAAAACTATTTTCTCTAAAAAGGGGGTCACCTATGACCCATGCAGGGAACTCAGGTGGCACAGTGGCTAAGAGATCAGCTGTTAAGGAATGATCGCCGGTTCGAAGCTGGTAGCTGCCCCAGGAGAGACAAGACCTGGGCTGGTGTTGCATTCCTGTAACGATTCACAAACAAACAAACTCACTACCACGTACTGAGTCATTCAAAACTCACAGGGAGTGGCTTACAGGACAGGGCAGAGCTGTCCCTGGGGTTTTCTGAGACTGTAACTCTTTACGAAAGTAGAAAGCCTCATCTTGCTCTGAGGACTGGCTGGTGGTTTTGAACTGCTGAACCTGTGGTTAGCAGCCCAACATGTAACCCACTATGCCACCAGATGATTGCCTAGAAAACTTTATGGAACAATTCTTATCTGTCATTTAGGGTCACTATGAGTCTGTATTGACTTGATGGCAAACAATAACATAGTCTATTTACCAACATTTGGTAATGCTGTTTGAATGGGGAAAGGAGGAAGATATATATATATATATATATATAAAATTTTATTGGGGTTTTTTTTAAAACTCTTATCACAATCCCTATATCCATCCATTGTGTCAAACACATTTGTACATTTGTTGCCATCACCATTTTCAAAACATTTTCTTTCTACTTGAGCCCTTGGTATCAGCTTCTCATTTTCCCCCTCCTTCCCCCACCCTTTCTCCCTAACAAACCTTTGATAATTTATAAATTATTATTATTTTTCCATGTCTTGCACTGTCTGATGTCTCTGTTTGCCCCTTTAACTGCTACCCACCCCCCTGGGAGGGGGTTATAAGTAGGTCATTGTGATTGGTTCCTTCTTTCTCCCCCCACCTTCCCCTTCTGGTGTGGCTACTCTCAATATTGGTCCTGAGGGGCTTATCTGTCCTGGATTCCCTGTGTTTCCAGCTCTTATCTGTACTTGTGTACATGCTCTGGTCTAGCCAGATTTGTAAGGTAGAATTTGGGTCATGATAGTGGGGTGGGGAGGAGGAAGAGGAGGTTTTAAAGAACCAGAGGAAAGTTGTATGTTTCATTGTTGCTACACTGCACCCTGACTGACTCGTGTCCTTCCCAAGACCCTTCTGTAAGGGGATGTCCAGTTGCCTACAGATGGACTTTGGGTCTCCACTCCGAACTCCCCCTCATTCACAATGATATGATTTTTTGTTCTTTTTAAAGGTTCTTTTTGATGGGAAATTCTCCAGTTTACCACAGGCCCCACCACTCTTACTGTCTTATACTTGGTTGTAATCACACACCTATTGTGTTAGTCTGGGTAGACTAGAGAAACAAATTTATGCACACTCATATGTGTATAAGAAAGAGCTTTATACCAAAAGATATAGGACCTGAAGTCTTAAAGACCTGAAGGTAAACAAGCAGCCAGCTAGCTGAGAGACAACAAAACCCACATGGAAGAAGCACACCAGCCTGTCCCGACTTGATCGCTGAGGACAAAGTGGATGCATAAGCAAAAGTTGTGAACAAAGGTGATGGTGCCAAGCTATCAAATGATATAGCATCAGGGGTCTTAAAGGCTTGAAGATAATCAGGCAGCCATCTAGCTAAGAAACAACAAAGCCCACAAGGAAGAAGCACACCAGCCTAGCCCGACACGAACGCTGAAGATAAAACAAGTGCATGGGCAAGTGCGGTGAAGAAAGCTGATGATGCCCAGTTGTCAAAATATATAGAATCTGGGGTCCCATAGGCTGGAAGATAAACAAGGGGCCATCTAACTGAAAAACAACAAAGCCCACACCAGCCTGTGAGATGACAAGGCATCAAAGGGATCAGGTATCAGGCATCAAAGACAAAAAAATCATAGCATTGTGAATGAGGGGGAGTGCAGAGTGGGAACTCAGGGCCCATCTGGGGGAAATTGGACACCCCCTTGCAGAAGGGCTGTGGTGAGGTGACGAACCAGTCAGAATGCAGTGTAGCAACAATGAAACATACAATTTTCCTCTAGTTCTTAAATGCTTCTTCTCCCCACTATCATGATCCCAATTCTACCTTACATATCCGGCTGGACCAGAAGATGTACACCGCCACAGATAGAAACAGGAAATACGGGGAATCCAGGACAGATGAACTCCTTAGGAACAGTGGTGAGAGTGACGATATCGGGAGGGTGGAGGGAGGGTGAGGGAGAAAGGGGAAACAGATGACAAGGTCTACATGTAACCTCCTCCCTGGAGGACAGACAGGGGAGAACTGGGTGAGGAAGACATCGGATGGTGAAAGATATGATAAAATAATAATGATTTATAAATTATCAAGTGTTCAGGGGGAGGGGGGCAGGGGGGGGAGGGAGGGGGAAAATGAGGAGCTGATACCAAGGCCTCAAATGGAAAGCAGGTGTTTTGAGAATGATGATGGCAACATATGTACGAATGTGCTGGACACAAATGATGTATGTATGGATTGTAAAAAGAGTTGTATGAGCCCCTAATAAAATGATTAATAAAAAAGAAAAGATCTTTATATAAAGAGCAATTGTGCATTAAGATAACATCCCAGCCCAGTCTAGATCAAGCCCATATGTCTGATATTAGCCTATATGTCTGATACCAATCTAAGAAGTCCTCTTTAGTCTCACGAAATGCATGCAATGTCACCAAATGCAGGAAAATCACAGACCAGTGGGTGGACAGTCTTGTGGATCCAGTGGTGTTGTAAGCATCTCAGCTCTGGCAGGGGTCTCCACGTGGCTTCTCCAGCTCTCAGGGCTCTGGCTCCATCAGGGTAGGTCCATGTGGCTTCTCAGAGATGTCTCCCAGAGAGTGAGGGGGGAGAGAGAGGGTGTCTCCTGCCTCCAAGGAGGAAGACAGGAGTTCCCAGAATCCTCAGGAGAAGGCCATGCCCACACAGAGGCCTCATTGACTATCACCTGCTTGACAGGCCTCATTGACTCCACCTCTTCACTCTTAATCCTCAAATTGACACCAGATTATGTAACCACCACACCTAGCCTACCTAGTTTGGCCTTGTAGACTTTCATTCAACTGGTATCTACTGAGCACTTAATGTGTGCTCAAAAAACTCAGCACTTACAGTCAACTCTGGCTCTAGAGACCTTATAGGACAGAACAGATTCCCCTTGAGGGCTTTCAGAGCTGTAAATAGTTCTCCCAAGCAACTGCTGGTGGATTCGAACTGCTGACCATCATGTAATCCACTATGCCAAAAGTGTGTTAGGTTCTGTGAAAATCCAGCCGTGAAGGAGATGGCACAGCAAGCCCCTGCTCTGATAGTGCCTCTATTTTAGTGACATTTGGTCCCCAGCGCCCGCCTTCTAACACGGCTACTGATCTGCTCGCTTAGTGTGTTTTTCTTCTCCCCGTGGGGAAAGAGATGAAGGTGGGAGTCATGGAGAGACCCCCAAACTTCCCTTCCCTTCCAGGGCTGATGGCTTCAACCGTACCACCCTGTAAGGGTCCTATCTTATCTTCAATTTCCTTTCTTTAAAGTTGGTGCTGTGATCTTCACTGTGTGTACTTTCTGGGGTTGTTGGAAAGTCAAGTGAGGCATTGTAGACAGCAGCAGGCTATAAATAGGACATGATTGTGACCTTGAAGGAAGCTGACTTTCTCACCTGTTTATGATGTAGGTCTGCCCTGAGGCTTTTCCTGCCCTGGGGAGGGTCAGGCCTTTGAGAAGGAGGAAGGGGCCTTCTGATGCCCATTGCTAATTGTGCTAAGGCCCACCTGGGGCTCTCTCTATTACCCTCATCTGGGCTCACTGGCCTGAGGAAGTGGTAAGAGGGAATCCGGGGAAGTGGGAGGTGTTGATGGAAAGCAAAGATTGTTTTGGTTGGGGCTCGAGCTTGGTTATCACCTGTACCCAGAAATTTGCCAGTTGAATGGAAACTCCACATCCCTTACCAAGGTATCAAATAAAGCTGGCTTCTTCTTTGTGCAGAAGGAGTCCAACCTACAGCCAAAAGCAAAGGGTTTAGGCTCGGGGAAGGACTTTCTTTTGCCAGGGAGGGTGTTCGAGGCTCAGGATGGAAGCTTGAGGTGGCAGAAGGCCTCAGGAGTGCTTGGGGCTGGCGTCTGTGTGGCCTGTCCTGGAGCTGAGCAGGATGGAGGGAGCGCTCAAGAGGACTTGCTCTTTGGTGCTTGGATAGAGCTGTCAGGATGTGCTTCTTCTAGCCCCGACCCTTCAAGGTGCCAACTCGAAGGCTGCATCCATTTATGCGATGGGCTTTCTTTTTGCCCCTTCAAATTGATGGATGGCTATTTTAAAATAGTTAACAGCTGATGGAAACCTGGAACTAATCTATTCTTTTTCTTTAAAGCCAGCACCTCAATTGAAAAGAAAATTGTATTTACTCCTTGCATGCGTGTGTAAACACAACAAATTCAAGACCAAGAATGCATGTTACATGCACCAAGTCTAGCTTGCCAGTTACCATAGTCTTCCTCAGCGTGGTCACCTCACGCTGTGCCTCCAGTGCGCGGGAGGGCTCGTTGCAGCGGCCTGTGATGACGCCGTGCGGGTGGCAGTAAGCGTAATTTTGGGGGCTCGTCTGTTTGAAATCAGCTGGAACGTCCCAAAAGAACCCAAGTCTGTGTCAGTGTTTGTTTTCCTTCTTTTAGAGCCGCTCAGACCAAAGTCTAGGTCTGATGTGGGAGGAATCTAGAGGGTTTTTAAGGCGGCGACCCTTCATTCTTTATTTAACTTTTGGGTTTTATGTATATATGTATACATTTACTTTCCCCCTTTTGTTCGTGGAGTGGAGTATTTACAAAGAGAAAGCAGAGTCTGCGTAGGTCGCACAGCCGATCTCATCAAAGCAAATCAGTAGCGTTGTCACTGTTGTGGTCACATGCCATCGAGTCGGCCCGACCCAGAGTGGCCCTGGGCCCAACAGAACAGAACACTGCCCAGGCCCGCGCCCTGCCCACCGCGGGTCCTGTGCTGGAGTCCACTGCTGCAGCCACGGTGTCCTCTTTTTCCGCTGCCCCCCCACTTTACCAAACATGGTGTCCTTCTCCAGGGACTGGTCTCTCTGTGTCCAAAGTATGTAAGATAGTGTGTCCTTGCCTCTCAGGAGCACTCTGGCTGTCCTTCTTCCAAGACAGAGCAGATTGTCCTTTCGGCAGACCGTGGCACTTTCCGTATTTGTCTCGGCGCCACGGGTCAGATGCAGGGAGTGGCCTTTGGTCTTCCCTCTTCAGTGTTCGACCTCCATATGCAGACGAGGCCACTGAACATTCCGGCTCTCCGGTCAGGTGCCCCGCGGTCCTCAAAGTGATGTCCTTGCTTTTCAAAACCCAAAGCGGCCTTGTGCACGGCTTTACCTAAGGTGACGTGTCTTTTGTCCTCTTGACGGCTGCTTCCATGAGCGCTGATTGTGGATCAAAGCGAGGCAAAATCCTGGACAACGTCTCCTCGTCTCCACTCACCAGGATGCCACTCTTGGTCCAGTGGTGAGGACCTTGGGCTTCTTTACGCCGAGTCTTAATCCATTCCGAAGGCTGCAGCCCTCAGTCCTTGACCTTCATCAGCAATGGCTCCAAGCTCTCCCTGCTTTTAGCAAGCGCGGTTGTGGCAGTATTCTGCCAAATGCCACTATGTGGAAAAAGAAGATCTTTTGACCGGATTATCGATGGGCCCATCACAACACTGAATGGCTGATGCTTGATGTTTCGAATGGAAGTGTTCACAGTGGGGACTCGCGCAGTCATCTTTACTATAGATTTCTGCTCTATAATAGACATTGGAGTCCCTACTTTGGTTAAAAGACGTAGTTTGTGGGAGTATGAAGCCCACTAGTAACGGAACACTTAGCCACCATGGCCCGGTTACTCTCCCCTTCTTCCTGGAAAGGCTGATGCCTTTCTTCCTGGAAGGACTTAGACCTTGAGCTCGGAGCAGTGAAGCAGCACCTACGAGGGCAATGTAGGACCCGACTAGTGATTTAAAAACATCTTTGGGGGGAAGAAAAGTAAAAGGCCAGTCCGCGCGATACCGGCCTGTCGCATCCTCTGCAGCTGCGGCCGCACTCTGCGCATGGCTTGACTGAGTGCTCGCATCTCGAGAACTAGACTCAGAACACCAACTCGCTCATCAGATCCAAAACTCCGGGCTCATATGTGATACCCCGCTGTCCTTCGGGGCGGCCACCGTCATCTGTGGGGTTTTCGGCATGCTCTTTGGAGACTTGGGGCTGATCTTTCGCTAAGTCACATGCATGAAGGGCCGTCAGTCCACTATTCAGCATCATGCTTGTGTCCTGAAATTCCGTATTCTGAAAAAATAATGCCCACACTTAGATTTCTGACAACAAGGTACAGTATGAAGAAACCCTACAGTGGGACTCATAAAATCCTCCCCGTAAGGAGTGGTAATGGCTAAACCCTTCTCTGCTGCGCGGTTCACCGGCAGCGCTCGGCAGCAGCCAGGTCCTCTGAGGGCTGTCAGCAAGCCGGTGCTTTGCTAATTGACAGAAGCCTTTCCTGCTCTCCCACAGCCTCTCAAGTTTCCTGTCCCCTGAAGTACCACCAACATCCATTAGATTTTCCAATAAATGTCCTATGGTGCCACTGTTGTTAATTAGCCACCGTTGAGTCCGTTCCAACCCAGAGCGACCTTATGTACAAGAAAGCAAAACACCGCCCAGTCCTGCGCCTGTCTCAGCATTGTCATGTTCAAGCTCATTGATGCAGCCACGGTGTCAACGCTCTTGTAGAGGGCCTTCCTCTTTGTCACTGTCCCTCTACCTCTACCAAGCACGATGTCCTTCTCCAGGGGGATCTCTCCTGATAGCACGTCCAAAATACATGAGAAGAAATCTCAACCTCCTGGCTTCTAAGAAGCATTCTGGATGTCTTAATTGTAGCAATTAGAGATTCCATTAATTGCTACAATGTTGTTGGCACTTACAGAGCAAAATGAGAAGCTGCATGAAAAATGACCAGAGATGCTCAATGAATGCACTTTTTAAGGGGAGTGGAGCATGGGGGGTGGAAACAGAAGCTTCTGATTCTAGCACCACAAACTTGTATAGTAAACAGGTTCTCCCATGTCACAAATATCAGAACCCAGTGCCGAAGCTGTTCTTTATAAGGAGAATTAAAGGCAGCCCAGGAAGGGCTGAGGGTCTACTATTAACCTATTTCTTCAGCAGACTGCCTCACATTCTCTCGATAAGGCCTCACCATCTCACAATAACCCCATCAAACCAAGAATCTCAGAGCCCATTTTATCAACGAAAATCAAAACCCCGGACTCAGAAAGCTGAAGCAGCTTACCAGAAAGGGATGCTGAATTTGTCTAGCTCCCTTCTGCCTCATCAGGCTGCATCTGACAAAGAGAATTCACCTGTTGTCCCTCCTGCTCACCTCTCCTGAGGCTCATCAGTCCTCAAATCCTGACAACCGTCACACCACGGGCCCCCAAAGAGCTTCCCCCTTTTCTCCTGAAGGCTGAGGCCCAGAGCACTTGCCTGCCATCTCACCCTGGACAGCTGTGCATCCTGAGCAGTGAGGAAGATCTGGGAGAGCGTTCACAAAGCACGTTGCAACAGAACCAACATTGCATGTCTGTGGCAAGTCTTAACCGTTATGGAAACAGCAGACTAGAAATGTCCCCTTCTGCTTCCTCCAAGGGTGCAGCGGTTAAACTATATTTGATATACATTTGTTTAATCACATGAATGCCAGTGTTGGGTTCATCAACTAATGAAGACCGCTAATTCTTCTTCTTTTTTAACATTTTATTAGGGGCTCATACAACTCTTATCACAATCCACACATATACATACATCAATTGTATAAAGCACATCTGTACATTCTTTGCCCTAATCATTTTCAAAGCATTTGCTTTCCACTTAAGCCCTTTGCATCAGGTCCTCTTTTTTTCCCCTCCCTCCCCGCTCCCTCATGAGCCCTTGATAATTTATAATTTATTATTTTGTCATATCTTGCCCTATCCGGTGTCTCCCTTCACCCCCTTTCTGTTGTCCATCCTCCAGGGAGGAGGTCACATGTGGATCCTTGTAATCGGTTCCCCCTTGACAACCCCCTCACCTTCTACCCTCCCAGTATCACCCCTCACACCCCTGGTCCTGAAGGTATCATCCACCCTGGATTCCCTGTGCCTCCAGCTCCTATCTGCACCAGTGTACAACCTCTGCCCTATCCAGACTTGCAAGGTAGAATTCAGATCATGGTAGTGGGTGGGGGGAGGAAGCATTTTGGAACGGGAGGAAAGCTGTATTCTTCATCGGTGCTACGTCGCAACCACTAATTCTTGAGCACACTGAAGATGTGCTAAGCCTGCTTCTAATGGTGCCTGCCCTGGTTCTCACAGTACTGGCTAGTATGCGTGTGGTACTTGCCAACTATCCGTTTCTCCTGCTGTGCTGACTTGTGCGCCTAGACCCAAGAGAGGTGACCCCCCAGGATGCAGAAATTAGCAAACAATATCATATATATATACATATATATAGTTTGTCATTGTTGTTGTTGCAAATAATATATTATCACGAGCAAGTAAAATTCAAAAGCGATTCAAAAGCAGGCTTTATCAGCAGGGAGCTGCCAGAAATTCAGGCTGGATTCAAAAAAAGAAGTGACATGAGGGGTATCATTGCTAATGTCAGCCGGATCGTGGCTCAATACCAGAAATAGGTTTACTTCTCTTTTATTAACTGGGCAAAAGTATTTGGTTGTGTGCACCAGAACAGACTAAGGATATTGAGACGAACAAGGATTCCCGAACATTTCATTGCGCGCCTGTGGTATCCGTACATAGACAATCGAGTAAGAGGTGACTACAAAGAAGCTGAGAAACCAGGCGCTATGAAAAAGAGCACAGCATCACGATTGGAGGAAGGCTGATTAATATGCAGATGACTCCACTTGACTCAGGGAAAGCCCAAAGGCCTTGAAGCACTGGCTGATCAAAATCCTACTCTGCAGCCTGTAGATTGCAATTCCATGTAAAGAAGAAAAATCCTCACCATTGGACCAGTGAACAACATCTGGATAAATGGAACAACAATTGAAGTTGCTGGTTTCATTTCCCTTGGCTCCACAGTTAATGCGCATGGAAGCAGCGGTCACGAAATCCAACAACACATTGCACTGGTCAGATCAATCGCGCGAGACCTTTTTTAAGTGTTAGCAAAGATGCCACTTGGAGGCCTAAGGGGCGCCTGACCCAAGTCATGGTCTTGCGATGACCTCACATGCATGTGAAAGCTGGACAACGGATCTGAAAGACTCGAGGAGAATCGATGCATTTGAAATGCAGGGCTGGTGAAGAATATTGAACATACCACGGACAGTCAAAGAACAAGCAATCTGTCTTGCAAGAAGTACAGCCAGAAGGCTCCTTAGAAGTGAGACTGGTGAGATTTCATCTCAGGAACTTTCAATCCGTTCTCCAGGGGAACTAGTCCCTGGAGAAGGACACTATGCTTGGGAAAGCAGAGGATGAGCAGGAAAGAGACGGATTGACACAGTGGGCTCAATAAACCAATGTCACAATGGTGAGGACAGTGCAGGACCAGGCAGGGTTCTCATGCTCTGATATGACTAAGACTGTCGTGATGTCCAGGGTTCTTATTGGCTGATCATCTTCTTAATTCATCTTCATCTGGAAGCTATCCTGTAACACCCAAGCCTCACTACACATGAGATGTCCTGACAGGACTCAAACCCTGGTCTCCCACACATAAGCCACCAGTGCCTCCATCTCTGTTAGTTTCATTTGAGTAAGTTTCCCAGCATCAGGGGCAGAGCCAGCACACAAAGTCAGGCAGCCTGGTGGTGGTGGGGGGGTCTGTTCTCATCACCACCAGGCTGGGTCCACCTGGGTTCTCGAGAAACAAAACCAGCGACATGACTCTTGTATGTATATGTATTTGGAAAGAGATTTATACCCAAACTGGCTCTCACAGTTGTACAAGTGAGTAAATCCAGTCCTGCACAACTGTGTGGATCAGCTGTGCACTGGAGGCTGCCCCTAGCTTGTGGACCAGCAGGGCCTGAGGAACAGGAAGCCGAAAGGTGAAGCAGGAAGGTGGCAGTCTACTGTTTCTAGGACGGGCCGGGGACGTCTCCGGAGGTCGGCAAACTAGAGGCAGGATCCAGATGCAGCGATAGAAGTGAGCTGGCTTCCACGTGGTCCAGTCTGTGGGAAGAGAAGGCCACGCCCCAAGTGAAACTGCCCTTAATCGTATCAAGCCGTGACCTGACTAGGGAGCCTGGTATTCCACCCGACCCTCCCACAACTGCTTGGCTGCTTCACAGGAGGAAGGGCCCGCCCTGGAGCTGCTCCGCGCGGTGCTAGATCACATCCTGGGCGAATGCTGGCCCAGCCAAGCTGGCGTGAAACCTACTATCACAATTGCCCTGAGAGGTGGGCAAGAAGGCGTGTCCCCCTCGCACAGAAGAGGAAACCAGCCACATTGCTTTAGTCCTTGCAGACTTTAGCAGGAATGCCTTTGTAGGCGCCCTAAACCCACTAACCATATTTAGGCTTAAACAAAGTAGGACAAGCTCAAGTTTTTCTGTGTTTTTTTTTCTTTAAAACGGTTTTATTGGCACCTCACCCACAGATCATGAAATCCTGTAGTTCAATCATATCAAGAGGCGTTGTACAAAATGTGTTTGATACAGTTGAGGTATAAGAGCCGTAAGAGCCCCCAATGAAATGATTTTTTTTAAAGTTGCACACTCTTTACCACAATCCATTTTAGAACATTTTCTTCTTTCTTGTACTCCTTGTTATTCATGTATTTCCCCCCAAATTTTGGCAAAAATATACACAACAAAACATCCTCCAATTCAACAACTTCTACATGTATAATTCCTTGCCATTGACTATACTCTTCCGGTTGCACAACTGTTGCTGAGATTCTGCTCCAAGTGGCTCCATCACCTTCAGGAGCTCAATGCCCCGTAAGCAAAAGCTTTTCTCTCTCACTCATGGGCACCATAGGGCAAATTTGGTTTCATTTTTAGTAGTTTTTAAAAAATCAATTTATTAGGGGCTCATACAACTCTTATCACAATCCATACATACATCAATTGTGTAAAGCACATTTGTACATTAATTGCCCTCATCATTCTCAAAACATTTGCTCTCCACTTAAGCCCTTGGCATCAGGTCCTCATTTTACCCCTCCCCCTCCCTCATGAACCCTTGATAATTTATAAATTATTATTTTGTCATATCTTACCCTGTCCGATGTCTCCCTTCACCTACTTTCAGTTTTCTTGATACAATATTCACCTACCACACATTTCCATTGTCAAATCACGTTAAAAAGAGTTATATATGCATCATCACTGTCTGTTCTAAAGCTCCATCTCCCCTCCTGCCTTCATTGTTTGCTCCCCAATTCCCTTCACAGTTTCCCACCCCCTCCCATTCCCCACAAATCATTGCCTCAGTTACTGTCTCTCTCCATCCACTCTTTGTATGTTCTTAAATGGGGAGACCTAACAGAAACAATAAAAAACAAAAGCTAAATGAAACAGAAAGAAGAAAACCATAATAATTATGAGATAAAAATAAAGAGTAAGAAAGACAAGACCACCAACAATATTTTAAAAAACAGAGAAGCAATTTCTGTGGTAGAACAATTGAGAAATGCTTGAACCTAGAGCAAATTCAGATTGGGTCAAGAGAGAGGGCAACTGACCAAGTATCATTATACCATGATTTTATCCACCATAATCAAGTTTACATTAATCTCTATCTGATAGTAAAGTTGTTCAAATCCCTCACCTGTGGCTAACGGGGGAATCTTCCAGAGGCTCAATCTGACTTGATATCCTGCAGATGGATTTGGGGTTCCCAACATCCTCCACAGTCTTGTCCAAATTGGGTGTTCACAATGTGACCCCTCAGATTCTTCCCTTCCTCATATTTGGATTTTGTTATTGTCATCTTTGGATCACACAGGCTAGTGTTCTGTGTGTACTTAGTTGTTGCCTCACTTAGACGGCTGCTTGTTTGAATACAAGCCTTTAAGACCCTAGGCATTGTTCCAATTGATATCTGGCACCATCTGCTTTCTTCCCCACACTTTGCTACAGCACCCTTGTCTTTGTGAAAGTAGATATCAAGCAGGGCTGAATCCAAGAGCTGTTGTTGTTGGATTAGGGCTAGAACGACTGGGAGCCAAGAATCCATCTGCTTCTCCCTGGTTGTAAATAACTCTGGTTTACATTGGCAATCATAGTATGACAAAAACAACAAAACACAAAACCCCAAAGAAACCAAAAAGAAAAACATCGCTTTCTTAGGAGTTTATCCAAGCAAGCAAATATTTTGTGTCTGTAGACTCCTTCGCTGAGAAAACGTAGTACACACACCCACAGAAGTAGCAGAGCAGGGTCTCTCTCTACTTTTACCTAAGCCAAAAGGAATCTGTAGTGAATAGTTTCAGAAGGTTTCGCTCATCACGTCTTTGATGGGAAGCCCATGTGAAAGTGTTCACTACAGATTAAGAAGCAAGCACAAATTAAGTCTGCGCTAGCATTGCTCACTGAGTAATCCATTCCTGCTCCTGCCTGGCCCGGCGGGCGTTCTCTAGAGCAGCTTGGTAGGAACAGCAGCATTGCCAAAGGGATGACCCAGTAACAAATCACCGAGGCTCTGAGGCTCTTTCTATGCTCGTCTGTGGAAATGGCAGAGAAGGGCCCTCCCCTGACCGCTCCATGGGTGATCATGAGACCCCGCTGTGACCAAGAGGGGAGGTCTTACACAAACTGTGAAGAGCGAGGGCAGCGTCGCCCACAACCAGTGAGAGGCCCCCTTTATCTTAATGCACCCTTTACCACTGACCCTCGGTTCAGATGCCAGCGTGTTCCCCCTTGGTCCTTACTGAGGTGCCCAGTGGGGCTTGGAACTGGAGAGAAAGGGAAAAGGCAGAGCCCTTCCATGGTCCGGAGTCTCCCAGTGGCAGCAGGGGAAGACAGAATGCGAGGGCTCTCTGCAAAGGGCCATTTGCAGTGACTTCACAAAATGCATTGACCTGTGTGACCACCACCAGAGCAGCGGTTCTCCACCTTCCTCACGCCGCGACCCTCGAATATAGCTCCTCATGTGGTGGCGACCCCAACCATAACATTATTCTCGTTGCTTCTTCATAACTGTAATTTTGCTACTGTTATGAATCATGTAAATATCTGATAGGCAGGATGTATTTTCATTGCTACAAATTGAACCTAATTAAAGCATAGTGATGAATCACAAAAACAATAAGTAACTCAATATCGTAAAATGTTTATTTCTAAATAAATAAATGAAATTTTGTCTTGACGCATGATGTAGCATGGGTAACAGTGTTCAATACGGGTACTCGCATGTGGGCGTATCTGCATGTGGGCGGACCCGCCCAGAGACGGATAGAGGAGTTATGTCTCAGTTGCTAAGACCATCGAAAATGTGTGTTTTCTGATGGTCTTGGGCGACCCTGTGAAAGGGTCGTTTGACCCCCAAAGGGGTCTCGACCCACAGGTTGAGAACTGCTGACCCAGATCAAGAAACAGGACATCACCAGCACCACCCCCAGAAGCTCCCCTCTGGACCGTCCGTGGCATTGCTGCCCCAGCAGAACCACCCACCACCCTGAGTTTAGTCTTGCCTGGACATCGAACTTTAAATAATGGACCATTCAGTACATATTCTTTTGTGGCTGGCTTCATTGGCTCTATACATCCTTGTTCATGTGACTAGCTGTCGTGCACCCATTGTCCTTGCTGAAAATGGAATTCACAATGATACTTGATCCCGACGTATCTGTTGTGATTGTGCTCTTTAAGCTGCTGTTGGGTCCATTGTAACTCCCGGGGACCCATATGAGAAAGTAGAACTGCCCCACAGGGCTTTTTAGGCTGTGATCACGACAGGGTGAGGTCGCCAGGTCTTTCTCTCTCAGAGCTTGGATTGGATGGATTCGAACTACCGAGCTTTTGGTTGGCAGACAGGCGCTTACCAGTTGTACTACTAGAGCTCCAGGCCTTGGCTACCAAAAAAGTTCCCAACTGATGATGTATTTGAGACCCTGCACTCAAAACCCTCTGTCTTCTAGTTTTTGTATGTTTTGCTCTCATCTTTTCTTCGGTAATAAGTCCTACCTGCAGGTCTCTCCGGATAACATGTGCAAAGCACTTGTCACTTTTACTTTGAAGGAGCCTACTGGCTGTACTTCTAAGACAGATTTGTGTGTGTTTCTGACAGTTTGAGGCATTTTCAATATTCTTTGCCGACACCACAACTCAAATGCATCGATTCTTCCGCAGTCGTCCTTCTTCATTGTCCAACTTGCCGCAGAAGTGACTGAAAATACCATGGCGTGGGGCAGGTGCACCTGTGCCCTCAAAGTAACAGCCTTGCTCTTCAATACTTACAAAGAGAGGTCTGGGCAGCAGGTCTGCCCAATGCAGATGGGTTGCCGGTTGATTTTTTTGACTTGCGCTTCTGTGAGCATTGATGGTGGATTCATGTAAAATGAAATCCCTGGCAACTCCAGCCTTTCTCTGTTTAGCACAATGTTGTCTCTTGGGGCCCAATGGTGAGGATTTTTGTTTTCTTCACCTTGAGTTTCAATCCATTCTAAAGGCTGCAGAATTCCGTTTTCCTCAGCAAGTGCTTTAAGTAAGACCTTTGAGCTTTCCGCTAGGCAAGTTGTGTCATGTGCACATCACAGCTTGTTCAATCAGACTTCCTCCAATTGTGATGCTGGGTTCTTCAGCATAGACTCCGGTTTCCCAGATTATTTGCTCAGCAAACAGACTGTATTAAGATGGTGAAAGGTTACAACCCTTATGGACCTCATTCCTGATTCTAAATCATTCAGATGTGCGACCGAACAAGGTTAAAATATGTGTGTGATGTTAGACACAATGTTTCCAACTTGAAGCGCTAAAGAAGAGAGTTATAAAGATATTGATCATCAAAGGCAATAATAATGAAAAGGAGGGGCGGGAAAATGGTATTTGGCTTATGTCAGAACTGATAGACCGGAACCCGTCGTCAGTCAGGGATTGTGGCTTCAGGCGTACCATGAACACTCACATTCACGTCGCTTGGGCATGTGTGCACACTTTATTTTCGCTCTTGAGCTGGAGTGCGGTAGCAGTGTGTACGACATCCATCTGCTCAGCTTGATACCAGTCGAAGGATTGAAGTAACTTCTAGAAGGAATTTTTAGATCTTAGAAGATCAACTGGCTCATGACCCCAGTGGAAGAAATTGAGATTATCTGGTTACAGAGAGAGGAGGCAGGATTAGGCCCTGTGTCCGTCTGGGAACTTTAGAGAAACAAATCCACAGAAATTCATGTATAAGAGAGAGTTTTATATGAAGGTTAAGTGCGCATCAAGAAAAACATCCCAACCTAGTGCTGCCCAAACCCACAAGTCCAACATTAACCCATTAACCCTTATGTCCAACACCAATCCACAAAGTCCTCCTCCATCTCACAGAGCAGATGCAATGATGTAATGATCCAACTGCAGGAGGAAAGCCAAATCAGTGAGGGTGTAAGCATCTCAGTGCTGGCAGGGGTCTCCACACTGGTGCTCCAGCACCCAGGGCTGCATGAGGGTAGGTCCATGTGGCTTCTCCTTGGGGGTGTCTTGCAGGAAGTCAGCCTTGCCAGCTGAAGCAGGGAACTGCTAAGGCAGCTGCACCCTGGTGCGACCACCACAAAGCAAGAGACCCAAGAACTAGAAAGGCGAGGCTCACTGAGCCATTTATCCCTCTGCCCTTCAATGAACCCCACATGTGTTTATGGGCCAGGTTGGCACAATGAACTAACTACCTCAGACCCTGTCCTTCAGCCAAAGTCCTTCTCTGTCTTCTCTTTTATGTACTGGGGATCTGAGGATGAGTTCTTTTCTAAAAACATTCGAGTTGTTTTGATATTTGGAAATCTCCTACTCGAAGGTGGCTTCCAGCAGGAGAAACCTATTCTGGGAGCAGGAGTTGGGGGTGGGAAGGGTTCAGCCTGGCTGCGCCAAGGAGAAGGGTTGGGCTTTCAGGACTTTTCAAAGTTCTTCCAGCCTGGTTTTCCACTCAGGGCATTCCATTACATGCTATAAAAAAAACACAATAGCCAAACAAAACAAAGCAACAGAGTGCAGCCTAAGGATACCGAGAAAAGACTTAACTTTGAAGAACATTTAGATAAGATGTAAGCAAGTGTCTTGGGGGCTTTCTCCTTCCCCCACCCCTCTCCTTAAATTTGTTTCTTCCTTTTTCTCTGCTTTGGCTGTCACTTGGGGTTTGGATTCAGAGTGGTTCTCATTGTGCCAAGGAGTGGGTGACGTGGGCAGCCCATGTGCCTGTCTCAAGGGTGGTGGCCTTGCCGCCCCCAGTGCCAAGCCTAGTTGGGGCTGCGGTTTTGCTTGGCGCGGCAGACTGAGCCTTCATGGCTCAGGGAGGAATGCTTCTGCCCTGGCATGTAGCTGAGGCAGCAGACCTGATACACAGCCCATGTCCAGGGACCTGCAGTGAACCAAGCCGCTAGCCGCACAGGGATCCGTCTACCCTCTTCTTCCTGAAACAGCTGTTTATTCTCTTGACAGGAATTGGAACGAAGCACCTTCCCTTCCTCCTCGCCCTGCCTCCTTCTACGCAACAGGAACTCAAGAGAACTTTGTTGTTTTGCCTTTTATACCGGGGAGAAAGCAGCAGACGATGAGGTAGGTGAAATGTTGAGGTGATTTCATTCTACTCTGCCAAGGTCCTTGGGGGGCGGGGGTGGGGAGTGGGGTTGAGAGCAGACTGCGATGTGGGTCTACAGGGAGGGAGGACCCTTGGTTCCCCTCCCCCTCGCCCCCCGGCTGGTTCCTCCTGTAGTTCTGGAAAAGGACCCAGTTTTCACTCCCCTGGAATTGGACCTGGAGGCAGGAGCTGGCTCAGGGACACCCCCCTGTCAGTTCCATTCCCCTTGGCAGGAATTCACAGGGCTGCAGGTCCCCGCCAGTGGCTTGGGATTCAAAGTGATAAGGCAGAGCTGGGGGCAAGCCTGGAGTTTTGTGGGCGGATGCAAAGATTGAGTCTTTCCAAGTAGCTCAGCGCCCTTCTGCTCACTTGTCTCTCTCTGGAGTGGGGGCAGGGACAGCGGCCAGGGATGGGGTGGGGGTGGAAGCAGACCCTCGCACAGCGAGGGACACAGTAACTTGTGGGTCAGCCAGGCAAGAAGAGGAGTTGGGTAGAGGCACGACCATTTCTGAAAGGGATTCATGAAAAGGCACTGCAAGAATGGGCTGTTCCCGGTGGGGTGGCTGGATTCACAACGGTGGGTTTCATCTAAGGCTTGCCTCTTATTTGCCTCTGCCTGGGTTCACTCTGACCCCTGTCATGAAAACCATCAGTGGAAACAGCCTTCATGCATTTCCCACCACCAGGAATTCTGAGAGGGGGCACTTCTTCTTGGCAGCTGTACAGTTAGGGAGGATGGAGGAAATAAGGAATTCTCCTTCCCCAGCCCCAGCCCCATCCTCAGGTCCAGAGCTGGCCCGGGACTCAGGTGACCTGCGTTCGAAATCTGGCACCGCCACTTCTAAGTGATCCAAGTGACCTCAGGCAAGTGACTTGACTTTGCTAAGACTCAGTTTCCCCTGCTCCACAGGTAAGAAGACAGGGATGCTGCACCCACCTGGGGCGAGCTGAATGGCAAGGGGAGAGTGAGGAATCCCCACCCTACCTGGCCAGCAAGTTGGCTCACTGCTCCTGGGTGGCTCTGCCTCCAAGGAAAAGCTAGCTCTCAGGGGAGTTTGGCCAGTGGGTGGTGGCTTGGGTCAGTTTCTGTGGTGTCATCGTGTGAGGCAACATGAGAGGATATCCCAAAGAAAGGCAAGGGACCAGCCCCAGGAGAAACCTTCATGCTTATCGGTACAACATAATGGCTGTAAGTTGGCACTGCGGGACAGAGTCCCTGACTCGGAATCCCACTTCCCTCACTCCGTGCCCTCATCTTCAGTGGGTTACTCACCTCCTGCCAACCTCTACAGAGTGGAGAGGATTATAGAGGGGACTTTGTCGGGGTTGTTTTGAGGCTTAACGGAAGGGCTGTTGGGATTTTGTTCCGCCCAGGGTTTGGGTTTGGCTTTGTTGAGAAAGATCGGGGCGTTGCCAGACTGAAAGCTTCTTCAATTATCAAGACTTTCTTTAGTGTGTGTTCTGGTGCTAGACGATATGCAATGTAATAAAAGTTATTTCCATTTCTCCTTCTGTCATCCTCAAAGGATTGACTCAGGGGTGAGTTCCGTACCAGATCTAAAGGGTGACCAAGGGCGATGGTCTTGGAGGGTCCATCAGTCCATCTGACCTGTCAGCCGGGTCTCTTTCACAATTTTGAGTTCTGTCCCCACTGTCCCCCCACTCTGTCCAGGACCTTGTTGATCAGAGCAGTTGGCAGCGGTCATTCGGACGTCAGGGTTTTGGAGAGAGACCGATGTCTGTGTGGCCCATTAGTGCCTTGGACTAAGTGTTCCTATCTAGCTTTCCGTTTTCATCCCTCCTCTTTCCTTAGGGTACAGAGAGACCAATAATGGCCCCTCAGAGGACTGCTCAAAAGCTTTTAAGATTACAGTTACTACTCGCCCAAGTTGGATATCAAACGTCATCTTTGTGAACAAGGTCACTTGACCTTGGTGTGCCCTGAGGCCAAGGTTCTGATCTCTGCAGGTCCAGAGATTCATTCCCTCCAGGTGTCTGGTGACGTGTAACAGGTTTTCACAACTTTGCCCCCCTGGATGCTCTACCACATTGGTGGATGTAGTTAAGCACATATCTGTGTCGAGCCTCTATATATATCCGTGGGGTGCACTCACTCTCCACATCTGTTCAGCCTACATGTCTATCCATCTGCTTAGGGATCCTCACTATCTCAGGACTGTCTCTATAATAGTAATGACCTCTGCTGCCTTTAATTCTTTTCTTTTAAAAAAAAGGTCATTTTATTAGGGCTCTTACAACAATCCATATCATATATGTATTTTTCCCTTGCTGTCTTTAATTCTTGCAAACCTCTCAGTATCACCACCTGCTTTCATCACTGGCCAAGCTCTCCCTTATTACCCGTTGCTTGACCCTCCGCCCCAGTTAGTACACGTCCCCCCTTTTGTTAGGGTTACAACGCAGTGGCATTCATTACAGTCCCCATGTTGTATCCCCATCTCCACCTTCTCTTTCCAAAGGCGTTTCATCCCCCAAACAGAAACCCAGCACCCTTCCAGCAGGGGCTCTCCATTCCTCTTGCCCTCCCTCCAGTCCCTGGCAACCACCACAGGAACTTCGGTCTCTATGCATTGCCAATTTCAGATACTTTCCATAGGCAGAATCATACAATATGTATTCTTTTGTGTCAGGGATGTCTTCAAAGAAAAAAATTGCAAATACGTTATCCAGCATGAAGGTAAAAATGGCATCACACCAACAGAATAAAAACCGACGCTACCCCACAATTCGCCGATTTCATGCGACAACATTCTAATACAAAAATGTGGAGAGCCTCTGCAAGGGGGTGTCCAATTCCCACAGATGGGCCCTGGGTCCCCACTCCATACTCCCCCTATTTCACAATGCAATGATTTTTTTGTTTTGTTTTGGTCTTTGATACCTGATACCTGATCCCTTCGACACCTTGTGATCTCACAGGCTGGTGTGCTTCTTCCTTGTGGGCTTTGTTGTTTCTCAGATGGCCACTTGTTTATCTTCCAGCCTATAGGACCCCAGATGCTATATCTTTTGCTAGCCGGGCACCATCAGCTTTCTTCACCACATTTGCTTATGCACTCACTTTGCCTTCAGCAATGGTGTGGGGGTCAGGGTGCATTGTAGCAATGATGAAACATACAATTTTCCTCTAGTTCTTGAATGCTTCCTCTCCCGCACTATCATGCTCCCAATTCTACCTTACAAATCCGGCTGGACCGGAGGATATACACTGGTACAGAGAGGAACTGGAAACATAGGGAATCCAGGACATATGAATACCTCAGGACCAGTAGTGAGAATAGTGATAATGGGATGCTGGAGGGAAGGTGAGGGAGAAAGGGGGAACTGATTACAAGGATCTACATATAACCTCCTCCTGGGGAACAGACAGTAGAGAAGTGGGTGAAGGGAGACATTGGATGGTGTAAGATATGACAAAATAATAATTTATAAATTATTAAGGGTTCGTGAGAGAGGGGGAGTGGGCAGGGAAGGGAAAAAATGAGCTGATACCAAGAGCTCAAGTAGAAAGCATATGTTTTGAGAATGATGAGGGAAACAAATGCACAAAAGTGCTTGACACAATGGATGGATGTATGAATGGTGATAAGAGTTGTACGAGCCCCCAATAAAATGCTTTTTTTTAATGTAGAGATCCTCAAGAAGATGACTTGGCTGCTCTGCGAAGCTGGCATGTGGTTTGGCTGAGTGCTCTTTGATTGCCTCAATCTGGCATTGATGCTGTCGCCTCCTCTTCAGTGGGGAGAAACATAAAAGGAAGTCATTGTAGCTTCTAGCCTGTCTCCTGAATGGGTGCTTTCGTTGACCGAGACTTTGGGAGAGGTTCTTGTTACTGGCCACACCACACCCACATCTTTTAGTGGTTTCTTTCTCAGGTGGCACTTCTTGCCCATGGGCCAGCCCTCTGGAGGACTCAGCCTTTGGATCCTTGCTGGGCGTAGGAGGTGGTGATGGGGTAGACTACAGGCCTGCCCTTGAGTCTTGGCTTAGGGACATGAGGTGGCTATGAGGCCTGCATCATGGTGATCTCTGAGCAGGAACTGGAGTTATCTCTGTTCAGCTTCCTCTCCTGACAGTCAAAGATGAGTTGTGTCAGCAGGGCCTACCCAGGCGGACCTGCAGATAGTGGGGCCAGCCCCTGGGGCTCTGCTTGCCATCCCAGGAATGCACCAGAACGAGAGGGTGATCTCATGGGCCAGGGCAGTGTCCCTTTCTCTAGGAAGCATTGGGAGCTTCCCAACACAACCTCAGATCCAGAGAAGACTCAACCTTGCAAGGCATCTGTGCCAGGAGAGGCCCTGGCACTCCTGATCGGCAGTAGCTCCTTGGAGTTCCTGCCCGTCGTTCTCCATGCATGCTGGGTAGGGAGCCCTGTCAATTGAGCATCACTTCTAGGAATTCACATGACCAATTGCAACAAGCTCTACGTGACTGCAAGAACAGCCGGCCCTCCGGGGACATGAGCTTCCCAGTCCCTTGCTTTATTTTTCACTTTTGCCCTGAGTCAGTCAGAAAAACTTGTGGGAGAGAGTGAAGTCCAAGAGCCTCCTTTTTCACTGATGGAGGAGACCAAGGCCCCCCGGGGAATCCCGCTACTCCTGTTTGCAAAGCTGGCTTGGTGCTGGAGCGGGAGCTGACTGGCAAATCGATCCTCTCCCACCCCACGTCGGTGCCAGACTGACTGGGGCTGCGCAGCCAGGCTCTCCTCACTGCTGTGTAGAGTTGAGGTGACTCTATGGTAACAGCCGGGGGGGGGGGGCGGTGACTTGTGGCCCCAGCCCCTAACTGCTGTGCGCAGGTGCTGCCCAGGTGGATCTAGTCTCCCAGGGCCCCTCAGCTGCACTTTCAGAGAGCGAGCTGTGCGCCACCTGCTTCGGAACCCTTCCATTCAAAAGCACCAACATGGGCTTCGCTGCTATTGGTGGAGCGTTTCCCGACTGCCAGGCAGGGCTGAGTGCTTCACGTGGGGTCTCCTCATGTCTTTGCAGGAACCTTAGGAGGAAGGTGTCTGATTCTCCACGTGATCAGTGGAAACTGAGGCTCAGAGAGTTACAGGAACTTGCCCAAGGGCTCATTCCGTTATGCTGATGGACGCGTCTTTAGATGCCGATTTCGACCTGGGGCATTTAGAAGGCTGTATATTGGAGTTTCATACAAGGTCATCAGCCCTCAATCAGTTCCTGCCTCGCTCCCTGGCTCCCTGGCCCCCTTCGTTATCCTTTGCTGCACCCATAACTCCCTGGCACGATCACGTTCGCTCTGTTGAGGGTCTGGGTTCCCCGTTGGACTGTCAGCTCCATGATGGCCTTGCTTGCTGGCTCTATGGGGGTTGTTGATTGAATCTTGTGACTTGTGACAGAGCAGGTGTCCTTTTCTGGCGCCCTCAGTGCTCGCCTGAGGCATTTGGCCCTCCCCAGACGCTTATGGTTCACCCTGGTGAACAGATCCCAAGGCCCGCACAGTCTGGCCCCATGGCCACAGTCCCAGAGTGGTTAGAACTGAGCAGAGAGGGGCGTCTCTGATGGAGGAGTGGGTTCCAGGAAGAGGCCACTCATCACAGGCAGAGAGGACGTCTTCAGCCTCGGGGAAGCTGGAAGCTGCTGGGGAAGGCTCGGTTGCCTCTGCCCTGGCCTTCCCCCTGCCCCACCCTGCTCTCAGCGAGATAATGGATTTTCCAGGGCCTCCAAGTGCACTGTTATTCTGCAGAATGTCACCTTTCCCCTGAAATGTGATGGGGAAAACAGGGCCCACTTGCATTCCTTTCAGAAAGGAATTCTGTTTGGAAAGAATACCTGAATTTAGGAGTGTCTGTGTGTGTGTGTGTGCGTGCGTGCGTGTGTGTGTGCGTGCGTGTGTGTCTGTGTGTGCGTGTGTGCGTGCGTGTGTGTGTGTACGTGCGTGCGTGGGTCTGTGTGTGCGTGTGCGTGTGCGTGCGTGTGTGTGCGTGTGTGTGTGTGTGCGTGCGTGTATGTGTGTGTGTTGCTATGTGGGAGAGAAGGTGGGGGAGCGATTCATTTATGGACCACATGAAAAAGCCTCCCTGAGACCCCAGGGGCATACAAAAAGGGACCGGATATGGGAGTAGAGCGCAGGGGACAAATGGCCAGCCTTACAAAGTGGGCCTCTGCCTGTGACACCCCCCCCTGAGAGCTGTCCTGGAGGCCCGGGGGAGGGGCTTTATCGGGAACTCTGCTAGAGCTGAGTTTGGGGGTGACTGTGTGGCCCCACAGCATATGCCAAGTGGCTGGCTACATTCAGAGAGAAAAATCAGGAGAATGTGATTACAGCTAGAGGTCTGGGACCATCCCTGGCTGGGCGTCTGGGGCTGACTGAGCTCACCCTGTTCTCAGAGGGTGGCATCAAGGTGTCCCACGCCACATGCTCCCCTGTAGAGCCTCACTCTGTGCTCTGTCCCTTTAAAAGGCAGTGAAAACGCAAACACGTGTGTTTCTTACCTACTCAGATAAGATAGTCAATCATTTATCTCCAGAATGCCCTTTTTTCTTTTTTCAATTCTAAGACAAAGACTAAAAAGGACTTTTAGACGATGTTGACTGCCAAATGCCGCCTTTTTGTCTAGAGAGAAAAATAATTATATCTTAAAAGGCTTACAGGCCACCCTGCCAACCCTTCCTTCCTTCCTTCCTTCCTTCCTATTTTCCTTCCTTCCTTCCTTCCTTCCTTCCTTCCTATTTTCCTTCCTTCCTTCCTTCCTATTTTCCTTCCTTCCTTCCTATTTTCCTTCCTTCCTTCCTATTTTCCTTCCTTCCTTCCTTCCTTCCTGGGAGACTGAGAGCGTGCTTCTGGGAAGGCTGTGTACGGCCCTTTCCAAAGCTTTGCTGAAGAATACAGAGTTGACTTATTTGAGTGGCTTCGAATGATAAGCCTCCAAACAAGGGTGACCATTGGCTGCAGCGAAAGGAGGCAAGCTCCTTTCGGGCAAACTGTGATGTGCAGGCAGACGTGGGCTTTGAGAGTCGCCTCCCATGGTGATTTCCGTAGTAGAAGAAAGAAAACAACTGCACGCACTCCGGCACGTTTGGGGAGCGGGTCTGACTCCCCCATACAAGCATCAGCGCTCTCGGCCATAGCGGGGGTGCATTTCTCTGCTTCCTGTGTCTTATCATAGGCAGCACGCTTGGGCCTCAGCTACCTCCTCAGCACGTGCAGGGCCCAGACTTGCAGAAAGACATCAAGGTCCAGCCCACCTCCAAGGAGCTTTTGAGCAGGCTGGGAGTGTAAAACAGATACATAAACCTGTAGTGTCCCTAATTTGTACTTTAGGGCATAGCGTGTTCTTATTCCAAAATCCTGCTGTTTTGGTTTTTCTTCTTCATATTGTGAAAGAAGCGGGGATTTACTGAGGAAATCCGTTTGGTTTCCTTCTCACTGCCCGCCACCAGGTCATGGATGACAAGCCCCACATGGAAGTTCAGGTCCCTGCCTTTCCTCTTTGCATCCCACGTGGCCACACGTGCTAAGGAGTGGCGCCTCCCTAGGGTTGTGACTGACCTTGCAGACTTGCCTATTGCTGGGCTGAAAATGGGACCGTGGCTGACCCTGAGTTCGTTCCGGACCTGAAGGGAGATGGAGGGCCTTTCGTCTCTGTTCAACCAGAAAGCCTGATGTGTTTCATGATTCTGAGGCCTGTGTCACGCCCCCCCCCCCCCATACCCAGGATCGTCTAGTGGGATGGCTTTCAGAGTAGTCAGTAGTGGCGGCCAGGCATCAACTAGCTCTTCTGCTCTCAGAGTTGTGGACGGTGATGTTTGTGTCGTCTATGGGTCCTTTGGACCAATTGTTTCCTCCTCGTGTCTTTCCCTGTTCATCCCTGTCTTTCCTTAGGAAGAGGACAGACTAATAGTTGCAACTTAGACAACTGCTTATGAGTATTTAAGGCCCCTGTCACTACTCATCTGAGAAGGATGTAAAACATTGTGACTCAAAACAGAGACAAAAACCCAAACTCACTGTCATAGAGTCGGTTCTGATTCATAGTGACCCCACAGGACAAGTTAGAACTGGCTGGTGGTTTTGAACTGCTGGCCTCGTGGTTAGCAGCCCAACTTGTAACCACGATGTCACCAGGGGCAATGTTATGTCAATAGACCATTGTGTCTCCTAATTCTATGGCCCTGCTCTCCCAGGCCCAATGACTCACTCCCTCGAGGTGTTCGGTTATGTCCAAGACATTTTCCTAACTTTGCCTCTTGTGTGCTCTCTCTTATTCATGGGTATGTTTGTAGCAAAGGTAAATACGCATATACAAATGTCAACTCTGTGTGTTTGGGCATATCCGCCTACACCTGCTCAGCCTGCATGTCTATCTAAGCATCTGCTGGTAACTCACCTCTTGGTAGGAGACCTGCTCACAGTGGCCTCTGTTTCTTTTACTCTTGCCAACCTTCCCAGGGTCTTCCCCTCCCTCCATCGTTTGTTTGCCAACTTCTCTCTTCTTGTTCTTGCCCTTCATCCAAGTTGACACTTGTCTACCCTCTCTCCTAGGGCTTCCCCACCCTCCCTTCCTCTGTCACTCCTGGCAACCGTGAAATAATGGAGGGGGGGCAGTGTATAATTACTGTCTTTTTTCTTGACTTTGTATCATTATTAAGTCTCCTGCAATACTTGCCCTAATATGTGACTAATTTCATTCAGCATATTGCCCTCAGGTTCGTCCACGTTATGAGGTATTTCACAGATAAATCGTTGCCTTTTAAGGTTGTTGAGCATTTCATGATTGTTTGTACCATCGTTTGTTTATCCAGTCAGCTGTTGATGGACAGCCCTAGTTTCCCCTCAAATACAAATGCGTATTTGCAAGAACCAGGCATTAGGTGATCTCACTGTATACGCTCAGGAGTCTGTTTCAGGGATGCCAGTGCTAAGGGCTGAGCATTTTTTGAGCATTTTTATCATGTCAATCAAGAGCCCTGGTGATGTAGGGGATTGCACGTTAGCCTACTAATCACAAGGTTAGCAGTTTGAACTCCCCAGCTGCTCCGCAGGTGAAAGATGAGATTTTCTGCTCCTGTAAAGAGGTACAATCTGGGAAGCCCCCAGAGGCAGTTCTACCCTGTCCTTTGGAGTCACTAGGAGTGGAAATCAACTCAATAGCAGTGTGTCTGGTTTTTGGTATGGTGTGCCAGGCACAGTGCTAAGTATTTTATGGACATAGCTCTTGTAATTACTACTGTTTTTATCCCCAAATGAAAGACATGGAAATTGATTCGGTGTAATCTAGCAGTGGCTCACAGTTCCTTGCTGAAACTTGGGGTCTGATAAGTTGGAATTCAGAATTTGGGGAAATTTTGTTGAAATGTCAGAAGTTTTCAAAAAAGAATAAAGGTTTGTGAGAGGCGGGAAAGCATGGGATTGTTCCACAATTTTTTTTTGAGCCCCCTTCGTATACCGTATAGTTTATATAAGCTTCTGTGTGGCAACACCACATGATCAAACACCACACTGTTTCCCTAAGGAAATGTAGAAGCAGTCCCAGTACATGGAATAAGGGCTATGAATTGCCTCACGGGCAGTTGGGAACTTTAGAATTAAAAAAAGAAGTAAGTTTTTGGTTCTTCCAAGCTTGACAGATTTTTGCCATTGTGGATGCAGCTCCGGGGAACTGCCACATGCTCAGAGTCTCCCACTTTTGCGGGCGTCAGAGTTGGGGCTCCAACCCCCACTTTGATCCACAGTCTGTCAGGAGCCGACACTTCCTTGGGAGCAGACATCAGTGTGGAGAGAGGCCAGACCTCAGCTTCAGGGTTTGCCCCAGACCCACAACTTCCTAGTACTCCACAAGGGCTATTGACATACATTTTGCTCGGCCTTTTTCAGTAGTGGGCTGAGTTAAATGTAGCCTTCCAAATGCTTTGTGTTTGTCTGGGCCATAGGTGCCAGCTCATGCAGTGCTTGCTTACAGGGAAGATGCCCGATCGGTCTGCCTGTGGTCCAGCAGGTCCATCTTCTCCAGGCCTCTGGAATACCACCGATCACATTCCAACCGAAAGAGGCAGGTTATTGAGGCTTATTATAGTGAAACTCAAAAAACTCCACCTCATTTCTCAGTCATCGGGGACCCTGCAGGACAGAGTAGATTACCACGTTGGGTTTCTGAGGCTGTAAATCTTCCATAGGAGCAGACAGTCTCAATTTTCTCCTGGGACACTTGGTGGGTTTGACCTGCTGACTTCTAGCCCATCATGTAATCCACTATGCCAGGCCTGGATGAAGATTAAAATCGGTAAAGGCAATTTTAAAGGCATCTGGGGCAGAGTATAGGAGGAACTGGGTACAAGCTTCCAGTTGCCAGAGCCCAGAGGACTGAATTTAGCTACTCAGAATCCAGCCCCCATTGTACAAAGAAAAACAATGTAATCTGTCTCCAGGCCCCAGGTACACAAAGGCATTCTGATCAGGCAGTATTTCCCAAGGGCTGAGACCTTATCTCTCTGGTGCTGGCCAACAGCTTACTCTTTCTTTGAATAGCTTAGATCTACTGAGTTAACCCTTTACTGGATTTAATAAGAAAGGTGATACAGCACATGAGGTTCAAGACAGGAATCTAAGAAACCTCTTCCCCTCGCCCCCTTAGTATGGGAATTGTTTTTATTTAAATATTTGTAATCACCAAATTGAGAACCTTATACATTCTTTAAAGGCATTTTCCTGGTAGTTCTAGAATGCTTTACAGAAGATTGTAAAACTATGAAACTTGAGACGAGAATCAAGTTAAATGAAAGTAGTTCATCCGTTGATATTATTTTTATTTTCTAAAAATTATTTTATTGGGGCTCTTACAAATCTTATAACAATCCATCGTTCAATTGTATTAAGCACACTTGTACTTAGGTTGCCGTCAACATTTCCAAAACATTTTCTTTCTACTTGCGCCCTTGGTATCAGCTCCTCTTTTTACCCCCTCCCTTGTGAATCCTGATCAATTACAGATTGTTGTTGTTATTTTGTGTCTTACACTGTCTGTGTCTCCCTTCTAAGAAACCTGGTTTAAAAGAATCGGAAAACAGCCAGTCACCTTAAGGGGCACATTTCAGTGTTACTCCCATTTTTTTGTATCCATTCACTGAACATTTATTGAGGGTCTCCACCTCTGTGTGGACCCTTGGGATTCAAGGTCGAATAAGACACAACTGCTGCATTTAGGAAGCTCACAGGTAAAAGGGATGGAGCTGTATGCAGATGTTATCATGAGAGGCACTTCCTAAAGCCATGTGAATAGAATGATGGGGAACCTGAGAGGAAAATGGGACTCAGCTGGTGGTCAGTGGCAAGTTGGGGGTGGGATAGGGCTTCACAAAGGCAAAAAAAGAGAAAAAGTCCACTGTGGTCCAGGGCCCCCGTGTACGTGTCCTCAAAGACACTCTGGTCAGGCAGGATTTTCCAAGAGCTTAAATGAGATTTCTCAGGACCTATTCAAAGACATCCTTTCTTTGGAATGTTTGGCTCCAGGTCCCAGGTCTTTGCTTCCGAGTCTCCTCCCTACAGTGCCTCTCCTCATTTCCTCTTCTATCCTCCTTCTGAGTGGTGGCGTGTTCAGCGCAGGGCCCCCTTTCTTTCTTGTTTCTTTCTCATTGTCTTCCCGAGGAGTCACATCCACTCTCTTAGCATGAACACCTTTCAGGTGGGCAACTCTTCAACTTGCTTGTCTGGTCCACATCCCTCTGTTGAATTCCAGGCTTGAAAGGGCACTTGTCTACTGGGACATTCTCCAGGCAGGTGTTCACACACATCTCAACATTGGCATGGCCCAGATGGAACTCATGATTCTAATCCCCCAAGTCTGTCCCCCCTCTGTCGCATGTGACCCATCTTAGGAAATGTTCCTACTATCTACTCAAACAGATGCTTGCTTAGTCCCCCTCCAGCAATCAGCTTCTCTCTTATCTCCTCTGACACCTTTCTAACACACGCCATTCCATCTGCCGACTCACCTTCTCCTGGTTTTGCCATTCACCTTCTTCCCATGCTCCAGATGCCAGAGAGATCTCTGGGCATCACATTGGGTCCCGTCACACTCTGTGACTCCCTCTCTTCATTTCCACACCCAGCACTCCCTCTTACTGTCTACCACCACCATGGCCCCTTTCTATTAGGCACAGCAACAGTTGAGCTTGGAGAAGCTCCGCATTGTTCAGCATTGTGTGTGTTGTTTTCTAACATAAAAAGGGTGGGTTGGGTTGGGTTTTTCCCTGTGGCGGATGGCAGCTGCTGCTGCTGTGGCTGAGTGCCGTCAAGCCGATTGCGACTCATAGAAACCCCGATGCACAACACGACAAAGCACTGCCCGGCCCCGCGCCTTCCTCGCAGTGGTTCCCATGCTTGAGTCCGTGGTTGCAGCTACTGTGCCAATCCGTTTCACCGATCGCCCTCCTCTTTTTCTCTGCCCCTCTGCTTTACCAAGCACGATGTCCTTCTCCAGGGACCGGCCTCTCCTGACAACATGTCCAAAGCACGGGAGGCTAATCCAGTGGTTCTTAACCTTCTTAATGTCGTGACCCTTTAATTCAGTTTCTCATGTGGTGGTGATCTCCAACCATAAAATTATTTTCATTGCTAATTGATAACTAATTTTGCTACGGTTATGAATCATAATGTAAATATCTGATATGCAGAATGTATTTCCATTGTTACAAATGGAATATAAAGCATAGTGATTAATCACAATTATTTTCATTGCTAATTTATAACTGTAATTTTGCTACGGTTATGAATCATAATGTAAATATCTGATATGCAGGATGTATTTCCATTGTTACAAATGGAATATAAAGCATAGTGATTAATCACAAAAATAATATGTTGGCGATACCAGAAGGGTGGAGTGGCAGTACCAGGAGGGTGGAGTAGCGATACCAGGAGGGTGGAGGGAGGGTGGGATAGAAAGGGGGAACCAATTACCAGGATCTACATATAACCCCCTCCCCGGGGGGTCCAACAACAGAAAAGTGGGTGAAGGGAGACTCAGTATAAGACATGACAAAATAATAATAATTTAAAAATTATCAAGGGTTCATGGCTACGGTGGGGGGGGGGGTAGGGAGGAGAAAAATGAGCTGATACCAAGGGCTCAAGTAGCAAGCAAATGTTTAGAGAATGATGATGGCAACAAATGTGCCTGACACAATGGATGGATATATGGATTGTGACGAGTTGTAGGAGCCCCGAATAAAATGATTTAGAAAAACCCAATAAATATTGTGAAATATTTATTTCTAATGACAAATAAATGAAATTTTGTCTTGAAGCATGGTGTAGCATGGGTAAGAGTCTTCAGGCCGAGTACTCGTATGTGGGTGGACCTGCCTGGAGACGGATAGAGGAGTGGTGTCTCAGTTCCTAAGACCATCGGAAATGTGTGTTTTCCTGTGGTCTTAGGCGACCCCTGTGAAAGGGTCGTCTGACCCCCACGTGGGTCACAACCCACAGGTTGAGAAGCGCTGGTCTGTGAAACAGTCTCATCCTTTTTTGTCCCATGTCCATCCCTTAGGACTCACCTGTAAAGACGCCCTTTCAGAGAGGCCTTGCCTGGCCACTGAAAGGAAACAACTTCCTGCCCTGACATGCTCAACAGGCAAGGGAGCTTCAGAGTCCATGGAAAAGTCCTCTATCCTTTCATTTCATTTTTTCCAAGAACTTTTTGATGCCCCCTTTGTAGAGGCCCTCCTGCTTTAACCGTACAGCAATCAAGAGGTCCAGGTAGGGTGCTGTGAGCACCAGGTGTTTGCTTGTGGGTGAAGCTGGAAAGTTAGGGGGGCCTCGGTGGTAAATGGCCCAGGGATGCTTTCTCAAGAGTTTGGGGCACACAGTTAAGTATATCAAGGGCATCAGGCCAAAAGAATGGAGTGGTTCTTTGAAGTCACATGCAGAGAGAGAGATACGGCAGTCTGAGTTGTGAGGCAGCTGGAGCCCATGGGAACCCATTGTAGCTTGGATGGGAAAAAGGTAAATTCCTGGCAAAGCCATGCGGCTCTATTGACCTCTGTCCACAGCAGACACCACAGTCCAATGGGATACGTACAGAGGTAGACACTGCCTGTAGTCTATCCAAATGCAGTCTCTCTGAGCCTCAAGTGGCCTTAGCAGCCTTTCCAACACAGCAAACCCTCTCCAGCACAGTAGGACCTGGGAGAGTCAGACTCCCCAGGACTGCCATGGTTTGCTGGGTCTCAAAAAGCCTCCTTCCTCTGGCTGGGCGCATTCTTATCACTTTTTCCATCACATACTCTTAGTGGAAAATATTGTAGATTTTCGTCTCTGACAGATTTCTATCTCACGCAGGTTCCAGTTTTTACTGTGGTTGAATTGACCTAATTTGCCAGTGAGTGTCTGCACTCTTTAAGGTAGAAAACTCTCACGCTCTAGTTAAATATTCATCAATGTCTAGAAGGCAAATGTTTTGAGAATGACGGTGGCGACAAATGTACATATGTTCTTCATACAATGGATAGATGGATGGATTGTGATAAGAATATTATGAGCCCCCCAATAAAATGATTTATAAATAAATAAGTAAATAACTGGTGTGGGGGGGGGGAGTAAAAATGCAACTGAAAAGCTCAGGAATAATCTCATGTTTTATCAATTAATATAATTCAGTCCTTTGTTTCATATATTTTGAAGCTTTGCTAACACATGCCCAAGTATTTTATTTACAATTAAAGTATGATTTTAAATATATAAAAACATCGACACATCTTTTTAGAGAGGATATGGGGATGGCTCTCGCTATGAGAACCCCTACCTCAGTCTGGATTCCACTCACTTAATCTCCTTTGTCCCTCTCTTCTTCCTTTCCAGGAGAAAATAATGAATGTCAAAGGGAAAGTGGTCCTGTCAATGCTGTTTATTTCGACTGCAATCGTTGTGTTCTGGGAGTATATCAACAGGTAATTGTGAAACATGATGAACTTATGTGGACAAAAGTCACAACTCAGATCTACTCGCATCAGCTGAGTCACCGTGCTGAATGAAAATGAGGGTTAAGTGACATTCGAAATAAGGGATTCCACCCTTCCTGTATACTCGGGAGCTGGCTGTCTTTAGTCACGAGTTCTCCCAGGAACACTAGCGAATCGCATCATCTTTCCCATGACGTTCCCAATAGCTCGGCTTTCATACTGTCCTAGAGCAATATCAGGAGAGCAGCTTCAAGTAGACGCAACTGAGGTTTATTAAGGGCTAGAGACCGTCTGGCCTGGAAACACATGCAAAGTCACCGAGTGAGCACGGCCACTCCGCTGGACAGTGAGGGAAAGAACACTTGCAGACAGTCGGAGCAGGAGCTAAAAGCTCCGGAATCCTTATTGGCTGAAAGCTAAGCAGGAGGGTCACAGCTTCTCAGGAGATCTAATAGCAAAGACTTATCAAGAGCGATCACCTGCTTGGGTAAGGGCGCATAGCTGCAGCACACCTGCTCTGCAGGTAATTGCAGGACGGTCACAGGGCAGTGGAGGGATGGTTTGTTGGTGGTGTTTTCAGGTGGTCTGCTATGAAGTTTGCTTCCCGGATCCTGCCTGTCCCTGCGGGTCCCAGGTGAAGACTCAATGGGAAGGCTGTGCATGAAGCTATCACATCTGGCATCGAAAGGTCCTCTGGACTAGATTGTGATGTCCACGTGCCTGCCAGGGCTCAGCGAAAAAAAATGTTGCCCTTAGGGTCAATGGTGAGGTCGGCATCAAGGTCAGAGGAACTGCCTTTAGAAAGCCACTCTTAAACCCCCACAGGGGCACATTCTAGACTCGTGTCCAGGTTTTGAGACGGGGTGCAGGCTCTGCTTCCAGACGGCTCTGTCTACACACACCGGGCACTTTTGATCTTTACACTTTCAGACAGTACTTTGGTAGTTTGAGGCGAGTGGTTCAGGGACAATGAAGTCAAATGAAGCCCAACATGCATTTGAATATAACTGTAAGATCAGGTCTGGAAACTGGCTTAAGGAAATTCTGATAAGAATCCACAAGAAATCCACCCAAACTTTTGCAATCCCCAAAATTTTTGCATAGTTTAAAAGAGCAACTAAAATAGTTGGCTTTTGCTACAGAAAACACTGAGTCACGGGTGATTCTTTTTTGCCTGGCTAAAGAATTTTGGGCGGATTAAACTCTCAGAAGCAAAATGAATGAAATGTTTCTGAACTGCAACCTCACTGGTGATTCTCCTGGATACAGGAGCTTAAGGAAGCAGCTCTAGAAATGCGTGGACTCAGAAGGCATGAGGAGGCCAGAGGCATGAGGACTAAGAGGCATGCGGAAGGAAGCTCGGCTTTTACGTTCACTATACAACGAAGGAGGGTGTTAGGTTGGGTCCTCCAGAGGAGCAAAATTAATGACACGTGTCTGTGTTGAATAAAGAGGTGCATGTCGAGACATGGCTTATACAATTGTAGAAATAGGTTCAGGCAGTCAAGTTCCAGTCAGACTTCTCCTGATGAACCGCAAGCAGAATGAAAAAGCCAAGCCGGCAGGGAACACAGGCTGGTGAATGCAACGTTCCAACGTCAGCCAAATGAATCCACGATCAGTAGTCTGGTGACAGCTCCTGGGATCGGCAGGCTGGGCAACAAGAGATTGAGGCACTAGACACAAGATCCAGCTCTGGCAGAAGGCAAAGGGCCAGAAAGAGGAGCTGACTCTGTTCAGTCTCTCTAACTTGTGCCAAAGGGCTTATGGCACCAAGGAGGTGGATCGTTTGAGCTCTGCCTTACCCGTGTCCAGAGTGTCTAGTTGACATGCTCCCTAATCATCACAAGAGGGTGAACTGACTTGCCTTGGCATTTATGCCATGATGCGTCTCTATGGCCTGCCTTTCCACTGGAACGCATCTTTCAATTCAGACATTCTAGGGTCCAATGTGACATTGGGAGAGGACCTAACCATTTAGGCTGCAGCAGCAGCAGGAGGAGAAGGAGGACGAGGAGGAATCCTGGAGCTGGTCATCCCCAGGATGCTGCACTGGTCTACCTATTTCTACTATTGCCATTTTGTTTCATTAGGAACAACTCATTTTAAGAAAAACTTTCTACAAGCTAGAGAGAGTGTGGCCAAGTTGATGAGGGGTCTGGAATTGATGCAACTGGGGGTCCTTAGATGGAATCTACTCGGTGGCAGTGAGGTTTGGGGTTTTTTTTAGGGGGGGGGCAGGGACATAGATGATTCCTAAGGGTACAGGATTAGAAGAAAGGTCTTCAACAGTCTGTCGTATGTAGATGACACTACCTCATCAGTATGGATTGAAGCTCAAGATAAAGGAAACAAAACCCTTACAACTGGACCACCAAACAGCACCGTGAGCAATGAGGTCACAGATGGAGGCTGTCAAGGATTTTGTTTCCCTTGGATTCACAGTCAGTGCCCACGGAAACAGCCGTCAGGAGATCGTGTGCATCGGAAAAATCTGCCATGCAGGACCTGGTTAAGATATTAAAGTACCAGGGTGTCATGTTGAGGGCAAAAGTGCACCTGACCCACGCCATGGCGCCGTCACTGCTTCATCCCCATGGGAGAGCTAGACAAGGGATGCGGAGGAGCGCACAGAGGGTTTAATGGGAGCGTACAGAGGGCTTGATGGAGCCGTGTGAACTGTGGGGTGGGGTAGGGGGCATCTTAAAAGTGCCACGTCTGCTAGAAAACACCTAAACCACAGTCCCTGTCTTGGAGGAAGTCTAGCCAGATGGATAGGCTTCATCTCATGCACTTCGGACATGTTGTCAGGAGAGACCCGTCCCTGGAGAAGGACAGCATGCTTGGTCAAGGAGCGGGGCGGTGAGGAAGGCCCTCAAGGACACGGGCTGACACTGTGGCTGTCCCCACGGGTGCTCAAGCTGAGGATGGCTGGGCACCAGGCAGTGTTTTGGCCTGTCGTGTATAAGATCGCTATGGGTCAGAACTGACCCAATGGCACCTATCAACTTCGGAGCTGCAGACATAGAGACTACAGCGATGCCTCAACAGCGACTTGAAGATCTTCTGCTTCATTTCCCAGGACTCCTTCCTGGGCTACTTGCCCTGCGCTGAGTGCTGCAGCGGTGTATCATGGGAACCCAGTAGAAGCCCTACCTTCATGGGTTTATGATCTAAATGGGACAGTGTGATGTGTGCATACAGAAGAGGTGGCCCCGCCTCAGCTCCAAACACTGGACTCTTCTAACGCGCAGCCCTAAGGCTGCTGACTTTGGTGGCTTTTTTCAATATCGGGGCAGAGTTGAATGCACCCATCCATATTCTTTGACTTTGACTAGGCTTTATCCCAGGAGAAAAATGAAGCTTTCTACTCCCATAAAGAGTTACAGTCTCGGGAGCCCCCAGGATCAGTTCTACCATGTCCTGTAGGGTCACTAAGAGTCAGAATGGACTAGATGGCTGCGATGAGGCTTTTTGTGCCAGCCACGCCCCTACATCTACTCTGGCAGTCTGTTCTCCAGGAACCTTGTTTAGGTGCAAACACATCTCCCTTCCACTGCTTAAAACCCATTGGGGTGAAATCCCCCAACAAGCCTTCCCTCAGGATTCTTCTCTTTTATATTGCATAGTGTGTGCTCTTCCAAGAACGTTTTCCCTTCCCACCCTTCCCTGGGGGACCTCCTTTCTCCCCTAGATCTCACCTAAAGCATGACCCCCTCCTCTAGGAAGCCTTCCGGGTTTCCCATCAAGTGCTCACAGTTAGTTACTGAGGCCTTCTCTTTGTAGCATGTCTTGGAGTTTTATGTGCTCACGAGCAATGTGATTATCTGAGTAGAGCCGGCATCCCTTTGGAGCAGCGGTTCTCAACCTTCCTAATACCGCGACCCTTTCATGCAGTCCCTCATGTTGTGCTGACCCCCAACCATAGCATGATTTTCATTGTCACTTCATCACTGTCATTGCGCTACTGTTATGCATCGTCATGTAAATCTCTGATAGGCAGCATGTATTTTCAGTGTTACAAATTGAATATAATTAAAGCATAGTGATTGATCACAAAAACAATATGTAATTATATACTGTGAAATATTTATTTTAATTACCAATAAATGAAATGTTGTCTTGAAGCATGGTATCGCATGGGTAACATTCTTCATACTGGGTACTCGTACGTGGGCGTATCAGCCGGTGGGCGGACCCTCCTCCTGGAGACGGATAGAGGAGCAGTGTCTCCGTTCCTAATATCATCAGAAATATGTGTTTTCTGATGGTCTTAGGCGACCCCTGCGGAAGGGTCGTTCAACCCCCAAAGGGGTCGCGACCCACAGGCTGAGAACCACTGCTTTAGAGCGTAGGATGGGGACTGACCCTCTGCCAACATAGCACATGTCATCGCATGCCTGCTCAGCAACTATGTGTCGAATGACTAAGTGGGGGCGGTCGCTTTGAGGAGTCTGTGTGTTCACGAGCCCAGCCTTGTCGGTTCCTGCACACAGACTTCAGTGGTTGAGGAGATGCCTGCTGGGGCTGCGGACAGCTGAGCTGGAGGGGGCCCTAGAGCGCATGGTCACTACCACTACATGTTCTGGAGCGAGGTGGTTTTCCCAGCCTGGGCAATTGGTGTCCGCATCCTGATTAGGTAGCAAGAGCGGACCCACCTGGATAGTCACTTCTCCTCAAAGAAGCCACCTTAGGGCAGGAGTTAGCAGTCATTTTTCTAATCATGATATGACGTTGTTCGGAGACCACCTTCCCAACCATTGTGCTGGTGAATCTTAAGGTGACTGCTCCCAGAGCACCTTTCCACTCTCCCTGTTGTCTTTGATAATGTCTCGAAGGAAGGCTGGAGCCTGGGAGTGGCTGAGACCCCAGACCCAAGCTCGAAACTCAGCCTGTGCTTCAATTATACTGGTTTCAGAATAGCTTTTCCCCCCCAGAATTAAAAGTAATATGATTTTTTTTCTTGTTTGCTTCTAGCCCTGAAGGCTCTTTACTGTGGCTGTATCACGCCAAGTAAGTACCCCTAGTTCTCGCTCTACTGTGGTCTGAGGAGCCCTGGTGGCACAGAGGGTCGCGAGCTTGGCTCCTGACCAGAAGGTGCCTTGCACACACCAGCTGCTCCCTGGGAGGAAGCCGGGTGGTCTGCTCCCATCGAGGAGGCAGCCTTGGACACTGGAGGGAGCGATGCTCTGGAGTTGCCAGAAGTTGGAGTCAACTCTAAGGCAATGGGTTTGCTTTTCTGATCTGTACTGCTATCTGTGTGTGTGTGTGGGGGGGGGGGAGGGTTGGGTGGCATTTTCCATCCAACACTGTGCGATCGTTTCATGTCACTCACTGCCACCCCCTCAATGTCGCAGCACTCGCCCCACTGCCTCCCTGACTCCCTTATTGCCACACGTCCTTCCCGGCCCCGCCCTGCCTCTGGGCTTTATTTATGTTGCCCTTTTGGTCTTGGGTGGCTCATTGGTCTGAGGATACATTCTCATGAGTGGTGGTTTGTATTTTTTTTAATCAAGGTACAGGCCTATTTTTCTGTATAGGCCTGTTTTTCTGTTGAAAGTTGGGGCCCCAGGGAGGGGTGGTGGGGATGATGGTTGTGGTAGGTTCCACATGGGAAGCACAGGGTCCTATCGGCCTCTCAGAACAATGAGGCTGGTCCTTGTTATAATTTTGAATTTTGTTCAACATTTTTCCCTAGTCTGGCCAGGACCTTTTTGTCCCATTCAGAACTATCAGTAGTGGTGTCTTGGCACCTTCGAATTTCTCTAGTCTCTGGCTAGTGGAGGCTGTGCTTTGTGGGGCCCATTAGTGCTTTGGACTTACTGTCTCCTTGTGCCTTTGATGGTCTCCACTCTCTTCTACTCCAGGCATGGAGAGACCAATAGATACATCTAAAATGGCCCCAGTCATTGCTACCCAGCAGCAGAGTAAGATGTAGAATAATGTCTTTGTGAGCTGTTGCACCAACTGACCTTGATGTTCCCCGAGGCCATGGTGATTCAGTCCGGCTTCCCAAAGCCCAGAGACTCACTCCTTCAAGGTTTCTGGTTAAGACATTTTCATAGTTGTGCACCTGTATACTGTACCATACACATGGATGCTTTTGCAGCACGTGTAAGTACATATGTGGAACTTTCCGCTGCTGCTGTTTCTATGTACACTTGTGAGTGTAGTGCTGTTTGCCTTCTCATGCCTCTGCAGTCCATTCGTCATACAACTGCCAGTGATCAAGCCCAGGTCAAACACAGGGAGACACGGATAGGTGGATAGGATTCTCAGAGCTCCAGACCCTAGTCCTCCCGTCCCTGCAGACTTCCCTCTGTTCACCGTACATGTTTTGGGGTCCTGGTTTCACATTCAAGGTGTCTTTAAAGTGATAACATTGGGAAGACATTCCCATTTCACTGGTTTGAAATAACCTTGATCTGCCCATGATATGTTGTGTAAAGACCATGCCAGGCATTTCTCTGGCATTAAGGATCAGGAGGAGCCCTGATGACATCATCATTATGCCTTGGGCTACTACCCAGGAGGTCAGCAGTTGGAAGCCACCGGCTGCTCCCAGGGAGAAAGACGAGGTTTTCTACTTCTGTAAAGAGTTACAGCCTCAGAAACACACAGGGCAGTGCTACCCAACCCTGTAGGGTCACTATGAGTGGTTTCTTTTTTAGTGAAGGATCAGGAAAAAGTTTGGAGTCTCTTGATGAACTAGTGTGCATCCTTTGAAAATTTTTAATAACAAAAATAATTTATTTTTTTTAAGACAGTGAAGACATGATTTTCTGATTTGGGCCTTCATTTCCAGAAAGCTCAGAACAAAGTGTTGTCCTTACCTGCCTTTATTTTCCCCTGCTTCCGTTTCTGATAGCATTCATCCCTGGTGTTGAATTCTGCCTTTTATGGTCGCGTGCCTTGGGGCCTTGGAAACTTGCTCAAATCCACCAGCTGTGAAAGAAATGAAAGTCGAAGCTTTATTCTCATACAGCGGCTGGGATGACCCAGGCTATAGGACAGCATCTACCTGAGTGTCTAAATAGATGTCTTTCTTGTTGCTCCCTTTGCTTTGTATTCTTGTGGGGTTTCCCTGTTTATTACACCCACACATTACTTTAAAGCACAAGCCATCTCAATCATATCTTGGAAGCAGAGGGACTTGATAGTAAGAATCTTCAAGTTATGGTATCTGTTCCTAAATCATCCCAACACCTAATTTGGCCAACGGAAGAGCTGCATTCCCCATCTGCCTTCATGTGTTACTCTTCTCTGGAAGGGCCTTGGCTTGTAGTGGTTCTCACAGGGAGAGGATGGAACGGTCCACACGTGGAGGGCCAGGGTGACTTCTGACTTTCCTGAGCTTCTGGTTCAGGGACCCTCGGGCTTTCAGATTAGGTCTCTGCTGAACTTTAGGCAATGTGAATTTTCCCATGTCAGCAAAAGCAGCCATTAAAAAATATATATACATTGGTTGATTATTAAAACAAGTTTTTATAGTCATTTCCAGCTTATAATGCTCCTGTGTTATAAGAGCTTATAATGCTCTCTACATGTTACGTCTATTGTTATGAACTACACATTTCAATTGAGAAAATTGAGACTCAGAGAGGGACAGTGACCCACCACAGTCACACAACTAGTAAATGAGAGAGCCGGGACTCGGGCGATGTCCTCAAGGTTTCCATCCCCTTCATCCTTCTGTTTTTCAACGTTCCTTCCGGCAGGGTTCCCAGGAGGAGCTGAGAACTAGCTCTTCGCATATGGGGACCATCAGGAGCTTCAAGTTTCTTCTCTTTCACTTCAGTGACAACAGCTTTGCTTCTGTCTATTTCATGGACTTTCTTTCTTCCATAACAGAAGTCTTCTGCTATTAAAAAAAAAAAGGGAGCCCTGGTGGCGCAGTGGTTGTGCATGGGGCTGCTAACCACAAGGTCAGCAGTTCGAAACCACCAGCCTCTCCTCGGGAGAGAGATGGGGCTTTCCACCCTGTAAAAAGTTACAGTCTCAGAAACCCACCCCACCATCTCCCAGAGGGTCACTTTGAGTCGGCTTCGACTCTAAGGCAGTGGTTTGGGGCCATAAAAAGTTTGAACATCCCCACCCCATTTTGGGAAGGTGACATTTTCTGAAAATGTCTGTGATCTTGTTTTTCTTTCTTAGGAACATTGACGTTGGGGATGGCAGCACTCACCCAGGCTGGTGGTTTCCCAGCTGGTTTAACAATAGGTAAGGCAATTGGATAGCTTCCGCTTGTCCCCCCACCTAATGTTTCTGAAGAGTCCAAGTAGAAGGGTGCCCCGGGCCTGACACGCTCAATCACTCATCTTTCTTGCTCATGGAAATCACAGGGGGAACCTGACTAGCACATTTGAAGTTTCCCGACCCTGACCCAGTTAGCATGGGGTTGAAGTTCAGGCTGAAGTTCACACGGCAAGAAAGACAGTTAAACAAACAAACAGAAACGTTCTCATGAGTATGATTTTATCAACCTTCCCTCACCCTCTAGAACAGTGGTTCTCAACCTGTGGGTCTCGACCCCTTTGCAGGTCCCAGGACCCTTTCACAGGGGTCGCCCAGTTCATCACAGTAGCAAAATGACAGTGATGAAGTAGTAATGAAAATGATTTTATGGTTGGGGGGTCACCACAACATGAGAAACTGTATGAAAGGTTGACAGCATTAGGAAGGTTGAAAACCACTGCTCTAGAAGAACGAAGGGTCCTTGGGACTTGGAAGGGTAATGAGAAAAGGGAGTATGGGATCTTTTTGTCAGAACAAAAAGGGTTTTTTTTGTTGTTGTTTTTTTCTTTTTTTTATATTTTATTAGGGGCTCATACAACTCTTATCACAATCCACGCATATACATACATCAATTGTATAAAGCACATCCGTACATTCTTTGCCCTAATCACTCTCAAAGCATTTGCTTTCCACTTAAGCCCTCTGCATCAATCAGGTCCTCTTTTTTCCCCTCCCTCCCCACTCCCCCCTCATGAGCCCTTGATAATTTATAGATTGTTATTTTGTCATATCTTTCCCTATCCGGAGTCTCCCTTCCCCCCCACCCCGTCTCTGCCATTCATCTCCCAGGGAGGAGGTCACATGTGGATCCTTGTAATCAGTTCCCCCTTTCCAACCCACTCACCCTCCACTCTCCCAGCATCACCCCTCACACCCCTGGTCCTGAAGGTATCGTCCACCCTGGATTCCCTGTGCCTCCAGCTCCCATATGCACCATGTACAACCTCTGCCCTATCCAGTCCTGCAAGGTAGAATTTGGATCATGGTAGTTTGGGGGAGGAAGCATCCAGGATCTGGGGGAAAGCTGTGTTCTTCATCCATACTACATCGCACCCTGACTAACCCATCTCCTCTCCTAAACCCCTCTATGAGGGGATCTCCAGTGGCCGACAAATGGGCCTTGGGTCTCCACTCTACACTTCCCCCTTCATTCACTATGGTGTATATACACACACACACACACACACTGTGTATACACACACACACACACACACATATATATCTTTTTTTGCATGATGCCTTATACCTGGTCCCTTTGGCACCTCGTGATCGCACCGGCTGGTGTGCTTCTTCCATGTGGGCTTTATTGCTTCTGAGCTAGATGGCTGCTTGTTCACAGAACAAAAATTTTGATAAAGAAAAGTTTCTTTCTCCAGCCAGTTTGCTTGTACGGGTTCTCTGTCCATGAGCATATTTTAACTAACTGTCCCCTGACTGCGTAGACATCCCAGGCCATCCGCCCTGCCTCACTGTGCTTGCTTTCTCTTCATACGTAGGAGCCACAGTCACCAACAAGAAGAGGAAGACACAGACGGTGGAAAGGGGAAGGAAGGCGAAGAGCTTCGGCTGTCAGACTGGTTTAAACCATAGTAAGAAACAAGAAGCTGTCCCATAAACACTACAACCATTGCTCAGCAAGTGGGGGCTGTGAAGATGTTAGAGCCATGGAAAACCTTCTTGATTTGAAAGAGCTTCAGTACATATTAGACATTTAGTTTGGATGAGAATCTGAGAGTCTGCTTCTTTTGACCCAAATGCTTCAGCAACGTAATGATTCGGACCCTGATTAGCCAATGGCAGCAGATGAATCACAAAATACTGGGGTAGGGAAGACCCTGAGAAGTCGCAGGGAATTGTGGAAAGCCACAGAACTGGGGTCAAGCCAGGGAAGTTCTATAAAATAGGAACGGTGGTAAAAATCACTCAGGCCATACATTTGTTAGTTAAACATGCATGTGATAGCTGTTTATCAAAGTCCTATTATGCGCCGGCACAGTGTTTTCCAAACTACTGATCACTACCCACAAGTTAGTTCAAAGGTGAGCTTAATGTGCTAAAGGTAACTTAAAAACAACAGCAACACAGAAAATCAGAGAGTATCACATGAAGAATCAAAGTGTTGTTTACTGAAAATTGTGTTTTTGATGTGTATATATATGTATGTATATACACGTGTTAGGTTCTGATGTAAAATGATGCTGTGCTAGGCATTGGATTAGGCACAAAAGATAGAACAAACTGATCAATATGGTTATGCACAAGAAGCTCAAGATCTTATAGGGCCAGTTGACATAAAACCAGTACTTGCTAACACTGGTGACATTCAATCACCCCAGCGTAGAGAAGGATATGGTTCGGGGGGTGAGTCGGCAGGTGCTGTAATTCCTGAAAGAATGATGGTTGGTCGCGCCATTGACCAGGAAAGGGAAATGAGGAAGGGACGCAGGTCTAGGAGTGGGAGAGGGGCTGTGCTCCAGTCCAATGTGCTCACGTGGAGGTGATGTGGGGCATCTGGGTGGAAAGTCACAGGGCTCCCCTGAGCTTAGTGGAAGGTATGGGCTGGGCACATGAGTTGGGAAGGCACCAGGGTCCAGGAAACAGTGGGATCTGCCGGCTAGAAAAGATCTGACATGAATTGTCTGACACAAGTATTGATCGTGCTGGTGGAGGCAGACACGTTTGAAAGGGAAACTGAGTAGGAGCAGCCGTAGAGGAACTAGGGTCCATTCCGTTATGGGTGAGATTAGGGTCTGGAAAGACTGAATATGTTTTCGGCAAGTTCTAGTATTGTCTGGGGGTGGGGGTCAGGATGGCAGTTTTGATCTGCCACGTGTACAGAATCATGCAACTAACAGGACAGCAGGAGCAGCCTCTGTGAGATATGAAACCGTCACTATAAGTGTAAAGAGATGGGAACACTTTTAGTTTGCTGAACCCCTTAGATGGAGGTGTGAGATGCCCCAAGGAACAGGCTAGGTAGACCAGAGACAGTGAGCAAGTTCTCTTCTGGGGGGCAGTGTCAGTTTGATGGGGACTGTCCTTTGCTGAGCAGGACCTGGGAGACAGGGACCAAGCCTGAATCCCTAGCAGTGGAGGGGAGAGACAGCTCCTGACCAGCAGGCATTGCTCTTTTCGCTCTGTGTTGTACAAGACTCCGTTTCTCGGGCTAACAAATGGCGAGCAGATGTTTAAAGAACATTGGTTTGAAGAGGCACTAGGTTTAAGCCTTCTCAGAGCACCTTGGTGTATTTGCTACATCGATGAATGAACAAGTAGATATGTTTTTATAGAAGTGATGTCATGCTGCATTTCATTTCTGTAGAATGCCAAAGCATATTACACAATACGAAGTGGCTATCTCTCCACAACTGCCTTGCAGGATCTCTCGTCACGCATGCAACGACATTCTCTTAACTTCCCTTTTATGCCTCCCCTCGCAAGTCGCCTTTCTAGGGTCATCTCCCTCTTCCCCACCAACAGATAACAGTGTTTCTAGGGGTTATGTCCCACATCCTTGTTTGTCATGGAGACTATCTGGCAAGGTGCACTCCCACCCATTTCCATGGCTGAGATGCCTACGTTTAGAGCTTCACCACAACATTCTTTGGAGGCCTGTGCTCTAACTGCCTGCTTGACATCTGAATGTCTCATGTGACCCAAATGGATTTCTCAACTCCACCCTGTTCTGACCACCTCATTTCTCATCTCAGTAAATGGCCCAAACCAGGCTCCAGGTTGTTCAGAGTCATCCACCCCAGCTTATCAACAGGTTCTAGCCATTCTTCCACCGAATCATTTCTCACATCCTCCCACTTTTCCTCTCTGCCGCCCCTGCCCTGATTCACGTCGCCACCATCTTCTCTCCTCTGGATCCTGCCTCTTTCACCTATCGCATGACTCACGATATTTGCACACCTCCTCTCCTCACCCCGGGTACCACAATGTAACCGTAAATAAATACCTAGCATTTAAAGCTACACAAGAATCTAGTTAGGGACAGGTGTGGTTAGGGAGGCCCTGTGTGTGTGCATGCACCCTTCAGTGCACAGCCCATGGGTCCCGGTAATGAAGCTGCATGGACTGATGCACCACAGTTGGGGGTTATGAAAGAGCAGGAGTGGTCCTCGTAGAACTAGAACTTACCTAACTTCAGAGAAGATCCTATCAGTCAAGGTCAGCCCAAAGGTGATCCCTATGAGGCAGAGGTCAGACATGCTTTCACCTCGCCAACCTCTCTACCCATTCTGACACCCGCCATGCTTCCCATGGCTTCTCCCCTGCCCCTCCGGGTTTGGTCATCTCCTGCAGTGGCCACACAGGCCTCACAGAACAGGCCATCCTAACGGGCTCAGAATCAACTGACACCAAGTCAGGATCGAAATCAGGAAGCAGGCAGGCCAAGTCTCTCTTCCTCAGTGCAGAGCCGTCCTCTCTGCTCCTCTTGGCCCCCCAGGCTAGGCGCCCTGCTACGGGGCCCCTCCCTTGCGCTCACTGTCTTCGGAGCTTGAGCCCGAACATTCCAGTTCTTTTAGAAGGTTCTCTGCCGCTTCGCTGCTGCTTCTCTTCCTGCTTCTCTCGGTCACTGAAACAAAACTAAACTTCTGCGGGGTTTTCTGCTTAAATACATAAACTTCTCGTTCATTCCAGACACGACTCTAACCAGGAGTCCAATCCTCTCTCGATCTCATAATATTGAGAGACACGTCATTCTCATAATAGGACACAACGCCTCCCATCTTCATCATCCGTTGACCAATCCCTGCGAGGTGCATAAAAGGAACTTCTTAGCGTGTAGGTGGGGACATTTCTCAAGCGGGTTTTCCCAAGAATCAAGGCAAAAGGCCACTCACATAAAGTAATTCATTTCACCCCAAGGTGTCCTGAAGGCATTTGGGCATCTCTGGGGCTTTCCCATACTTCCCCTCCTTTTACAGACCCTTCTTGGTGACCTTAGGAGCCCTGGTGGTATAGAGGGTTATATGTTGGGCAGCTGACCCCTCTGTCAGCAGTTCGAAACCAGCAGCAGCTATTCAGGAAACACCCGAGGCTTTCTATCCCTCTAAAGCAGGGGTGCTCAACCTTCCTAATGCTGTGCCACCCTTTCATAGTTCCTCATGTGGTGTCTCCCAACCATAACATTGTTTTCGTTGCTACTTCATCACTGTCATTTTGCCACTGTTGTGAATCAGGCGACCCCTGTGAAAGGGTCGTTCGGCCCCCAAAGGGATTGAGACCCACAGGTTGAGAACCGCTGCTCTAAAGAGTCCCGGCCTCAGCATCCCACTGGGGCACTTCTGTTTTCTCTGACAGAATCGCTTTGAGTTGGAATTGGCTCCATGGCGGTGGGTCTGGTTCTCTTGGCTACCTCACATCTACGACTTGGTGACATTGTTATGTGTCATCGGGGAAGGCTAGCTCCGACCCGGGCAAGACTGGCCCTCTGTTCATCGTGCGTGGACTTGTCATCGCCATCTGCGTGGTCCCCATCTCATCTCCCTCCGTGCCTGCATTTCAGGCTGTTGTCTGGCTCCTTAGTCAGGGCCACTGACGTGTTGGAGGTGTCGGGGGAATTTAACAATTAACAGCTGGGAGATAGAGCATTTCCATTTTTAATTAGGAATTCATTTTTAATTGCTCTTGTTCCTTTTGCTCCTCGCTAAAAGGAGTCCTTCCCACTCAGGTATCCCAGATGGCCACTAGCTTTCAGATTCCAGCTTCCTAGAAGGGGTGAAAATGTGGTCTTACAGTTGACAGAGACGCAGGAGGCCAACCACCTGTCAGGTCTGGGAGAATCTCAAGGGACAGGGTGGTGTCTCATTTTTCCCATCGTGGCACTTGGCCTTTTTCCTGACACCAAGCAGAGATGTCTGATGTGCCCACTCAGAGAATGAAGGCCCGGCCTGGCCACTCCTCTAAAGACCTGGCTCCTGCTCCACCCTCGGGTTCTCTGTTTATAGAACAGGGACGATGACAGCTTCACAGGGTGGCTGTGAGGATCCAATGAGAGGAGAAAAGTTAAGACTCAGCCCCTGTGCAAAAGCTAAATGTGTTGCTTCTGAGCTGATTCCAACAAGTAGGACCAGGCGGACGGACCTACCCCACAGGGCTTCCAAGGTGGAAGCAGGCGACCACCTCTTCCTGCTGGGGAATGGTGGGCTCACTTGAGCCCCCAACCCTTTTGTCAACAGCTGAGAAGTTAACCGCCAGGCTGGCAAGGCTCCTTCCCTGGTGCGCACGCATGCGCACACACACGCACACACACACACACAGCCATCAAGTGATTGCTGACTCATCGTGACCCTGTAGGACAGTTCTGACTCATCCTGTGAGTTTGAAGCTGCAACTTTTTATGAGGCTAGAAAGGCCGGTCTTAATCCTGCGAGTGGCCCGTGGTTTTGAACTGCTGATCTTGGCGTTAGCTGCCCAGTGTGTAACCACTGGGTCACCAGGGCAGCTCTGTACATGTTAAATAAATGTACCTGCCCCTTTCCTTCCTTTTCTTCCCACTCCTTTAATTTCTTTCTTTTTATCTCTCCCCGTATCCGCTCTCTCTTTAATGTAAATGTCTTGTTCAAACACAGCTGACAGATTCAGCCAGGAAGCTGGACCAGAACTGCTCAAAGATCCTTGACCAGCTCAAATGCAGGAGTAGATGACAGAATGAGATGGTGACAGATGACAACAAGAGGAAGAGTATCCATTTAATTTCAGAAACAGCAGTTAATGGGAACATTAGCTCTGTGTGTGTGTGTGTGTTTATTTCGTTTGAAAGCCTGCCATTCAACAAAGCGAAAGGTTCCACTGACTCAAAGCACCACAGACGCTTCTTAACAAAACCCATCACTTATTACTGGCACTGATGAAGATGCTGCGGTCGCTTAGGGGAAATCGTGTCACCTTTAGATTAGGACAAATGTGGGTTGACCAGCACTTCATCTGCAAGAGTAAATTCTTATAAGTACACCCATCCAAGAAGCAATGTAGTGTGGCCCAGGGCAGGCATTCCAGAACTCTGGCCTCAAATCCCAGCTTTGCCCTGGACTGGCTGGGAGACCCTGGACAAGTTACAGGACCTCTCTGCATGGCGGTGTTCTCATCAGTTGAATGGAGGTCCAAATCGCACCCACCTCGGAGGAGTGAGCCAGGAGGGCTCAGCATTTCTTAGTGTCCATCCTTAGAAGCCAGCCGTGGGCCCTGGGTCAAATTAAAGAGCCTCTGTGAGCCTCGGCTTTTCCCATCTGTAGAACGGAGCTCGATGGAGCAGGGCCGGGCCAGGACTACACGGGAGAGTGCAGGTGAAGGCTCCTGCCGGGCTGAGGCCAGAGTCCCCGGGGAGCTCCTTTTGCCATCAAAGGCAACGGAGTGCTCCTTTGTTCTCTGTGCTGCAGGTGCATCTGGGGCATGCTTTAGACCCCCAATCTCGAATGTGACTTGAGGAAAGCATTGAGGCTTAAATAGGACAGAGTTGAGACAAAGACACATCATCCACATGAGGGAAACTATTAGCACGGGGTCCCAACGGAGCCCAATGGTTGGCTTAGCGACAGAGCTTTGAAAAGGACACGGGAGGGCAAAGGGAACTGCCTCACAGCATGATTGGCAGCAGATCAATACATCATAGTTGCAGGTGGGACTCTAGAAGCAGGGTCGGGGCTGTGGTAGGGACATGTATGTTGTGTTAGACAGAGGAGCTTATAAGATTAGCCCACGGTCTTCCAAAGAATGTAGTCAGGGTACAACTTCAGACTATGTGACCCCAGTGTGGTGATTTCTCTCAAGGACACACATCTAGGTAAGTCACTAAGGTAATGGAGGTAATTCGTTTTTCCTGAGAGCAAGACTGCTATGCCCCTGGTTAATAATCAGAAACAATTCTGTGGATGCTTTCAATCCGGGGGGGGGGGTGGATTTAGGGTGTTCACGGTCATCCTTCCCTAGCCTTCCGCAAACGGGGTGCTCAGAATTTATGCTGCCTCCTAGTGACCCTCTAGGACAGGGTGCCGACTCCCCTGTGGGTCTGAGACGGAAACTCTTTACAGGGATACAAAGCCTGTCTTTCTCCTGAGAAGCAGCTGCTGGTTACCAACTGTTGACTTGTGGTTAGCGGCTCACTGCACATTGACTCAATGGCAGTGAGCTTTCGTGGACAGGTGCTGCCAGCAGCACTCTGCGCAGCTGAGAGGGCCCCCACCCAGAACACGGGCCAGGAGCAGGGCACGGGATGCGATCAGGGCAGAGGCGGGTCCAGAGTGAGCACGTGGGGACAGACGGATAGCTTCCTTGAGAGACAGCTGGTCTCCCTTTTCCACCGCTGAGGCGGGGCCAAGGCTGGAGATGGCGTGCACTGCCGAGCCCCAGGTGGAAAGACTCAGCAGATGGAGGGGTGGCAATTTTGCGAACATACAGCCTTCCAGCCTGTGTTCTGCCTGAAGGTGGTGCGGACTGTGCCGTCCTGTTCTCCAGGACCCAGTCTGGCTGCCCATCTCGACTGCCCCAGTCTCACCAGGCCCTGTGGCTCCTCTGGCCGCAGGACTCTGCCTGAGTCACTTGCCCTGGTTGGGCTGCAGGGAAGAGGCTGTGGCCGATGACGTGCAAGCAGCCGCGAAGGAGGGTGCCTGGCCTGTGCTGGAGCTCTCCATCGAGGGACTTCACAGCAGGGGAAATGTGACCACTTCCTGAGGGCTGAGTTGTCTGCATGGCATGCTGGCCTCCATCCCTGTGCCTGTGCCGTATCTTTATGGTTGTGTGCTTTTGTCATTGTTGTTGGGGGCCTTCCTGTGTTTGTGTTGGCTTCTCCAAGTCTCTGCCAAGCTCTCTGGGCGCAGAGCTCGTGCCGCCCCCCCCCCCCGGTGTTGCTAGTGAAGAGGCCTTGATTGCTGGGGAGGAGTCTTTGCTGGAGCCCAGAGGCCCGTGTTCTGGTTTCGGTCACGCGAGGCCTCTGTCTCCTGGGGCCCTCTGATCATGCCCGGGGCCCCTAGGTGGAAGCTCTTCCTTCCCTGCTTACGCAGCAGTCTTTTCTAGCAAAAGACAAAATGAGACAGCCTTTTCTTCTTCACTCCAGTCATTCTCAGGGCTTTTGAGTTGGAGGTGCTACCCACTGGGATAAATGATGCCCACGAAGGCCACTGGTAGCTCAGGAAGGGGCTGGAGCAGGCATCCTCAAACTACGACCCGCTGGCTACAGGCAGCCCACCGAGGACATTTATCCCGCCCACCGGATGGTTTTGCCCCGTTTGTTTTTTTTACTTCAAAATAAGAAATGTGCAGTGTGCATAGGAATTTGTTCATAGTTTTTTTTTTAATATAGTCTGTCCCTCCAAAGGGTCTGAGGGACAGTGAACTGGCCCCCTGTTTTAAAAGTTTGAGGACCCCTGGTCTGGAGAAACAAGAAAGGGAATTAGCAGAACAAGCCAGGCAGCAGCAGGGGGACTGAGGGTAAGGCTGTCTCTAAGAGGTCCCCAAGACGACCCTCAGAGATATCAGGGACAGAGTCTCTTGTCCCTCACCCAGAAGACGCCGATCTGCACACAGCTTACCATCGAGGCAGCGTTGGTAGCTTAAAGCTTAGGACCCACAGACAGTAATGGCAGATCAGGGTTGGCCCCAGGGGTGCCTCACCCTGGTCAAGCTGTCCTGATCCTTGGACTCTGTTTTGTCCTCAGCAAACGCCCGGAAGTGGTGACAATGACTGAATGGAAGGCCCCCGTGGTGTGGGAAGGCACTTTCAACAGAGCCATCTTAAACAAGTATTATGACAAACAGAAAATCACCGTGGGCTTGACGGTTTTTGCGATTGGAAGGTAGGTATTGCTGATAACACGAGACTTTCGTTTTTGTGTGTGTGATCCATTGTCAAAATGTTGCTGGGGCCGCATGTGAACTCACCAAGGCTGTTCCTTAATTATCTGAGTTATGAAATTAGAGAGTGTTTAAAAGGTATCATTACTGTGTTCTTGTTGCTCGGGTCTCAAAAGACTGAGGACTAAACAATAGATGAGTGAAGGTCTTGGGATGCCAAGACCAAAAAAAAAAAAAAAGTCTGCTATATCTCCTGCCCCCCACAACATCCTCACTGATCTTCCTGGGGAAATTTCCAGACTGTTTCCTGGGAGATTTCCAGAATGCCAGCTTCTAGAGAGCCTACATGCATGTTACTCTTGCTCTTAGGCCTTCAAGGTTCGGGGCTAAGGGCAGAGGGCTGCACAGCAAGTGACCCTGAGTTGGAATCAACTGCACAGCGAGGGCTATGCTTACTGGAGAACCGGGATCACAGTGTGTTCCCTCCTGAGTCAATCACACATCTAAAACGTGGCTGGTCCGAACTCTCTTCCAATGGCTGAAGCGGCTCTTGCTTCCCCTTAGATTTCCTTCTTCCGAGCACGTCTCCAAATAAATATGTGCTCTTTCTGACACGGCAGCAGTCGCTGTAATATTTGTTATTTCTTTTTACTTATCTGTTCAGAGAATGTCCCATTTAACTTTTTCACTCTTCAAATCACAAGCAAAAGTTCAGTTGTTTGCTCCGCCATCTGAGTCTTCCCATTCACACCTGTTCTGAGAGAGCCGCGGGGAAAGCTGATTCCCTGGTGTTGTGTGAAGAAAGCTGAAGGCCCCTTGTCAGACGCTGGAGCTCAGCCTGAGGTGGAGAGCCCAAGAGGGCACCTTGTGATGATTGGGACAGGTCTCCAAAGACAACAACCCCAAACAGTGCTGGGCAGCCGCGGCCGACGTTCAGAATATTGTCGTTGTGGGCTGTGTAGACGTTGACATCTCCTCATCAAGTGCTGAATATACTGCTCTCAGGGGCCTAAGTGGCACCTCTGCAAGAGACAGCGGATTGTGGAGCTTTGACATCTGGACTAGAAGAATCGGCTACAATTCAAGCTGGGAGTGGTGCCGACCTCTTCTAATCCTTCGGCACAAAAGAGGGCAAGTTGGCCACAGTGTCAATTGATTTGAACTGAGGGTTTCCACAGAGCACTGTCGCCACCCCCACAATGGCGCTTACCCTCTGACTGCAAGCCCGTGAGACTGAACTTGAAACCCCATTATCCTGGTGAAAGTGCTGTGCTCTCGGCCGATGAAGCAAGAGAGTGGTGTGGTTTGTGTTCATGGGCAATAAATCTGCACGACTAATGGGTTTGGACTTTCAGGGGGTGTGCGGTAATGTGGGGTTTGTTTTCAAAGAACAATGCGTGGTGCCAAGGGCAGTGCTGTCATCTCTGAGCAATGTGACTGTCTCACAAGAGTTTTTGTTTTTTTTCATCCCGCCTTGCTTTCTTTTTCAGCTTCAGGGCAAAATAGAGTTTTCATAAAGTTCCAGAGTACTTAAGAATTTCCTGGCCAGCAGCCCCAGCATTGTGTACCCCTCCCTCCAGATTGCTCCCGCACAGTTTCTCTGCCTAACAAATTCTTCCCGGAAACCCGTAGGTCCCCAGCAGCCAGCTTTGTAAACACATTTCATTCTGGTTGTACAGAGGCAATTTATGCAGCAACAAAAAGCGGGAAGTCATAATTGCTCATAAAACATGATAATTGGCCAGGAGTCGGACCAGCAAATTAAAGTCAGTCATCATCCCCTGAGCATGAATTTTGAGTTTGGATAAGTTGCAGTAAACCACCCTGCAGTCTCCTTCCTTCTTTTCCTTGGTGCCCCATAGCTTGGCTTCACAAGATAGATTGCAGCTTGGAGTTATAAAGGATACCCACATAATGTATTTTTTGGGGGGGTGGGCGGTATTTTTTTCTTTTAATTCATGGCTAAAATTAAGTTAGAGCTGAGGTTGTTTGCTCTTTGGATGGATCGTGTAAGGATGATGTATAGATAATGGGTTGCTGTGTTGGGGTACCTATCAGGAGAAGGCCAACAGGGTAAAATATGTAATATGGGATAAACAATATGGAAGAGCAAACAATGGGACCGATTCCAGGGGGACATGGGAGATGGGGAGGTCGGGGGAAGGAAATGGTGTTAACAAACCCAGGAACAAGGGAAAAACAAGTGATCCAAAATCAATGGCAAGAAGGGTGTAAGAGGCCTGATAGGGATTGATCAAGGGCAATGTAACCGATAGGAATTACTGAAACCCAAATGAAGGCTGACATGATAGTGGGACAAGAGGAAAGTAAAAGGAAGTAGAGGAAAGGGCTAGAAGGCAAAGGGTACTTAGAGAGGTCTAAATACAGACATGTACATATGTAAATATATTTATATATGAGGATGGGAAATAGATCCATATGGATATATGTATAGGTTTAGTATTAAGGTAGCAGATGGACATTGGGCCTCCACTCAAGTACTCCCTCAATGCAAGAATACTTTGTTCTATTAAACTGGCATTCCATAATGCTCACCTTCCCGATACAATCACTGAAGACAAAGCGGGTGCATAAGCAAGTGTGGTGAAGAAAGATGATGGTGCCCGGCTATCAAAAGATATAGCATCTGGGATCTTAAAGGCTTGAAGATAAACAAGCAGCCATCTAGCTCAGAAGCAATAAGCCCACATGGAAGAAGCACACCAGCCTGTATGATCACGAGGTGTCGAAGGGATCAGGTATAAGGTATCATCAGAACCAAAAATCTTATCATAGTGAATGGGGGGGCGTGTAGATTGGGTACCCAAAGCCCATCTGTAGGCAATGGTAGATCCCTTTCAGAAGGGGTACTGGGAGGAGACAAGCCAGTCAGGGTGCAGTGTAGCAACAATGAAACATACAACTTTCCTCTAGTTCTTTAATGCTTCCCCACTCTCCACTATCATGATCCCAGTTCTACCTTACAAATCCGGCTAGACCAGAGGATGTACACTGGTACAGATAGCAACTGGAAACAAAGGGAATCCAGGACAGATGATCCCTTCAGAACCAGTGCTGAGAGTCGCAATACCAGAAGGGTGGAGGGAAGGTGGGGTAGAAAGGGGGAACCGATTACAGGGATCTACATATAACACCCTCCCTGGGGGATGGACAACAGAAAAGTGGGTGAAGGGAGATGTCGGACAATGTAAGATATGACAAAATAATAGTAATTTACAAATTATCAAGGGTTCATGAGGGAGGGGAGAGTGGGGAGGGAAGAGGAAAAATGAAGATCTGATACCAAGGGCTCAAGTAGAAAGCAAATGTTTTGAGAATGATGAGAGCAACAAATATACAAATGTGCTTGATAAAATGGATTATGTGTGGATTGTGATAAGAGTTGTATGAACCTCCAGTAAATAATTTTTTAAATGTAATATAGAGGAAGAGCTGTGTCCCAGAATCTACTTTCTAGGGCACCAAGAAGGGTAAGAGTGCTGATGGTTGGGCCTAATACCTTCCCCAAAGGCTCAGAAGATCACATCATTCTGAGGTCTAGCAGAACAGTAGCAAGTTGGGTGTAGGCTGGAGCCTTTAAGGAAAGATCATGAACTTGCACTCCATAACACAAAGGCCAGTTATGATCCTCATTCCTGTTAAAGCGCGTATTGGAGAATACTATTTGCATCTGAATTAGAAAGACTTTGGTGCCTGTAACACTGGGAAACACCTGGTCTCTAGATCTGGGAATAGCACCTGTACCTAAGCAGGCTGCCAGGCTCATCGCTGTTAAGAACCCTTGCTCTGTCCGATGGATCAGCTTCCGGGAACGAGAGGACTGGAGGGAGCTGGCTATGTGTGCCCTATTTATCTTCCAAACTGAGAGTCAGATAAGTTATCCCACTTCTCCAAGATCAGTGGAGACCAGTCAAGAGTGTTAGATTAACAAGATACACATCTAGGATGGAGGGGGGGGGGGCGTCACTCCCCAACTAACTGCCAAGTATAAGACAACGCGATCCTAACAGCATGTGCATCCTGCAGACACATAGGAGTTTCACAAGAACCTTTTCTTCTCTGTTGCAGATATCTGGATCATTACTTAGAGGAGTTCATAGTGTCTGCTGACAAATACTTCATGGTGGGCCACAAAGCCATTTTTTATGTCATGGTGGATGATATCACCAGGGTGCCCTTGGTGGAGCTGGGTCCTCTTCGGTCATTCAAAGTGTTTGAGGTCAAGCCTGAGAGGAGATGGCAGGACATCAGCATGATGCGCATGAAGACCATCGGGGAACACATCATGGGCCACATCCAGCAGGAAGTCGACTTCCTCTTCTGCATGGATGTGGACCAGGTTTTCCAAGACACCTTTGGGGTGGAGACCCTGGGCCGGTCGGTGGCTCAGCTGCAGGCCTGGTGGTATAAGGCCAACCCTAACGAGTTTACCTACGAGAGACGCGAGGAGTCAGCAGCGTACATTCCATTTGGCCAGGGGGACTTTTACTACCATGCGGCCATTTTCGGAGGGACCCCCAGTCAAGTTCTGAACATTACACAAGAGTGCTTGAGGGGTATCCTCCAGGACAAGAAAAATAACATCGAGGCAGAGTGGCACGACGAAAGCCACCTTAACAAGTATTTCCTTCTCAACAAACCCACTAAAATCTTATCACCAGAATACTGCTGGGACTATCACATAGGCTTACCCTCAGATATTAAAACTGTCAAGATCTCTTGGCAGACCAAAGAGTATAATTTGGTTCGGAATAATGATTGATTTCTTATTAGGCCAGTAGGATTCTAAATTTGAGAGAGTATTACTACCCTGGCTCCTTCCTCAGAAACATAACACTTAAGTTCAACTTTAAAAATACTAACGGATACCAAGCACCACACAGGCAGACCATGTCTCCTGGGAAACCTGACGCTGGTACTCTGAGAGAATGGCTACGTGGTACCCAGGACCCAACCCACTGCCCTGGAGTCAGTACTGACTCAAGGGAACCTTGAATCTGTGGCAATCAGATGTACATGCTCAATGATTTCTTATCTATTTGGGGTTTAGGAGAACTGTCATCAGCTGAACCAAAAAGAATGTGTGGCACCAGGGTGGGGGCGGGGAAGCCAGAAACACTCCACGCGTGCCAGATGACGTATGGGAGAAGAGAGCAGTAAGAATGGCCTTGGCAACAAGATCCAGTTGTGGGCCGAGGGGCATTCCCTCTACTTCAATGTCTCCCTTTTCCTGATGACGCTAAAGCAAGATAGAATTGCAGTCCGAGAACTCTTCAGAAGGACCAAGGGGAGGATCTACATGGACCAGCCTCAAAAGATTTCACTAAGCAGCTTGTGTTCAGGTTTGTGTGGTCTTGTGCCCTTCTCTCATTAGGATATTGTTTGGCTTGGGTGTAAAAGATGGGTAGAGATTCGCAGTGGATATTAATTAAGGTAAATGAACAGTCACATGGATCTGAATGAAAGCCACCCTGGAGGGCTGGCTCAGCAGGAAGCAGAAACAAGCCCCTCACAGTGAATGAGCTTTCTGTGAAGCAGCAGACGGAGTAGAAAGAGAGGAGGCTGCACACAGTGGCCAGTATTTCCTCAAGGGGGGCACAGTGCGTACGATTAGCATTTAAACACAACGTGGATCCAGGCATCGAATGGGAATGCGGGCGATTTTCAGCCTCTTCTACCCAGTGACTGCCCGAGGAGCAGGGACTGAAATGGAAGTTGCTTCCTGTCCCAGTCACATTGGTGCATCCTGCTCCGAAATTTGTGTCTTCAAATCCTTGGCGAGAGGAAGACAAAAGACCTGCACTGGATTGAAAGGCCTACGAGTCGTGGTTCCCAGAGCTGGTCTTCTTCATCCAAGGACAAGCAGCCGTCAGCGTAGCCTGTCGCCTTTCTAACCCTCAAGGCCCCACAGCTTACCATCACCAACGTGGGCGGGTGGGGGGGGGGGCTGACGTCCAATAATGGGGCTGGAGCCAAAGCTCTCCTATCCAATAGCCGCTCCTTTTCTCCTGCCCATTCGCACTAGCGCAGCATAGCAGCCAGCTGAGTCTCGAGACAAAGTTCTCTGGCTTTATAAACAAAGCACAAGGGGATATCCATTCATGAAAGAGGCTTACTCCATTCCTTTCTCTACAAGAAGCTAGAAAATCCCAGGTGTTCTTTAATTCATGGTAAAGGGAGTCAGAGGGAAACATTTACATATACACATATTTTCATTTTGCTTCAGTCCTAGTTTAAATCCGTTTTATTCTTTTTATTGCACTGGCTGGATGCACACCCACTCGTCTCTGATCGATATGGTTAGTTTCCAAAGCCAAGGACGACTACATCATTGTGTCACTGCCAGATCACATCATTTCATGACTGTCAAATGACACCATAAAGACTGCCAAACCACTGAGAAACCGTGGCCCAGCCAAGCTGACGTATCACCATAACAACCACAGCCATCGATCATTCCTGCCAGGCAAATGGCACGAGAGAACAAAGCAGTCTGGCGGTCGGAGCTATTTTCATGGCCATAAATTCAAAGTGTCACCCAAAATGCTTGATAAAGGAGAGTCGGTGTATAGGCTATGGGCTTCTCTGATCAATGAAACCTCCATTTTTCTCCACTATTTCATTGCTGCCACCTCTTCATCAATCCATGCCAACAAACAAAACAAAGCCACAACCCAACAAAACAAAACACCCAAATCCTAAAGAAACATGTTTTCTAGAAAGAAAAAGGAGGCTGCACAGCAGGTAGGAATCTTACTTCAAGTTGTCCTGGGTCTGGTCGGAAGGAAACTCAAACCAAGTTCACTGCCACCGAGTTGATTCTGACTCAGCTGCCCCGGAGCAGGGAGACTTACAGTTTCAGGACTTCACCAAAGAAATATTTATCTTGAAAGTTTAGAGAAAAGGGCTTATGTTTACTTTTGAGGGACTTCTTTGATTTTTTTTTCTGTTGAATCTCAAATTTGAATGGTTACTCTTTAAGTGTTTAAAAAATTAATTCCGTGATTTACATTTGAATAAATAAATTATTTTCTCAGAACCTTCTGGTCATGGAGTGTGCATTTTCTCCCAAAGATGTTCAGAATTGTCCAATTTAGACGGTTAGAGTCTCAGTGCCCCTGAAAACACCTTCTGACAGTGTGCTAGAGTTTACGAAGCTTGCTCAACAACCCATGCCTCAACGTTGCTTTATAAAGTGGTGTGTTGAGGTAATTCCGTGCTGTTGGAAGCACTAAAAAGAAAAGACTTGAACTGTAACTGAGACACCAGGCTGGAAGGAAGCAACCCCATGGTCCCATGTTAGCTGCCAGCGTGTTAGTTCTGACTCCTGGAGGCCTTGTGTATGAGAGATCCAAAGGCTGCCAGATCCTGCACCCTCTCCACCACCATTAGCATGTTTGAGGTCACCTTCCAACCTACGGGATTCACCCCCCAGCGCTGTGTTGAACAACATTCTCTAATGAACCATAAGGGTTTCATTGGTTAACTTTTGGAAGTAGGTTGGCGGGCCTAACTTTCTAGTCTTAGTCTGGGAGGTACCCTTTACCCTGGTATTTAAAATACCCCTGACATTAAGTCCAACATCATACCAACATGCCAACTACCACAGGACAGCAAACTGGTAGATGGTGGGGGGGAGGGAACAGTGCTTCAAGCCAGAAATGAACTAGCTACCTGAGAATATTCCTGTTGTCATCAGGTGCCACCGAGTTGATTTGGGCTCATAGCAATGCCAGGTGACCGAGGAGAACTGACCCTGTAGTGCAGCGCTTCTCAACCTGTGGGTTGCGACCCCTTTGGGGGTCGAATGACCCTTTTACAGGGGTTGCCCGATTCATAGCAGTAGCAAAATGACAGTGATGAAGTAGCAACGAAAATAATTTGATGGTTGGGGGTCAGCACCACATGAGGCACTGTATGAAAGAGTCGCGGCCCGAGGAAGGTGGAGAACCACAGCTGGAGGGTCTCCTAGGCTGTGACCTTTATGGCAGCTGATCTTTGTCCCGCGGGGCTGCTGAGTGGGGTCGGACCGCCAACATTTTGGTTAGGGGCAGAGCACTTAACCATTGTGCCACCAGGCCTCCTCGGGACAACCCTAACAACCCACACCAGACTCACTGCCCTCGAATCAGTGCTGACTCACAGCCACCCCCGTGGGTTTCTAAGACTATAACTGCAGACAGGAGTAGAAAGTTCCATGCTTCCCCATCGGAGCTGCTGGTTTTGAACTGCTGACCATGTGGCAAGCAGTCCAACGCATAACCAGGACACCGTAGCGGAAGGTGATCAGCTCTGATTTCTGGGGCATCTCTGTCCAACAGAACCCTGGGGAAAGACTGGCTTTCTGGCCAGTCTGGCCAAGTGGGGCTGCAGAGTCAAATCACCAGAAAATTTGCAAAGAAAGGTGGCCAGGCTGGGGGAGTGAGACGCGCGTGATGTGCCACAGGGCCTGGCTCTCCTTCCAGAGAGGATGGCTGCTTTCACCTTTACAGATGCACAGAAGGAGACCGAGGACGGCTGAGCGAGCGGCGCTGGGAAGAACCAACATCCCGACACAGTCCAACCTGAGCATCCATGTTTCACATCAAGGTTATCTCCAGGAAAATGCAAACAAAGAGAATAACCTTAAAAAAATTTTTTTTAATTAAAAAAAGAAGAATCTTAAAATCATGAGTATTTTCAAAGCTCAGTGAGTTCCCAGGTTTGTACCATCCCATACTTTGTAATCAGTAAACCTGGCCCAAATACATCAAAAAAGCTAAAATGCATCATGTGGAACAAAAATAAAAGCTGTTATTATTCTTATCTTTCAATAGTTGTGGGCGTGGAGGCGTGTGGAGCTGCAGCTCCCAGACTGTGGCCAGAATCACTAGGGGCCCCGGAGGTGGGAGAAAGGAAGGCCCAGGTCTCAGCTGGCACCACTTGCAGCTGCAAGGGCAAACTTGACTTTGTTCAAGTCCCGAAGGGTCTGTTCTCTTGCAATCACTGAAATGAATCACATTTGCTCTTTTCCAAAGGTGTCAGGAGACTTACTAATGAGGGGGCCACAGCTGGGCAATACTTCACGTTAAAGTTCCCTGTTTCTTAGATGCTCCCCGTGTAAATGAATAGCACAGGTGTGGTAGCATACTCAAAAACATAGTAAGAACGAGGCCATGCGCTGTTCGTAACTTGTTATCAGATTTACTGCTGACGGGTTCCATTCCAGGGCTACAGAAATTCCCAGAATAATTAATATAAGACTGACAACGTGTCTGTCTGATTTTATATTTGGGAAACAAGGCGGGGAAAAAGAAGGCTTTACTAATATGCACACTTTTTTAAATGCATACATTGTAAGGATTGAAGAAAATAGGGCCAACTATGGGTGAATTAGTCAAAGATCTAAAAAGGTGCGGAGCTTGACTTCACACCCAAAGCTGCCTGATTCTAAAGCCGTGTTCTTTCCTCAACTCGACGTTCTAGCTCTGGTGGAGGAGCGGGTTACACACTGGGCTGTTAACTGCAAGGTTGGCAGTTTGCATGGTTGGCAGTTTGAAACCGCCAGCGATTCCATGGGAGAAAGATGAGGCTTTCTACTCCCCAAAAGAGTTAAAGTCCCAGAAACCTGCAGGAGCCGCTCTGTCTACCCTTCCCTGATAGGCTCAACTATGTGCTGGAATCTGCTCCATGGTAGTGAGTTTGTTCAAGGCTCCCTCCTTCCCTTAAAACCTCTCCTTCTTCAAACTGAGGACACTAGTAGAACTGTCATCAAAAGTTCTCAATTCTTTTGACAAGCACAAGAGAGGCATTAACATTTTTTAAAGAGGTCTGATGGGATTGCAATGAAGGAGACAAAATGTGTATGATGGCTGAATGCTAACTTAATTCTCTGTAAGCCTTCACCCAGTCCACAATAACATTTTTTAAAAGGCCCTCAACGAGATGGATTGACGTAGTGGTTGCAACAATGGGGGCAAACAGGAAGAAGGGTGAAGACGGTGTGGGAATGGACAGTGCCAGGCAGTTGTGGATATATGATAGAGTTCTCACAGCTGCCCCTGGGGTGGGTCTGCTCATTTAGGACCAAATAATTCTCTGAAAGGATTCTCCTTTCAGTAGTCTGCTGTTAACTGCTGTCAATGGGACCTCTGATTCATAGGGTTCAAAGATATATATATATTTATATATATAAGATGTTTATATAATATAATTATATATAAATCTTTAAGTCAGAGGAAGTTTTAAAAGGCGGGAGTAGGTCCAAATCCACTGTATAGTCAAACTGGAGAGGCAGGAAAATGATACCTGATCAGGTACAGGTTCAAAGAGTGGCAGATGGAAAGCTATCTGGGCAGGTGGAAATAGCTGCAGAGGTGCTGACCCAGCTGAGCTTTGGAAGGAGAGAAGTGGGGGGGGGTGGAGAGAAGAGGAGCTGAGATGGGCGAGGTTTCAAAGCAACACCTGCCGACAGCACAGAACAATGCAAACAGACATTTCTGGGAATTCTCCCAAACAGTGCTCAGCCTCTCAGGCCGGATGAAATCACCTGGTGGGTCCTGTGTGGAGAGCGAAGCCCCATGTCAAGGTTTTGGCTTCTAGATGAGCCCTCTCCCATTCAGCCAATATTGGCAGTTCTCCCCATCCCAGGACCCATCGTCTTCTTGGGGGAATCTATGTGGTGCAGTGGTTATGCATTGGCTGCTAACGGCAAAGTCAGCAGTTTGAAACTACCGGCTGCTCAGGAGAAAGAGTGGGCTTTCTACTCCCATAAACAGTTGCAGTCTCGGAAGCCCACAGGGGGTCAATCTGAGTCAGCACTGGCCAGATAGAGGCCAGGGACACTGCTAACCTCCCACAACACACAGGACAGTCTTCCCGACAAAGAATTGCCTGCCTCATACTCTCAGTCATGTCCAAACCCAAGGGTAAAGCTTCCCGGAACTGCATTTTAAAAGAAATGTTATAAATAAATAAAAAATAAAGGAAATGTTAGGGGCCCAGTATGCCTAACATCATTCCATCTAGAACCTAGAAACAAGCCCCGGGCAGTCATCAAGAGCCTCTCTAATTCACCTGGTAACCAATTGCCATTGAGTAGGTGTCCAATCATGGAGCCCCCTGTGCCAGGGTCAACTTGAACTCGATAGAATTTTCAAAAGCTGATTATTCTAAACTAGTTCACCAGGTGTTTCTTCTGAGGCACCTCTGAGTGGACTCAAAACTCCAGCGTTTGGGTCAGCAGCTGAGACTGTTCATTGTTTTGCACTATTCAACGCACCTGGTCAATCACTCACACACTGTCATCCAATCAACTCTGACTCATAGCAACCCTATAGGACAGGGTAGAACTGCCCCTGTGGGTTTCCAAGTCTGTAACTCTTTACAGGAGCAGAAAGCCTCATCGATCTCCCGTGGTGCAGTTGGTGGTTTTGAACTGCTGATCTTTAGGTTAGCAGCTGAACATGTAACCAAGTAGTTCTCTGGGAACATTCACAGCTAAAAGTTGTTTCCAATATGGACACAAGTGGGCAGGAGTCCCCAATAATAATCCTATTATTCTAAACAACTGTAGTGACAAAACATGTTATTCTGAAGCTGGTAAAATAGGTATTTCACTTGATGAAACAGGTATTAATTTTGCATATATATATGATGTGACTGAAAAATCCACCAAAGTTAGAACACACTTAAAAAAAAATTTATTGGGGGCTCATACAACTCTTATTACAATCCATGCATACATCAATTTTATAAAGCACATTTGTACATTTGTTACCCTCATCATTCTCAAAACATTTTCTCTCCACGTAAGCCCCTGATATCAGCTCCTCTACACTTTTAATTATATTGTGAGGCAGTCAGTTTATTGTGCCAACCTGGCCGATAAACACATGGGGTTAATTGAAGGGCAGAGGAATAAGTGGCTAGATGAGCCTCACCTTTCTAGTTCTCAGGTCTCTTGCTTTCTGATGGTCGGAACAAGGTGCAGCTGCCTTAGCCAGGTCCCTGCTTCAGCTGGCAAGGCTCACTTCCTGCAAGACATCCTTGAGGAGAAGCCACATGGATCTACCCCAATGCACTCCTAGGTGCTGGAGCAGCCACGTGTGGAGACCCCTGTCATCACTGAGATGCTTACACCTTCACTGATTCGGCTTTCTTCCTGCAGTTGGCGTCATAGTGTGTGTTTTGTGAGATGGAGGAGGACTTTGTGGATTGGTGTCAGACATATGGGTTAATGTTGGACTTGTGGGTTTGGGCAGCACTGGGTTGGGATGTTTTCTTGATATGCACTTAAACTTTATATAAAACTCTCTCTTACATATGTGAGTTTCTGTAGATGTGTTTCTCTAAAGTACCCAGACTAACACAGTAGATGTTCTAGTTAAATGTACTTTGGTTATAAGTAACAGAAACTAGGTTACTAGGTTGTCTAAATCCCAAAGTTTTTTGGAAGGCTACTAAGGAGTTCGGCTGAGTCAGGAAAGAGATGGAGCCCAGGCAGTAATGTGATGGTTCTGGCTCATATTGATTTGAGAGACCTGATTGTTCCCAATTCTTCCCTTTCATTGACACATCACACCAGAGGAATTGGCAAATACTAGAAACCAGGGCTTGCTCTTCCTCTCTGTGTGTCTGTCTCCCTCTCTTCCTCCCCGCACTTCTTGCTCTTTCTTTCAAGAGTCGGTTGTTAAAAATGCACCAGCACATTACTGCAGCCAGGCTGCACAAAAGAGCCAAAGGAGCCCAAGGGATCCTGCAGCTCAAACTCTGCACTCCTTTGAGAGCTCTGCCTTCGGTGTAGCCCAGCATTAACGATCGCCCTGGTGCGTTTCTTCCTCAAACAGCTCTGTTCCTGGAAAAGAAAACCCAAATAGATAGCATCTACATCTGCTCCCAGCTGCTGTGCCCTGGGAAAGGCTCCCGGAAGGTGGCGGACAGGACGCAGTTCTCGGAGAGCACACACAAACGCCTCTGGCTCCTCTTATCCCTCTCTGCCCACCCCACCCCCACTGCCATATTGCCCTCAGAAAGCAACCACCACCCTGAAGCAGTCCTAAGTAGGCCGAGAGATGATATAAAAAAATAAATATGTAGGGGATCCGAATCTTCACTTCACACCTGGAATCAATTGCTGGACCTAAGAAGGATGATTCAGAGGATTCGGCTTCCGCCCTTCAAGCTGAGGCCTCCGAAAGCACGGCGCTGCACCCCTCAGTCCCCACTGGGTCACAGCCAAGTGGAAAGAGCCCATGAGAGTCCGATGTGGCTGTTTTATGCCGTTAACTTTGAGGGTATAATCTTATGCTGCCATAGTCACTGGAGCGGGATTTGGTATCAGAAATGGGGTGCTAACATAACAAGCATGTAAACGGTAGAAGTGCTTTTGGAACCTGGTAAAAGGGGCCTTCCAGAGCCCAGTAGCAGAGGCCTGATGATTTTCCAAGGGGCTGTGGATGAGGGTGTAAGGAAAAGTGAGAAACGTTCTGGTAAGCGGGAGGGAAAGAGGTCCTCATCCTATGTGGCAGTATGTCACCGCAGCAATGAGGAACACAGAAATAGGACATGACGAACTGATGATTCCGTTAAGGAGAGTCTTGGGAAGGGTGTTGAAGTCCTGCCTGGTTCCTTATTTATAGTAAATCGTGAGAGAGGAGAGAAACCTTAACGAAAAATTGGTAAATATTAACTAGACAGGATTTTTTTAGTGTTGAAGATAAAACTTTCTTGCTTCCAACCTCTCAAAGAATCTGATTAACAAAAAATTTCAAAGATCAAACCTGTGATAAAACCATAAGCTCTCTTAAAAGAGCTCAGAAATATCTTAGATTTTGCTACAGAGAACTGTTAAGTTTTAAAGTATAAACTCACTGCCACCAAGTCAATTCCAACTTGACCCTCAGACAGAGAAGAACTTCCCCTGGAGTTTCCAAGTCTGTAAATCTTTACAGGAGTAGAAAGCCTCATATTTATCCCACAGAGTGGCTGGTGGTTTTGAACCGCTGACCTGTGGTTATCAGCCCAATGAGTAAGACATGTAAATAAAGATGGAAATTGAAACCTTCAGAAATTGTGGGAAAGCCATGCAAACAGTTATCTGGTGTCATGATTGAACTGAGTTAATGAAGAGGGTGTGGTTCTAAGTCGTCTAGCAGTTATGCAATGACATAATCATTCTCCCTATGCCATCTGATGTAACTATCTTCCATTTGTGATGTGTTATAAATCCTGACCTCTGTGTTAAGACAGGGTTAATGTATGTTAATGAGGATTAGATTATTTTTGTTGTGAGGTCATAGCCCTGGTCTGATGGAATGAGAGAACTCTTCTTTATTCCTAACCAAGGGCTCTCTATACTTAGGGGCGTGATTACAGGTAACCACATACTCTACAATAGGCATACACGTGACAGGAAGGGGATGAGCTAGGAGTGTACACATAATGCAAAGGGAGGGCCTAGAGGTACACATGTGACGAGATGGACGGACCCTAGACTCAGGATGGCAGCCTAACCTTGGTCACCTTTGAGTGGCCTCCACCTTGCCCTTGGGCTGTCCTTCAAGGGAATAATCCACTCCCTTATCAGAAGGGAGTGGATCCTACACAGGGAGGGACAGACTATATAGGCTGATTGCTCTAGATCAGGTGTCCTCAAACTTTTTAAATGGGGCCAGTTCACTGTCCCTCAGACCTTTTCGAGGGCTGGACTATAGTTAAAACAAAAACTATGAACAAATTCCTATGCACACTGTACATATCTTATTTTGAAGGGGGCAGAAACACCCCACCCGGCGGGCCAGATAAGTGTCCTCAGCGGGCAGCATGTGGCCCGCTGGCCACAGTTTGAGGACCCCTGCTCTAGATGGTTGATAACCCTTAGGGAGAATAACCTCTGCCCTGCTTTCATTGGCCTCCAAGTGTACAGTCGTTTACCAGGTGTAGCAAGCAGCATCTTAGGTTTGGCATATATTTGGGGGAGACAACCTGGGGAGGAATCTTTGTATCCCACATTTCTCCGAAGTTGGTACCCTGTATTTGGACTTCTAGCCTCCTAAGCTATAGGAGAACAAATGTGTTTGCTAAAGCAGCCTACCGTGGTACTGTTAGGCAGCTTAGCCTAGGGATTGGGATGTCCTTTGATGCATGCCCAGGAGAGCCAGCATAGGACAAAGATGGATTTTCCCGGCGGTGGGCATGGATGGGCGTTAAACCTGGATCAGCCCACCTGGGCCAGGTGATTGCAATTCAGCCAATGGGATCAACCTGGGGTCGTTCGCCACGCCTCCCCGGGGAATCCTTGAAAAGGCAGGAACCGAGAGGGAGAGGGGCTTGTCTTGTCTTGTCTGGTTGTCTGATTTCGGAGGGAAACGGGAGAGAGATCTTTGCGTGACCCTGAGCAGTCTCTGCCAGGCTGCAAGGTCAAAGGAATCCTATGGGTGCCGCGTAAAACCTGAAGCTTCTTTTTAACTCTCATTAAATACACTTGGATCACGAGCCAGGCTTCGGCGTGAATTCTTTCTTGTGTGGAGCCAAGGACTGAGGTTGGAATCTAGCCAAGAGAGAGAGACCTTACAGTACTACTGTTATAGCACCACTAGGTAACTAAGATATATGGGTAAATAAAGCTTATTTTTCTTAAACATTTAAAGCATTAATCAGTATTTAAGAAAAATAAAAACACATCTGAGTTTTGCCAAATATATAGACGTAAAATATACAAATTCTAGATGGTAAGTGATAAGTGAAGGATATTTATTGTTTTTATTTTTTTGTGAAGGATATTTATTGTAATGCCAAGAGCAACTAACCAAAAAACAAAGTAAGCAAACAGGCAAAAATATAGAACTCAAAAAAACATTTTAAATGAGATATAATAGACTACGAAAGACTAACCCAAAATAAGATAGCAATGGAAAATAAAGGCACAAAAAGAGAGGAGAGGAAAAGCAAACAAAGCCCAGACAATTCAATAATTTGACGGCATTCGATGTACATTGACTTAAAACTCCAATGATAAGATAGAGGTTGATGGGTCATATCAAAAAGCAAGACCCAGCTAGAGGTTGTTCATAAGATAGGCACTTTTAACTTATAGCTACTGGTTCAAACCAAGATGACGGATAAAACCATACTCTACAAATACTAAGCATTTAAAAACTGGTATACTGAGCTTATTAACCATTGAGAGATTTTCTTTTGTGACATATCTGTTCAACCTTGGTGTATTCCTAAAATCCACAGGGTTTTTGTGTGGTTGTTCGTTCGTGTTATAATTGTTAATATAGTCAAAGTATCAATACATGATCAGATAAAGTTTTGCATAGGTGTTTTCCCAATCTACGACTTACTGATTCTTTTTTTAATGGTGCCTTTGGGTGAGAAGTTTTAAATGCTAATAAAATGTCATTTATCATTTTTATAGTTATTACTTTTTAAAATAAAAAAATCTATAAACGTTCTCTCTCAACAGAAGCTCCAACAAGGGCATGGCACCTTGAAAGCATTGATGCCAACATTCAGTCTAGTCCTCTCTAAAGAGCTAGAGGGGTCCTGGGAATTCCACCATGTCAGCGAAGTCTTTTATACAGTATCAAATGAAGAAAAATAGGTGCCTTTTAAAGATGTCTTTAAGATTAGTCAACAAAAACAAGTGGATGCCTAATAATTTTCCATAGAAACTCTTGCAAACGGTCCTTGTCTGAGGAGCAAACTGAGCAGGGACATTGTCCTGGTGGAACAAGACTCCCTGGTGAAAGTTCTTGGGTATTTTTTTTTCGGGGTGGGGGGGTGGGCAAATGCTTTAGTCAACTTTCTCAAAATGCTCTCATAGGAATAAGCAGAAAGTCAAGGAGAAAACTGCCTTGAGCACCCCCAAAAACTGTTGCTTTTTAAATTTATTTATTATTTTTTTAATTAAAAACTGTTGCTTTAACTGGACCACTGGCACCTCCTGGTCGCCATGGCACCGAGTATGCTTTGTCTTCGGGATCATACCCAAAAAGGCACGTTTCAGCTCTCGTTAGCATTGATTGAATAAATGATTTAAGATCAGATGCTGCTTGCTTAACACTTCCATGGGAAATGCTATGCTTGTCAGCAGCCAACCTGACTGCCAAGGTTTTGACACCATGGAGAGAGATGATGCTCAGCGTCAGTGTTTCAGGCAGGATTGTGGCAGCTGAACCAATGAGGTCTGTGGTCTGTGAGATGTGATTCCTGATGGTCCTTGAAGGTCCTGTTTTATTAGAGAACAAACCAGCTTCATTTTGTCCCTGCAGTTTGTGATTTTTGTCATTCTCCCACTCACGCGTCACTCTTGCTTGATGGTCACACTTGCTTCAATTGTGTTAGAATTCATGTTGCTCGGACAGGGGCTCTTGTCAAACCAGTGCCTTCTCCCTGGTGCCTGAACGGAATCCTGTCCAGACGTGTTACGTAACGAGTTTGTCCAAGTTCATTTTGGCATGGTGTTTAGTCATAATACATATTCTCCGTGGAGTTTCTGAACACCCTTCACGCAGCTCATAAAGATGGCATTCTACATCCTACACTGGTTAGAGGCATCTGAGATCCTAAAAGCTTTGAATGGCCATCCAAGAAGCAATTGCTGAGGTTTGTTTTACCACCAAATAGATCCATCTGTGTTCCCTCTGGGGACGGTTCAGGCTGTTTAGCCGCTACTGGTACGTGCTCTTTCCAGCCTGGCAAGGCTTCCAGAAGCCTGGCGACTCTGGATGCAGGATCGCCCATTGTTGACACAGGAAAAGGCTGCCAACAACTGGTGAACTTTCTGTGGCTTGGGCGGGGCTCTGGTCAGGGGCCACCGCGCGGCCACGAACGGAACTGCTGCTGCGCAGACCCAGACGGAGCCCTCCAGAGGCGGCGACCGCGGCAGCAGGAGCAGCAGCGTGGCCAGCGCTATTACTTCGTGTGACTGTTTACATGAGGAATTTATTTCCTCCAAATTACATAGTCATTCTCCCAAGCTTTCCTCTAAAAAGCTGTCAGGCTTTAGGTTTTATGCTTAGAGCTATGATATATTTTAAGATACATATGTGTAAGATGTGAGGCACACTCCATAACATGCGTGAGCAAATGGAGGACACACTGACATACAGCATAGAGGCCATGCCGTGCAGTCTGCGTGTACATCAAGTTCTATAACGAGAAGAACCTAGTTAGGGTCATAGAAATCTGAACACTGGTTTTTCTGTCGGGGAGAGTATTTATTTACTCAAAGGGGTTTGTGGATGTGTGTACTGGTTTATGGATGTGTGTACATAAATATAAACTGTATATGTAGGTACATATGTTCTATTTTATGTATGCTACCTTACCTGAAAATGAGGTTTAAAACAAAACAAAAAATTAAAAACTTTTTTTTAATGCTCATCCCCTTTTATACATTATGTTTTTATTGGGATATACTTCATATATCATATAATTTAATCAGTCAACTGTATTCAGAAGATTGTGCAACCATCATCACAATCCATTTCAGAACACTTTCTTTTTTAATCATTTTATTGGGGGCTCTTACAGTTCTTATAACAATCCATACATCCATTGTATCAATCATATGTGTGCATATGTTGCCATCATCCATTTCTTTTCTTTTTTTTAAAATAATTTTATTGGGGGTTCATACAGCTCTTATCACAAAACATCGAGCACATTTGGACTTTGTTGCCATCATCATTTCCAGAGCATTTTCTTTCTACTTGAGCCCTTGGTATCAGCTCTTCTTTTTTCCCTCAAATTATAAATGATTATTTTCACATCTTACACCATCCGCTGTCTCCCTTCACCCAGGTTTCTGTGGTTTGCCCCTGGGTGGTGGTAGTGGTGGGAGGGATTGCTACCTGTTGATCCTTGCGATCCCTCAGAACATTTTCTTCTTGTGCTCCTTGTCCTTAGATCCCCATTCCCTCCCCCATTCTCCCCTGCTGTGCCCCGAGGCCATTATCAATCCCGTTACTCTCTCTATCCATCAACCTATCCTGGGTTTCAGATATAGAAAATCATACACAATACAAACAGGAAGTGAACAAAAAAATCAGCAAACAGAAAACCAGCTATAGCTTTGTGCAGAGGTTTATCCGAGGCACGATTATTGCTAATTGAAAACTTTTCCCAATACCCTGCCGTGACGACGTGAAATATAGTCGGCATTGGCAATTTTGACAGTCTCTACGGAGACTGAGCCAAAAAAAAAAAAAAGAAAACCAACTATAATGACTAGACGAAACATAAAAGTTCCAAAAGAAAGCACACAACATTAAAAACGGAAACAACTTTAAAATGAATTAAAATGGAAATCCAATGATAAGGTGTTACATTTGAACCTACGCACATCTGCCATAATCAACTTTATGATGTCCTTTCTCTGTGTGGATAGCCAGGCTAATGACATCTCTCAACTATGGTCAGAGGGGAGTTACCAAAGGCTTAATCCATCGGGGTACCTGGCACAGGGGTCTCGGGCTTCCACTGTCATCCTCGTCCTTCAGTCAACTGGATGTTCATAACTTAAGTTCTGGCACCATTCCCTCTTATGGATTTGGCTTTTATTTACGATCCTTGGATCACACAGGCTGTTGTGCGTCTTCTGTGTAGATAAGATCCTGTTCCTTGGTAATGATAAAGAGAAGCAACTGGCTGAAGAAGCATTTATGTTTGCAGCTACCTACTCATTTCATCATCACAGGAGAGTCTGATGATGTCATCATCATTCACAGAAGACTGAAATAATAACATACCAACTAGAGCGTGTCCTGAAACTGGTATTAGGTGATCTAACGCATGATTTCTCAAAGGTCTCAAAATATTCTATTTGGACAGAGTGTTTGATCTCTTTAGCTGCAAAATGTGTCTTCCAAACCATCATAACCTAAGTAAGTGCCTCTAAGGAAGGAGCTGTATACAGTTCTTACATAATCTTAGGTGGGAAAAGGGAAGAGATTGTCCTTAATTGCAAACAAATTGAGCCATATCTAATTCCTATTCTGCCCACAGGCAATTGAAGGAGTCATTGACTAAATGACCCAAAGGGCTTTCATTAGCTCGAGGGCTAAAGATTCTCGAGTCATGAGAATCTTAGGGTCGGCTACCACAAGCCCCCAGCTAATACCCTAAGTCAACTTTGTATTTAAATACTTTTGAGAAGGGAAGTATATTTTGTGTTCTTGTCAGTCTAACACCTTTCTTTGAATGATCAACTTCATTATTCAGTGCAATAAAAAAACTTAATTTCCTTCATAATTACATAGCTTCTTTTGAATCCATTCAGGTATTTTTCATAATTAGCTTAAATTGACATTCAACGGTGTGAGTTAGGATGGGAAGATGGCATTATTTTCTCTTCTGCAGACAAAGGTATTTTAGAAAACCCAAATGAAGTCTAAGATCTCTGGCTGATCCAGACCAGTTCCTATCCTGACTTTCTGCACCTGGCTCTGACTCAATTCTTTTTTGCACATCCAGCAACATTCAAGGAGAAAATTCCTCAATTGCTAGCCACTGTCTACTCAATCATCTAGTTTCTGTCGTGAAGAAGCAAGCTTTATCACTGTACATGTTACACACGATTTAATTTTATATGTACTTTATTTTATTTCCATCCATTTATTTTTCTTTCTAGGAATGGTTGATATACATAAGAAAAATAATTCTATTATGTCTGATTTTATTGTCTGTATGGGCTGTGCATAGGGAGATGGATTCAGGTAACTATAAAAACGTAATGAATGTTTTATTTTGACATTTGATAAGACTCTGGTGTGTCAAAAAGACAGTAGGCTCACTGTCATGAATAAAATCTCTCCTTCAAATACAGCCTGCAGCACCCAGATCATTTTTGCCTACTGTGATGAAAGCTAAAAAATAAGTATTTGCAGGACCATCCATCTGTGTGAGGAGAAGCAATGTTAAGTTACCGAGACAGTAGTTTTATGTTTTAGTGTTTGGGAGAAATTGACATCTCCTTTAAGAAACTGCTTTATTGGGGAGAGGGACACGCCTAATTAGAGCACAGAGGAGAAACGAAGATGGATGGAAAGGGAGGGGACATATCTTGGCCCACCAAGCCCCTAGCGCGATATTCCTGTCGGAGCAGACAATGCACAGACAGGACCATAGCTCCGGCCCCACCACGAGACATGGCGTCCTTCACTGAACCATAGCACCACTGGGCACAACACTGCAGACACAGTGTGGGAACTGTGCCCAATCCGACCCTATCACTGGGGTGAAACACTAAGGGCATGCAACAGAGCAGCAAGGGCAGCAAAGTGATGAAATTCCCAGGGAATACCAAAAATAGATTTTGGAGACAGGGTGTGGCACCTCATCAGACTTGACTGGAAAACACTCATAAAGACCAACAAACAGACCTTGAACTATTTATAGGCTTTTTCAATTTTGTCAGTGGCTTTCTTTTTGGTTGTTATTTTGTTTGGGGGTATGTTTGTTTGTTTGGTTGTTGTTATTGTTTTGCTGGTTTTAACTTTTTTTGTTGTTTGACTTTGCCTGGGTTTTGCGCTTATTAATGTTTCTGCATGTCTATCTAGATAAGATAGAACAGATAACCAATTTGGAGATGATAGAACGGGACTGATGATGGGGGGGGGGGAGGTTATGGAAGAAAGGGAAGTGGGAGAAAGGAAGGGGGTGGGGAACCAACCCAGGGACAAGGGAACAAGTGAACTAAAATCAGTGGTGAGAAGGTCGTAGGATGCCTAGTGGGGCTTATTCAAGGGCAATGTAGGAGCAAGGAATTACTAAACCCAAATGAAGGCCAAACATGATGATGGGACAAGAGGAAAGTAAAAAGAAATAGAGGAAAGAACCAGGAGGCAAAGAATATTTATAGAGGTCTAAATTCAGGCATATATCTATATAATATTACATATATTAAATATATGTAAATATATTTTTATATAATGAGGTGATCTATGTACTTATATTTATATGTTAAAAATTATGATTGCGTATATGCATGGATTGTGATAAGACTTGTATGAGGCCCTAATAAAATGTTTTAAAAAAAGAATTATGATTGCAGATGGACATTGGGCCTCCACTCAAGTACTCCCTCAACACAAGAACACTTTGTTCTAACAATCTGGCATTCTATGATGCTCACCTTCCCCACATTCTCACTGAAGACAAAACGGGTGCATAAGCAAATGTGGTGAAGAAAGCTGATGTTGCCTCGCTATCAAAAGATACAGCATCTGGGGTCTTAAAGGCTTGAAGATAAACAAGCGGCCATCTAGCTGAGAAGCAACAAAGCCCACATGGAAGAAGCCCATCAGCATGTACGATCACAAGGTATCAATGGGATCAGGTATCAGGCATCAAAGACCCAGAACAAAATCATATCCAATGTGAAGGGGGCAGGGGCATGGAGTGGAGACCCCAAAACCCATTTGTAGACCATTGAACTCCTCTCACAGAAGGGTCACAAGGAAGAGATGAGCCAGTCAGGGTGCAGTATGACACCGATGAAACACACAACTTTCCTCTAGTTCCTTAATGCTTCCTTCTTTGCCACCCCCTCCAATATCATGATCTCAATTCTACATTGCAATCAGATTAGACCATATGCACTTAACATATGCACTCTGCTATAGATAAGAGCCCCAAACATGGAATCCAAGATGGACAAACCCCTCAGGGCCAACAATGAGAATAGAGATACCAGAGGATAAGGAACGGTGGGCAGAGAAAGGGGGAATTGGTTACAAGGATCAACATATAACCCCCTCCTAGGGGAGTGAACAACAGAAAAGGAGGTGAAGGACAACAGAGGATGATGTAAGATATGAAAATAATAATAGATTACTTTTCAAGGGTTTGTGAGGGAGGGTGGACAGGGGAGGGAGAGGGCAAATGGAGGAGCTGAGACCAAGGGCTCAAGCAGAAAGAAAATGTCCTGAAAATGATGATGGCAGCATATGTACAAATGTGCTTGACACAATGGATGGGTGTATGGATTGTGATAAGAGATGTAAGGGCCCCCAATAAAAGTATTTAATTAGAAAAAGAGAAACATCTCTAATGTTAGTGATTTCAGGTACAACATATTATATGTGACCTCCATAAATCTAAGATGATGTAATTAGTCATTGGAGAATTTCATTCTTTCCATGGTGCTAAACAGCCTCTTATTTCTCAAATAATTAAGTGGGTGCATTGTTGGTTGTTTAATTTTTAACGTATATCCTATGAGGTCCTTGACTGCAACGAATTTATTATGTTTTCTCATTTATCTCTGTAACTAACAATGCACCCGGCATATAGTATTTGTTCAGTAAATATCTGGTGAATAAAATGAATTGATAGATCCTAACTCTAGTTGTCTTAAATGTGGAACACTTCAGTAAATAGAATATTTCACTTGTGCCGAGCACAAAGAAACTACAGAGGCTGTACCATTGCTAGTAAGTCTACACATCTGCTATGATCCGTTCTTTGGGACGAAACTGCTTGGAGGACAGTAGGGCCCCAGTGGGTTCTTGGTTCCTGCAGTCAGGATAAGTCAAAGCAATTTTACAAAGATCTATTAGGGATATGTGCTTAAATGCTAGGGACCAGGGAAGAGCAAAGTGGCAGAGCGCGATCCCAGATGGAGAGATGGGAACTGTGAGGGGAAACATGTCACGGGGACAGAATACAGTTCCCCACTTTCACTCCACAACCTCGGACTTTTTCAGCTCTGGGCAGATACATGGGGTGTGGGAAGCCTTCATTTAGAGGTTCTTAAGAGATTTTATTGACTACATAATATCCACAAAATCATGCCATCCACATGTGTTCAGAGCAGAACATTTTTTCCCAGGATTGTGTGAGATTGGATGTTACAATACGTTCTTCACTTTCTTCCCGTAGCAAAGGGAGCCACGTAGTCAAGTGAGAAGCAGCCTTCTTTCCTGATGTTTCTTGTGTCCATGGCCTTGTCTCTTTCATGACTTACAACACTCACACTAAGATCATGGTTTCTGGATTAGCTGTCACATTCATGGAAATAATGTGTTAAGAAGGTTTTCATGTTCTGGGCATGTATGTATGTTTCTCCTTTGTGTAGCTGTACCAGATAGAGGGGCAGTAATTTCAACTACCTGAAACCAACAGGAAAATTCCTGGGCAAAGGTAGGGATGTCCAAGGAGAACTTGCTGCCAGCAAGAATGGAAGAAGGGATAGATTAAAATATTCTCTGGGAAAAATATATCTATTCCTTCAAATGCAATCTCACAGTGGTTCTCTCTTATTATTTTTAGTTCTTCTTAGCACCAAGATTGTACAGGCGGAACACACTAATGAAACAGTCAACCAAAGGCACAGCTGTCAATGGCAGTGAGGGCCAGAGTCCAGCACCATGTTTCAGTTGCAACTCTGACATTGCTGCTACTTTCATCTGTGTGCAAAGGGGCAAAGGCAATTATCGTGACCCATGAGACATACTTACCTTCTCAGATGTCCAATCCCTTTATTAACTCAGTCTAGATCAGCTTCCGTAAGGTGTCCTCGCTCTGTGGTTGGAATGGCCAATGGAGTATAAAACAAGAAAGGAGAGTAAGGATTCAGGCAAAACTTTCTTTACACTGGTGATCCTGGACAAGATAAGAAAACCTATGTGCCTTGGTTCTCTTATGCTATCAAATGGGGTAATAATACCTATCTCATAAAGGTGTCATGTAAATTAAACTAGATAGTTCTTAAGCAAGTGCTTGGTAAGTATTCATTATTAGGGCAGGGAACTTAACTGATGAGGGCACACTTCCCTGAGGGAGGAAAAAATGGACCTGCAGGAGTTAAGGGATTCATTGGTTGAAGTTGTTGCAAGTTCAAGGAAATGAAAATGTGGCAGTGATCTTAAAAGGAAAAAAAAAACACCAGTTTAAGTGTAGGGATTGGTAGGGGGTATGCGTGGAGTGGTGTGAAAGGCCAGATCATGTAGAACACCGTAGTCCTGTACGGCATGTGGACTTGGTCCTAGGGTCATGGGAGCTACTGTGCGTACTGACACTGGCACTGCGGAAACACGGCTGTCCCAGAGGGTTGCTGTGACTCAGAATGGACTTGATGGGGGTGGGTTTGGTTTATTTATTTTTTAATAGTTAAATTTTGAGGTGACAGAAAGGGTGGGGACTTTTGTCTAATGCCTGCTATTTTCTCTGAATTAAAAGAATCAGAATCAGAATGAACCGTGTAAACACATGAAGATTTCTCAGCAGTGCAGAGTATATAATTGAGTTTGGAAACCGTGATTTTTACATGCAGCCACCATCAAAGTTTATCATGACTTTTCTTAGTTACACCTTTTCATGGTTTACTATAATATAGACTATGATTTGATAGACATTAACTTTTCTAAATTTCTAGGAGAGTGTGATTCTGCGTTATTTTTCCTTATAGGTCTCAAACTAAAGAATACCATCTATCAGATTAAGCCAATATAAGAATCATGCGCCCTGTGAAATTAGTTAATAAATTTGCTCAAAGATGTCTAAAAAAGCCAACAATGTTACTGTTGCCAGTATAATTATTCCAGAGTAGATGAATTTTTCATTCCAACATTTTTGTTTGTTTCAAGACACACTGGGAATAAACATTTGGGCCCATATATACCATGCACGAGTGTTTAGATTACATAACCTCAAAGGCCAACCACATAAGGATTTATTTGAGAGCATGTTCTTCATGTCACTAATGAAGGAATCCAAGTGGGCGGTCTGTATACTTCAGAGTCTTCTTCTGATCGCCCAAGTGCAGGTGGGGCAAGCTTTCAGTACTCAGCCAGGCGGTTCACAAGACTGCCTGGGATTTCATTTCCTGCTAACAAATGAAGCTTGTGGGGCTGGAAGATCCATCCTAAGTGAGCGCTCATAGGCTGCTAAGGCTTCAGTGACCATAACCTGGACCCGGCCAGGTGCATGCCTTTCTAGATTCTCAGGAAAATGTCATAGTTTTTATACAAAGATATTTTTGCTCAAAGTATCTTTTCCCAGGATTTTCTTTCTTTTAAAAAAAAATCATTTTATTGGGGACTTATACAACTCTTATCACAATCCATACATACATCAATTGTGTAAAGCACATTTGTACATTCATTGCCCTCATCATTCTCAAATCACTTGCTCTCCACCTAAGCCCCTGGTATCAGCTCCTCATTTTTCCAATTCCCTCCCTGCTCCACCCTCACTCATGAACCCTTGATATTTTATAAATTATTATTATTTTGTCATATCTTACACTGTCCAAAGTCTCCCTTCACCCACTTTTCAGTTGTCCATCCCCCAGGGAGGAGGTCACATGTAGATACTTGTAATCGGTTCCCTCTTTCCACCCCACCCTCACTCCACCCTCCTGTATCGCCACTCTCCCCACTGGTCCTGAGGGATCATCCGTCCTGGATTCCCTGTGTTTCCATTTCCTATCTGCACCAGGTACATCCTCTTCTCTAGACAGATTTGTAAGGTAGATTTGGGATCATGATAGTGTGTGTGTGCGGGGCGGGGGGGGGGGAAGCATTTAGGAACTAGAGGAAACTTGTATGTTTCATCATTGCTACACTGCATGCTGACTGGCTGGTCTCCTCCCCACAACCCTTCCGTAAGGGGATGTCCAGTTGCCTACAAATGGGCTTTGGGTCTCCACTCCACACTCATTCACAATGATAGGATTTTTTGTTCTGATGATGCCTGATACCTGATCCCTTCAACACCTCGTGATGACACAGGCTGGTGTACTTCTTTCATGTGGGCTTTGTTGCTTCTGAGCCAGATGGCTGCTTGCTTACCTTCAAGCCTTTAAGACCCTAGACGCTATTATCTTTTGATAGCAGGCACCATCAGCTTTCTTCACCACATTTGCTTATGCACCCATGTGTCTTCAGTGATCATACCGGGGAGGTGGGTACACAATGATATGATTTTTTGTTCTAGGATTTTCTTTCAAGCTTTGGGTTTGTCTATTTGAATGTATTGTATATTACCATATAATATGCATTAAATACCACAAAATTAACATGCCAAGCTTCAATGGTGGGGCTTTTTTTGTGGTTTTATTTATCTATTTTTTTAGTTAAGCATCTGTCTGTTGTTTTGCTCAACAATCCTCTAGTTAATTGACAAAAAAATAAAAGATGCCAATATTAAAAATTAGAAAAGGGAGGATTCAAGATGGTGTCCAGGAAGAATCACCCACCCGGCATTCCTGTTGTTAGATCACAAGATTAGGAGGTCAGGAGACCAATATTGGGAGGCTGGGTGCTAAAAGTAGATTCAGTGCACTAGGATCTGGTTCAGAACTCCCCCTGTGATTTTTGCCCTTGGGGCTATTGGAGAACTTACCGAAATGCTCTAAATTCACTGAATCTGTGCTCAGGCTCTGCTAATCCCTCACCAGATCCAGTGGGACAGCATCCACTACCCCTTCCTACACCCAAGATATGAGACGCTCAGTGTGCAGTAATTTCCCCCAGGCTGCTGTCTAAAGGTGGTCATAATCCCAGGCTCATGGAGAGCCTGAGAACTAGCCGCAAGAGCTCACACCATAGTTCCCTTCTCTGTCATCCATCCCACTCTTGTATTCTCCTTCCCCAGCAACCCCCTTCCCCCCTCTCCCCAGTTCCTGCCTACCAGCTGGATATCAATCGATAGTCACTAATTTACAGCAATTGAGGAGCCCCTGGGATATTTACCCATGTCATAGCTGTGTAGGAGATCCAGAAGTGACATAGGAGTGCAGCCAGGGGAGAGTCCAGATCCAGTCAGCCCCCAAATCACTCGGCTAATCTTGTCCCCCTTCCCTGGGGGACAGCACAGCATAGTCAGCTACAAACCCATTATAAAAAGAAAACACAAATCCAAAAAAAACCCCCCAAAAAACACAATTACAGGCTGTATTCCTTTGCATAGTAACTTTTAATGCAAGCCACCAGGAACCTGGGCTTGGTCTATTAGCATGATATTAGCATAACAAGACAGGCAGACAGCTGATCCCTGGAGCACAGCCTAGGATTTTGACATAAAACAGGAAAAGCTAGGGGCTGAAAGCCACAGTCCAAACCCTAACTGGCTCTACCAGTTTGGGGCTCCATTGAGAGTCTTTAAAAGACTGCAAATTGTGGCCAGACAGTCCAGTCTAGACCCGCCCCAACCCAGTCCAGTGGGACACCTACAGTCGTGGGCCTCAGCACACCCTCTGAGGCCCCACACCGCCTCTTGCCCCTGAGTCACCACAGCACTTCACCTACACAGCGGCCTGACCCACCACCATCATTGGCCACAGGTGATCCCAGAATCCATTCTTACCAGTCACACAGAGAAAGAGCTCAGGGCCCCTCGGTTTCCTGGGAACATGGCACCCAAAGGGCACACAGACAGCAACAGGAGCAGCCATCTAGCAGGACCTGGGGAGGAGGAGGAGGCAGGGGAAGGGAGCAGTGAGCAAACAATACCATAGACAGTGGAATGACTAAAAATCAAAAGCAACAATGAGGAGGACATAGAGATCCTGGGGGTGTTGGAGCAACAGCAATCTAGCTGAGAGGAATTACTAAGTGGCAGAAGAAGGGCAAGTATGATGGTGGGAAAGGAGGAAGGTAAAAGGAAACAGAAGAAAGATCTAGAAAGCAAAGCTATGGATATGAATATAAACAGAGGTGTGTGAGGAGCTGATACCAAGGGCTCAAGTAGAAAGCAAATGTTTTGAGGATGATGAGGGCAACACGTGTACAAATGTGCTTGACACACAATGGATGTATATATGGATTGTGATAAGAGTTATATGAGCCCCCAATAAAATGATTAAAAAAACATAGGTGTGAACTTATATAAATATATTAATTCATAAAAATAGAGGCATTGGCCTAGGTGCATATATTTATTTATATGGCAATACATTGAGGAAGTGGACAGATTTTGGGTCTCTGCTCAAGCCCTCCCTCAATGCAAGAACACTCTGTTCTAACAAGCTAGCATTCTGTGATGCTCACCCTTCCTGCATGATCGCTGAAGACAACGGGTGCATAAGCAAATGTGGTGAAGAAAGCTGATGGTGCCCGGTTATCAAAAGATATAGCTCAGGTGTCTTAAAGTCTTGAAGTTAAATAAGTAGTCATCTAGCAGAGAAGCAAAAAGCCCACATGGAAGAAGTACAACAGTCTGTGCAATCATGAGGTGTCCATGGAATCAGGTAACAGGCACCAGAAGACTTCAAACAAACAAAGAAAACATATTGAAAATGAGGGGGGTCAGAGCAGAGACCCAAAACCCATCTGTAGACAGTAGGACATCCACTCACAGAAGGGTCACAAGGAAGGGATGAGTCAGCCAGGGCACAATATAGCATTGAAGAAACACGCAATATTCCTCTGGTTCTTTGAGGTTTCCTCACCCCCCACTATAATGACCCAATACTGCCTTTCAGTTCTGGCTAGACTGGAGCATGTACACTGGTAAAGATAACAGCTCATGATACACGGAAACCAGGTCAGATAAACCCCTCAGGAGCAGAATTGGGAGTAGCAATACCAGGAAGGTTGGGAGAAGGTGGGAGGAGAGGTGGGGAAGAAGGGAGAACCAATAGAAATGATCGATGCAAAATTTGCCCACCCCTCAGGGGGGAATGAACAACAGAAACATGGGTGAAAGGAGACAGCAGTCAGTGAAAGACATGAAAACAACAGTAATTTATAAGTTATCAAGGGGTCACGAGGGTGGGAAGGGGGAAAGGGTTGGAAAATAGCTGATACGAAGGGCTCTAATAGAAAATGATGATGGCAACATATGTACAAATATGCTTGAAACAATTGGTGTATGGGATATTATAAGAGCTATAAGAGCCTCCAATGAAACGATTAAAAATAATAATAAAATTTAAAATAAATAAAAATTAGGACAAATATATTTTTTAATTAAAATTGCTCCATAGGGACAAAAACCCTCCAAGTTCTTTACCCCTAAATATTGCTTTACGCAGCTACAAAAGGATGCAAAGTAAAACTGAAGTGGACTTGGAGTCTTTAGTGACAGACAAGTTCATTTCAAACAGACCAGAGGGAAAACTAGAATGAAATTGGAGACATACAACTGACCCTACAAAAATAAAAAGAGGGCCAAAATAAGAGAGCTACTATGAGTAACTGTCAACAAATTAAGTAGCCTAGATAAAATGAACAAATGCCTACAACACATAGACTTCCTACATTTATTTAAATTAGAAATAGAAATGTCAACAAATTCATAACCAGTGAAGCGATTGAGTCAGAAATCAAAATACTTCCCAATAAAGAAAAGTCCTGAAGCACATGACTTCACTAGTGAACCCTAATGAATATTTTTAGAAGAGACCATCAATCTTTTAAAAACTTTCCAAGCAAATTGAAGAGGGAACCGTTCCTGCCTCATTTTATGAGGTTAGCATTACTTTGATACACGAGTCAGGCAAGCACATTACCAACCAGAATCATTTATGAACATAGAAGCAAAAATTCTGAACAAACAGCTAGCAACCTAGATACAAAAGCTTATCAAACAAAGGTGGATCAGCATTTAGAAGTTGATCAATGTAACACACTACATTACAGAACAAAAGGGGACGAGGCATGATCCCAATGCAGCCAAAACTCAAGCAATTAAATATCAAAACATCCACTAAAGTAACTATGATTTTTTAAAAAGAGGAAAACAACAGCTGTCGGGGAGTATGTGGAGAAATTGGACCCCTCCTCCATTGTTCATGGGAATGTAAAACAGGATAGTCGCCATGGAAAACAGTTAGGCAATTCCTCATAAAGTTGAACCTAATATTATATGTGACTCAGCAATTCTACTCCAAAGTATATGTCCAAAAGAACTGAAAGCAAGAATTCAGATACTTCTGAAAACAGACTTTTACACCAAAGCTTATGGCAGTACAGAATAGAGTAGTCAAAATATGGGAATAATCCAAGTGTCCATCAACAGATGAATGAATAAACAAGATGTAGCACACACATACAATGGAATATTGATTCTGTGTCTCAGTGTGGCTCATTTTGAACTTAGCCTGTCAGGTATGCTGAGCTCCCCACCCATCACATTTGTTTATATCTTTAAAGAATCATTGTGTTGTGGAATGTGCGGGTAAGGCGTGCTGGTGGCATCTGGGTGACAAGTTGGGCTGCTTACCTGACATTCAAACCAATGCGCCACTCAGCAGAAGAAACAGGAGGCTCTCTGAACCAGTTCTGCGTTGTCCCATAGGGTTGGTACCAATCAGAAATGACTTGAGGATGTGGGTGTTGAGCAGGAAAGTAGGTTTTTAAGACAGCTACAAAGTCACGGGAAAACTGTCAAAAATAACAAAAGAGGATGCTGTTGTTTTTCAACATGTCCCACATCCCTGCCTGCACACTCTGAAGGCAGTGTTTCCATCTCGCTAAGCTTCCCTGAAGAATTCCATGTTCTTCAATTGACACAACATCACAACGGCAGGATGGGCATCCTTAAGGGATTCAAATCCTATTCCCTTTCAAAGTTATTTCAGTTTTAGGGACAAAAAGAAATCTGAAGAGGCAAGATTAGAACTGTCGAGTGGATTCAGTAAACTTTTCCTTGAAGAATGAGCAGGTGCGTTGCTGTGATGGAAAACAATTCCTTGGAGCAACTTTTCTACCTTTTTCTCACGATGCAGTTTTCATTTTTAAAAAACTGCCCAGTAAGCCCTCAAAGATTGTCCTGGGTTCTTTAAGAAAATTTATTAAGATCACCCCTTGGGAGTCTCCTGAAACAGTCACCAAAATTTGTGAGCTGGTCTCTCTGTGAGGTAGTGAGTTTATTGTGCCAACCTGGCCGATAAACACAGGTGGGGTTAATTGAAGGGCGGAGGGATAAATGGCTCAGGGAGCCTCGTCTTTCTAGTTCTTGGGTCTCTTGCTTTGTGATGGTCACACCAGGCTGCAGCTGCCTTAGCCAGCTCCCTGCTTTAGCTGGCAAGGCTCACTTCCTGCAAGACATCCCTGAGCAGAATCCTCATGGACCTACCCCGATGCAGCCCTGGGTGCTGGAGCAGCCGTGTGGACACCCCTGCCAGTGCTGAGACACTTACATACAGGTTCACTGATTCAGCTTTCCTCCTGCAGTCGGAGTCATTGTGTGTGTTTTGTAAGATGGAGGAGAACTTTGTGGATTGGTGTTGGAGATATGGGCTAATGTTGGACTTGTGGGCTTGGGGAGCACTGGGTTGGGATGTTTTCTTGATGCGCACTTAACCTTTATATAAAACCCTCTCTTATGCGTGAAATTCGGTGGATTTGTTTTTCTAAAGTTCCCAGACTAACACACTATGTCTTGAGTTGAACTAGCCCAGCAGACCCTTCAAAGCCATTGTTCTGAATGGACCTGGTTCTCTGGATCCTATTGCAAAAATCGAGATTCATTCTATAGAATTCCCTTCCTTAGCTTCAATCTTGCTTAAAAAACTGATAGAAAGGTCTGTTTTGTAAGCTAGCCAATCTTCATGTAACTCTTTTGGCTGAGGCCAAAATGTTCACTTAAAATTGAACTGCAGAACCATGGGAGGTGCCGGTGTCCGTGGCCAGCAGACCGATGGTAGCTCTACAGACTGTGGGACGTCAGACAGAACCTCTTTGTCTCTCCGGGGTTGACAGCTTGTCCTCTCTTGGCTCATCTTTGAGGTCTTCCTGACCTTCCTTAAAATGCCTGCCCCACCTGAAAACGACTCTTTGATGTGAGTCAGCATGCTCATACATTCTGCTGCAAAGCTTCAATCGCTTGCGAGTACACTTGAGTTTTGTGAAACATTTGTGTGAGCCCTGACCTGAAAGTTGTGTTTACACACGCACAAAAACTCTTCTTCGTTTTTTTAAAAGGCATTGTAGCAAGACTAAGTGTGCGACTGAGAAAACTTCTGCAGCCATCTAGGGACTGTAGAGACATGTTTTAAAACAATTTTTAATCTATTTTTACATTTTATTTAAACGGGTACATACAGTACAAATTCATGTGAGCCCATCATCTTTAAATCGTGTTATGTTTGTGAGTAGAGACATGTTTAAGCATGTTTTGTCTGGAATAAACTCAGGCACATATGAACAGAAATGCCAGGAGCATTTTTAAAATACTAATTCTCATATATAGGCTGAAATGTTTGCCATTTCAGTCATCTTAAGTACTGTATGATTCAGTGATATTAATTATATTCACCAGCACAACTATTTATTTCATCCCCTCCAACAGGGTTCAAAAGTTTCTCATTGTCTCAACCAAATTCCGCGTCCCTTACGCATTAGCCCCCCATTTCACCTTCCCCACGACTTCGGCACTCTCTAACAACTTTTGTTCTCTATGCATTTGTTTATTTAGATATTTCATGTAAGTGGGATCATACAATATTTGTTCTTTTGCGTCTGACTTATTGGAGTTCTCTCTATATGTGGACTCTGGGATTTCTGAGTCCTTTAATCTTTAATCTACTTTACTTGAGCAACATTATTGTGTTTCACCAAATAGATCGATCTAAAATGCACACCTAAAAAGCACCAGATGCCCACTGCTTCCCTGTAGCCAGGATCTGGAGGTGAGGTGCTAAAATTATTCATTATTTTAATGTATCTACATCAACTTTGTAGATATGGTTTTTAGGAACTGGTAAAGAGTCGAATTAACATTGGCAACATTTCAGATTATGAAAGCTAGGAAACTCATTTTTCAAAATGTGATCTTTAAAAACAATGTCAAAATCCTTCAGCCTGGAGATGTTGGCCCATATACAAGAGAAATCATTATTTTAAACTTGGCAGGCACTTAAACTGTGTGTCCTGAAGGATTTTGGAATCACAATGTAACTAATGTAAGCATTCTTTTGTAATAATTCGACCCTAGTTTATCATGACCACTTTGGGTTATGATTAAGGAAATGCAGAATCAGACCTTAGGCTTTATGCATTATAATCTCTTACTGGCTTTGTTTGTTAGTTTACTTTTTATTGTGAATTAGGGGAAAATTTACAGAGCAGATCAGTTTTTCCATTCCTCAATTATTACACCCATTGTTTTGTCACATCGATGTTTGCTGTTTTCATGGAAGATACTCTCTTTAAAATGTTGTCTGTCTTCCAGTGTCCACATGAACTTGACTTCCAAAATGGGCTTCTCCAGTTGTGTCACATGACACTGTCAACAAAAGAGTCTTGGGAAATTATTATGCAAATCATAGAATTACTGTAGGTTCACTGTTTTTGCTGTTGGAAGGTAAGTGATAATGTTCTGTATTCCTTACATTTAATTTCTTGTGTAGATAATGTGAGAATACTTAGTGAAGTACCTCATAGTTGAACTTCAATTTTGTTCTTTTTAGACCAACTCTGCCACACTAAATGCCACACTACCCATTTGGCTCAGATTTTAGAATCCATCTCCCAATTAAGATGAACTTACTTTCTTGGATCTATTGTAAATCATTTAAAATACACTTTCTTCATATGTTTGTGCTTCTGACATAAGCATTATGTAATGTCTTTACACTGGTCAGGGGCAGGCAAACTTTGGAGATGGAAGAGCCAATCCTGACAATTTAAGAATTAGTCAAGAGTCATAAATACATATTTACAAACAAAGGAGATCATCATTATCTAAAGAAAATCCTTTTAAGTTCTTATAAATGAAACTCTCATAGTTTTATTTTCATTTTCAATTTTACCTCAAAGCTTCAAGTACGCACTGAAAGAGCGAAATATGGCTTGAGGGCCACAGTTTGCTGAGTCTTGTGCTAGATCAGTCCAACAACTTGCTCCGTACTGTGTTTTCCCCGAGTCATAAACTACTACCAGAGAAACTCCTGTTTTCACTCTTCCTCTGTCTTTGCTGAGTTTGGGTTCAATACACAACAAAACAAGGTCATTACCATGATCTACAGTAGAATATTTACATGCCATATTTTCTGACCACCAGTAATGCAAAAAAGAAAGATTTAAATAAAGTAAACTAATCCAGTAACTGTACAATAAAAAAGCAATGCATTCTTTTGTTTTTTTTCTTATCATTTTTATTGGGAGCTCTTACAGATATTCTAACAATCCATAATTCAATTAGACCAAGCATAATTGTGCAATTGCTGCTACCATCACTTTCTTTTCTTTCTTTAATACCGGTTAATCATTTTCTTTCTTTTTGTTCTGTTTTGCTTTGTCTGTTTTATTATGTTGGGTTTTTTTTCTTTCACTGTATGTCTATCTATATAAGATAATGTGTTAACTGGGTACTTTTGGGATATAAATCTACAAAAACTCATGTATAAGAGAGAGCTTTATATAAAGGTTAAGTGCATGTGAAGAAAACAGCCCAACCCAGTGCTGCCCAAGCCCACAAGTCCAACATTAACCCATATGTCCAACAGGAATCCACAAAGTCCTTCCTCATCTCACAAAACACACACTATGATGCCGACTGCAGGAGGAAAGCCAAATAAGTGAATGTGTAAACATCTCAGCATTGGCAGGGGTCTTCACACAGTTTCTCCAACACCCAGGGCTGCATCGGGGTAGGTCCAGGTGGCTTCTCCTCAGGAATGTCTTGCAGGAAGTGAGCCTTGCAAACTGAAGCAGGAAACTGGCTAAGGCAGCTGCATCCTGGTCTGACCATCACAAAGCAAGAGACCCAAGAACTAGAAAGGCGAGGCTCCCTGAGCCATTTATCCTTCCGCCCTTCAATTAACCCCACCTGTGTTTATCAGCCAGGTTAGTACAATAAACTTTAATTAAGTCAGGTAGGCAGGACAAACAATCCTAAGGAGAAAACTACGGGACCTGCAGTTCTGGGGGTGGGGACATGGAAGAGGAGGGGCCGGGGAAGGGAGTGGGGAGCCAACAAACTCAGAGATGGGGAGCAACAAGAGATCTAAAATTAATGGTGAGGAGGGTGTGTAATGCCACATGGGGCTTGATCAAGAGCAATGTGTCCTAGAGGAAATACTGAGAACTGAATGGAGGGTGAGAGTGACATTGGGACAGGAAGAAGGTGAGAGGAAATCGAGGAAAGAAATAGGAGGCACAGCTATTTATAGAGGTATAGCTATAGGCATGTATATGGATGGTCAGGGAGGGGGAAGGTTGAGAAACGGGGAACTCATCACAAGATGAGATGTATAACCCCCCTCCAAAGGGGACAAACAAGAGAAATGTGGTTGAGAGGAGACAATAGACAGTGTAAGATATAAAATAACAATAAAAATATATAATTGATCAAGAATTCACGAGGCAGGTGGGGAAAGAGCCTATACCAAGGGCTCAAAGAGAAAATGCTTCGGGAATGATGACAGCAACATATGTACAAATATGCTTCATACAACCGATGTATGCAATGTTATAAGAATTCTAAGAGCCCCACAGTAAAATGATTTAATAAATAAACAGATCAATCAATCAATCATTAGGAGCTCTTACAGCTCTTATAACAATTCATATATCAGTTGTATCAAGCATATTTGTGGATTTGGAAAGGGGAGGGACAATGGCTTGAACAAAATTAATTCACTTGAACATTCTTATCCCATTAAACATTTGGAGTTTTTCATCTACATGTGATGGCATTCAACCTCATTGATAGTAGGCTACCCTTGAATTAAGATGTTAGTTTGGCAGTCAAGAAAACACTCAGAACCACTTAGAGCTGACTAGGAACACATACCTAATCCAGAATCTCAGGTAAGTATACCTGCTTCAATATCTTCCGTAATCCAGTATTATATTCCATTCATCTTATTCTAACTACTTAGAACTCATTGCCACATGTGATTTCCTACTGGTTATCATTCTTTTAATACAGACCTTGAAACTCTCCCTCTGGGGACATTACGTTTAATTGGTGGTATGCGATCTCCAGGCAACAAAGAGTGCAGCATAAGTCATGATGGACATAGGCCTCCCCTTGTAAACAAGCCGTGTCAGGTGGTATCATTACAGCATCTGTAAGCGGGAAGATGACTCCTCAGAGAGGTGAGTAACTGTCATTTCCACTGACAAGAGAAGTTCAGGGAGATTCAGGATCTCACACTCTATGAACTAACAAAACTGCAAGGTCAGCAGTTCAAAACCACCCTGGGAGAAAGATCAGGTTTTCTACTCCTATAAAGGATTACAGTATTGGAAACTCATAGGGAAAGTTCTACCCTGTTTTATAGGGCTGCTATGAGTTGGAATGAGCTCAATGGCAATGAGTATATTCAACTTATATTTAAATTATATCACATAATTCAGTTTGGGGACTTTATTCTTAGACATGTCTGCCTTAGGACCTGGACCCCAAGTGTGAAACCATAAAAGTTGTCTGGCTTTGCGTCTATTCCTTGAGCAGAGAGTTTAAATTCTAGGCTCATCATTGTACTTCCGTGAGCTCTCGAGAACGGTCAGAAGCTGCCGTCTCAGCTTACCGATCTTGAACTCACCGTGCCAGCAATGGTGAGTGAGGACAATGGTAACTTAATGTCCCAAAGACTTCCCTTCGACTTCCTCCCAAACAATCACAGGTGATCATTTAAATAGTCATGGTGCCACACCATGCTAAAGATTTCTAGTGACCCTAGTCTATCTGTAAGGAGGTCCATGGGAGGTCAAACACTAACAGGTGATCCTTGCAATCCCAGAATCCCATTTCAATGATCTACTTCTTAGAACCTAAGACAGTTACGAGCTAGTCATCATCATTCCCTCCCTGTATCCACGGCCTTTTGCATTGTCCCCGCTGAGAGCAACCAGACATGTGAGCAGAGCTAGGCGAAAGAAGCCGCCCTCAGTCAACCTAACAGACGACTAGAGAAATGTGTGCTCTCCCAACTGAGCTGAGCCAACCCACCTAATGACTTCTGTTTAAGGTGCTTGCTGGCCTTTGATTTCTTTGTTGTCCTTTCATAAAATAAGTTACTATAAATGCTTACAATAGTACTTGGCACCTGCAAATGCTATATGAGCGTCATCATGCAGGACGTCTGGTGACATAGTGGACACGAGTTGGGTTGCTAACTGAAAGGTCAGCATCTTAAAGCCAACAGCCACTCCTGAAGAAAAGATAAGTCTTTCTACTCTTTTGAAGATTCAGTCTCAGAAACCCACAGGGGTAGTTCGACTCTGTCCCACAGGGTTGCTCTGAGTGGAAATCAAGTCAGTGGCAGTGAGTTTGGTTTTTCTTTTTTTATCATCATCATTGATGTTATCATCATCATCATCATCATCATCATCATACATCTTTTTATTTCAGGCCATCATTGTCCCAAAGTCTTTGCCTTCTTTGAGTACCTCGTTCCATGTGTACCAGGGGAGATTTTCATTAACGGCTTGCTATAATATTCTACGTGCTTCTTGAATGCTCCTGTGATTACTATCATTGCCTTTAACCTCAAAGTCTGATAACTAGATTCTCGTCCTGTGTTCCTGGGGCTGATGTTATCTATACCCCCTTTCTAACACCACTGCTCACATTTGTCAAGGCCCGGACACAGGTTGTGGTTAATTTGAACAAAGAGAGTTTATGAAATGCTGTCTTGGATAGGATCGTTTCGCCCTCAAGTTTCAGGAAAGGAAACATCAGTGAAATACACAATGTCTTTTCACTGCCTCAGTTGGACTTAGCACATGCCCCTGCCTAAGAGAGCTTGGAAATGAAGACTACCAGCTACCTAGGAAGGAAGGGAAAACTGGGTAATGGTGAGTAATAGTCATAAGAGTCGTGTCTGGGACAGAAGGTCAAGAAACAGTTGGCAGTATTTAGAGAATGTCTGCAGGAGAAGAGACAGGAATGAACTTAGTTGGGTTGTTGAGTCAGAAGCAACCTGATGGCAGTGGGTTGTTCAGTTTGGGATTTCAGGGAGGAAAGATGCACTGACATAGGAATAATCTGTTTGGATACTGACCCTCACCCCGTCACTTGCCACCCTTACTGTCTTACTGCTTGTGGGATACAAAAAGATTTCTCCCCAGGTTGTCTCCTCCAAACATGCCAAACCCAAAACACTGCTTGCTACACGTGGTAAATGACTGTGTACTTGAAGGTCATTGAAAGCTGCTTAGAGGTTATCCTTCCTAAAGGTTATCAGCCATCTAGAGCAATCAGACTGTATGGTCTGTCCCACTCTAAGAAGGGCCCACTCCCTTCTGATAAGGGTAGTGGATTGCTTCCTTGAAGGAGAGCCTAGAAGCAAGGTCGAGCCCACTCAAGGATGACCAAGGTTAGGTTCCATCAATTTTGTCACATGTGTACCCCAGTCCCACCCCTTCCTATTACATGTACACCCCTAGCTCATCCTCTTCCGGTGATGCCTATGCCTATAGTACATCCCCTCCTTGTGATGCATGTGATCACCTATAATCATGCCCCTAAGTATATATAGGCCTTGGCCAGGAGTAAAAAGGTGAAACTCTCTCCTCCCTCCTCTTCCTCCCGCTCTCTGCCAGGACCTGGCTGCTGAGACCATGACCATTCCAGAGGTGAGCATGCTACTGTAAAATGTGTCTGACTCCTTTATTTCACTCTCTCTCCTACCATCCATGACTTCACTGTGATCTTTTTATATTATAACTGTACAATTGCATGGATGTTAAAGGCTGGTCAACTCTAACCAACTGCTGACCTTCCCAACCTTGGGACCTTCATACACTTAGAAAGACCTACACTAGTGTTAATCCTGGGTTCTAGTACAGCAACGACCAATAATCTCAAACTGGACCCCATTAAGGCTCAAAATTTCATGTAGGAATATCTGACAAGCATCCCAAAGATGTGCCCATCTTACAAATGCAAGAGATGGGGAAAGAAAATGCCTGCCTATTTCAGCTTCCGTTGTATTGCCTTTTAATTTGGGATTCCCCTTAAATGAAAGGTGTGCACATTCTGGGCAGCCAAAACACCAAAATGAGTACTATATAGTTCAACAATCTGCATTTTAAAAGCTCTATAGAAATAAAATGAAGCAACATGGCCTCTTGATTGCCTGGCTACTTCCACAGAATCGTTATTTTGAGGTTCATTTATGTCCTGGAATGTAGCAACACTTCATTTCTTTGTCATTGCTGAGCACTACTTCATTGTGTGGACAGACCACAGTTCATTTATTCACAGGTGGGTTGTTTCTACTTTTTGGCTATTACCTATAAAGCTACTTGGAACAATCATGTGGACATGCTTCTGTTTCTCTTTCTAGGATAAATGAAGAACAATAAAAACACTAAATATGGGCAAATCTAAGTAAATAGTGATTGTATAAAGCACACAGTATGCATTGTTTGTGCGTTTAAAATAAGTAGAATGAAACCCACCTGTAACACCAAATGCCCAGAAAAGTAGCTACTACTAGGGCTCCAGGTTGCACATGCGTGGATTTACTCCAAACAAAGCACATCAGCCTGACCAGAGGGCGGGTAGCTGCAGGCAAGCTCTTTCAAAAATAAACCTGTCTCATTAGGGTGCCCTGGAAGAAGAGGAAAGTCCAATCTAAAACAGTAGCTTCCAAAGGGATTTGTTGGACCAGTTAAATGTAAGGCAGAGAGGTCAGCTCAGAAGGGTATGAAAGACTGTCTTTTGGAATTCCAAAAGAGTTGTCTTTATAGCTTTTTTCAAGTCATTTTATTGGGGGTTCTTATAACATTAAAATACATCGATTGTATCAAGCATATTTGTACATATGTTGCCATCATAATTTCCAAAATATTTTCTACTTGAACCCTTGGTATATGCTCCTTTTTTTCCCTTCCCTTCCCCACCCTTCCACCCTCTTGAGTCCCTTATCAATGACATATTGTTATTATTATGTACCTTACACTGTCCATTATAGCTTTTCTTGAAAGAAGATCATTAGGGCTTATTTGGAAGAAATTCTATGAAAAAAGAAAACTGTACTGGTCATAAAAAGGGACAGAAAAATTGCACCAAATAACTTTTTTCCTATTGCGATAATGCATCTGCTCATTCTTTTTTTTTCTTTCTTCAGTCATGTTACTGGGGGCACATACAACTGTTATCACAATCCATCCATCCATCCATCCATTGTGTCAAGCACATTTGTACATTTGTTGCCATCATCATTCTCAAAACATTTTCTTTCTACTTGAGCCTTTGGTATCAGTTTCTCATTTTCCCCTCCCTCATGAATCCTTGATGGTTTATAAGTTATCATTATTATTTCATGTCTTACACTGACCATCTACTCATTCTTAAAAGGGAGCAAGAGTTGTCTTGTTAGAAATGTTGTTGGGAAACCTTATTTGCTACAGCCTGAACTTGACCCGACTTCTGCTTGTTCCCCAAACTCAAAGACCATTGAAAAGGGTAATGATTTGTGCTGCTCAATGATGCAAAAACTGTCTTTTTACCTGGTGCAAAATGAGGAGCTCAGAATTCTTCGGAGAAGAGTTAGCGGTGGCAATATCACCTTCAGAAGTAGACAGCTTTAGATGGAGGACCTGTCCAAAACCAATGGCTTCCCATTTAAAAAATATTTTTGTTTGATTAATGATTCTATAACTTTTGGAACAACACTTTTTGACTTATCCTCATAGAGAGGGTCCTCAGCTAGAATGTCTCCGAGGAATGAATAAGTGAATGAACAGACAAATGACAACATGGCCCAACATCCCTCGGCCTTCCTCTAATCGTCTGAATCAGCACAAAAGAAGTAGGTGCATATAGACACTAGGTGGCAGAACGCTCCCACAAAAGGAGCTCCAATCCCTGAGTCAACCGCCTCAAGGAAGGCCTAGAGGTTGCCACACTGCCCTAAGTTCACCAGTCTCTTGGTGTCACATTGTCTGTAATGACTCAGAGGTCACTGATGTATGTTCCACTTGCATGCATCTTTTCTGCCCTGCCAAGTATTTCAGTATTCAGTTCTGCAGGCTAGTACAGGTTCTCCTTACTGGTCTGAAAGAGACTGATGGGATCCTCCTAGACAATGACACTTAAACTCTGAGGTATTAGTTTATTGTGCCAACCTGGCTGATAAACACATGGGGGGTTTATTGAAGGGTGGAGGGATAAATGGCTAGATGAGCCTCACCTTTCAAGTTCTCAGGTCTCTTGCTTTCTGATGGTCGGACCAGGATGAAGCTGCTTAGGCAGTTCCCTGTTTTAATTGGCAAGGCTCACTTCCTGCAAGAAATCCCCAAGGAGAAGCACCTGGACCTACCCCGATGCAGCCCTGAGTGCTGGAGCAGCTGGGTGGAGACCCCTGCCAGCGCTGAGATGCTTACATATTCACTGACTGGCTTTCCTCCTGCAGTCGGCATCATTGCATGTGTTTTGTGAGATGGAGGAGGACTTTGTGGATTGGTGTTGGACATATGGGTTAATGTTGGACTTGTGGGCTTGGGCAGCACTGGGTTGGGATGTTTTCTTGACGCACACTTAACCTTTATATAAAACTCTCTCTTATTCGTGAGTTTCTGTGGATTTGTTTCTCTAAAGTACCCAGACTAATTCAAACACCCTTCAAATCATGGACTTCCAGAAGACCAATAAGTCTGTCTTGGAATAATGTTTCCCAAAAGCGAGAATGGCAAAGCTTCATCTCACATTCTTGGGACAAATCCTCCATCCCTGGAGAAAGCCATAGTGCTTGGTAAAGTAGAGGGTCGGTAAATCAGGGGAAGACCCTCAACAATATGGATGGACACAGTGGCTGCAACAGTGCAGTCAAACATAATGATTGTGAGGACGACAAAGGACTGAGCAGTGTTTCTTTCTGCTAGCCATAGGGTTGCTATGAGTTGGAACCGATTCAAAGGCATCTAAACAACAACCACAAACTCTCAAATAACCCTGCTCCATCCAGTATTGCCCATCTCCAATTCTGCCTCCTCCTTGTCCTAGAATATGACACCCAGTAGATCACCAACTAACCCTGCAAAAAATAATCACTAGTCTCCCTCAGCCATCAGCTTAGGTTCACATTCCTCAGTGTAATACATGGAGCTTCACACAGTACCGCTCTATCCAATCTTCCCAAGTTTCCTCTACTCCGCTCTCCATTTTCCTCATTCTCAGCTCTACTTCCGGCTTTACTGAACTAACTGGAGTTCCCAAAACTCACCGTGGCAGTTACAAAAGCTCCTGTCAACTTGTGAAGGGGTGGAGTCTAGCCTGTCAATTAGATTGCAGCTTGATGACCTCATTTGGAGGTGCTACGGAGATAAATAGCTCACTGGAGGCCAGACCCACACTCTCTGTTTGTCTCCTTGTGAGCCATTCCTGTTGACAAGCTACATGGAGCTACACTGATAGAGCCAGAGCCCTGGAGCTGGAGGAGCCACGTGGGGACCCACGCCAGCGCTGAGATGCTTCTACCACCACTGGATCCACAGACTTTACACTGGCCTGTCATCTTTCTACATTAGGCATCATTGCATGTGCTATATGGGTCTGAAGAGGAATTCCTAGACTGGTATCGGACATATGGACTAATATCAGACTTACAAACTTGATCTGGGCTGGGCTGGGATGTTTACTCTTTATATACAAAGCTCTTTCTTATACACATATGAGTGTCTATGAATTTGTTTCTCTAATCAACCCAGACTAACACACTCACCATACTTATAGATCTTTGCTTCTGCTCATTCCATTTTTTGAATATGTTCTCTTTTCTCTATCTGGTGACTGATTTCTGATCATCAGAACCACTTAACCTAGAGAAGGAAGTTCCCTAAGACTAAGAATGATATATTAAAAAAATATATCTACTATATACCTCTTTGCCTGGTCCTACATACATATACCATTCAAAAAAAAGTGCCTACCTAACAAAAAATGTGCCATTTTGATGAGGAATGATGGCAACAAACAAACCAACAAAGTCCTATCTGGTCACTATATTACTAAGTATCATTAGGGTCTCATTGCTCTACATGTTCAGGATCAACTGTGTGCCAGTCCTGTGCTTCTTTAAATTTCGTAGGTAACACAGACTACATTTAGACTACAAGTTACCAAGTAACTCGCTTGGCTGCTGCTTTTTAGGGAGGTGTACAGCAAGAGAGGACTCCCTTGGAGGCCCAGTCAATGGTGAGAGGCCCCTTGCTGTTTCAGGCTCTCCAGTGCTGCTCTGAGTGCCAGACTCCTTGGAAGAATGCTTAATGGTTCCTTGCAAGTCTCAACAGGAGCATTACAGATCAAGCAGGTAGAATTTGGGAACAGATCCATGCCCTTCTCTGCTGATAATTACTCTCCTTTGAAGATGCAGCTCATAGCTTCCTACTGAGCCCTGATAGAAATTGAATGTCTAATCATGGGGTCCTAAATGAATATGTGGTCTGAACTTGCCATTATGAATGAGTGTTATCTGACCCACCTGCCAAGAAGGTCAGGGATATGTATTAGCAATCCATTATCGAATAGCAGTACTATATTCAAATTAGACTTAAGAAGGTGCAAGCAAGTTGCATAAACTCAGAACCTCACAACAGCCACTACTGCTGTCTGAGGCCCCTCCAGCCCATGCCTATGATTTCAGGGGAGTTTCTAATGACTTGTGGCTATTGCCACGGGGACTCCCCACATTACCCGAATTTAGACCCGGTCTTCAATATGGCATCAATCCCACAAGGGAATTGCCAGTTACCTGTAGGTAGATTGATTGTAGTCCACCCCTTCTCCTATGGAAGGGAAAATTATTTGTTTGCACTGAAATAGATACCAGTTGGGGTGTGAGCTTGCCTTTCCTACCCATTGTTTTCTTCCAGCATCGCTACAAAATGCCGTACTCACTGACTCACACACAACACAACTTCTTTGGGTGATTTTTCATATTTTCTGGCCAACACAGTTCACGTGGGAAATATAACTTAAGGTTTACAACCATAGGAACCACGAAGTGTTTGTTTGTTTCTTTTTTAATGAATTTTTTATTGCAAATTAAGTGGGAGGGGTTACAGTGCAGACTATCAGTTCTTAACAGTTCAAACCACTCATCAATCCCACCCCATACCCTCTCCCACCCACTCTCCTCCCTTAGAACGGCTCATTGTAGCAAACATCCCACCATCCAGAAGCAGCTAGCCAACAGAACAATGGAATGACATACTAACGACTGTTGCAGAATTAGCTGAGAAACAATATTACAAGATGCAATACATGCTCTGAACCATCAACCACCATATGGTGCTACTTCTCCCACAGCCAGAATACACAGATCGAGAGAGGATCAACAAGTGAAGACAGTGATATCTCTTATTATTATGCTTATTACAGAATTTTTCTCTCATTAACCCAAATTTGCCAATTCGGAGGTCTTCAGTCCCTTGAATGAAAGTCTGGCCATTCCATTGGCTTAAAAGTTGAAGCAGTGGGGTAGAAAGGGGGAACTGATTACAAGAATCTACGTAGAGCCTCCTCCCTGGGGGGTAAACAGTAGAGAAGAGGGCAGGGTGAGACGTCAGACAGTGTAATATATGACAAAATAATAATAATAATAATATATGAATGGTGAAGGGTTCAAGAGGGTGGGGGGAAATGAGCAGCAGATATTAAGGGCTCAAGTAGAAGGCAAATGTTTTGAGAATGATGATGGCAACAAATGTGTATATATGCTGACACAATGGATGGATGTATGGATTGTGATAAGAATCGTATGAGCCCCCAATAAAATGATTTTTTTAAGTTGAAACAGCCACTTTTGATTCCTTATGACACTCTTCCACTGGGCAAAGAAGGGAGTTATGCTGCTGGCTGGAGTGACTGCTCCGCAGGGAAGCTGGTTTACTATGACATAGTGAGGACAGTGAAGCCTGGCGATGCCACGGAGCCCGCATATTATCCCCATTGCAGATCCCAAATCCACTGCCATCGAGCTGATTTGGATTTACAGTGACCCTATTTAGAGTTTCTCAGAAAATAAAGTTTTAGTGGAACAGACAGTCTCATCTGTTCCTTGCAAAAGAGCTGGTGAGTTTGAACTACTGACCTTGTGGTTAACAGCCAAATACCAAGCCCACTGCACCACTAGGGCTCTTGTCCATTGCTGGTAGTAAAAGTTACTGGTCAACTACAGTAACCAAAGCCATATAGGATCACTGAAGATTCAGATACTTCAGGGATAAAGGTTTGGATCATACCGCCTGGATAGGTGCTGTCTCAGGGCAAAGGAAACATGAAATTAGTACGGGAAGAAGGAAATTACCAATTTCAACTATAACCTCATGACCAGACAGCAGTGGAAATAAAATAAAGGATTTTAATAGTGAGCACATGTTCTTTCCTGCTTGTATATGTATGTTTGTTTTTGTGTTTTCTTACATGTTAATTAATTTCTTGCGCCTCTCTTCCTTTCCTACTGTAATTTTAGGAATTAATAGCAAGGTGAACTTTACAACTTCATCCATAGGCTACTCAATATTCAAGAGAGACTCTGAACATGAGGCGTAATTAACACCCTCCAGAGATTCTAATGGAATTACATTTGGGACTTTGTCTCATCCAGTTGTGAGGAAACAGTGAGAAGGTTTTTATTTATACTAAGTATAGGGTTTCTGTGAGTCAAATAATTGACTCATGGCATTTTTTGTTTGCTTTTGATATAGTTCCATTTGACTAAAGGAGACCTGCAATTTGTTATTGGTGTTTGGAAATTCAAATAGGTATAGAAAGGTGTTCATGAACATTGAGTAGTCAAAGTGATGAGCGGCATTGGGGATTAGGCATCGGGCTGCTAACGGCAAGATCGGTGACTCAAATCTACCAGCCACTCAGGAGGACAAAAAGAGGATGCTGCTCCCATAAGGATTTATGGTTTTAGAGTGTGTATAAACCTGTATCAACAGTCACTAAGAGTTGGAATAGACCCAGTCGCAGTGGGCTTGTTTTTGTTTTTGTTAAACTGATCAGTAAATCTGCTCCTCTATGCTGCTTTGAGATGCTAGGACTTGGACTCTAAGAACCATATTCCCATGTTGCCACCTAGCTTCTTGCTGAGTTCTGCAAGGCAGAAGGAGAGAGAAGGGACACACTCCTCCCTTTTAGGAAATACACACATTTTAAAAAGAGATGAGCTCTCCTTCACCTCTATCACAAATGACACTGGGTTAACTACCTCTGTAAAAAATTAGAACTGGTGATCTTGAGAATACCGAATGACAGAACAGTTGAGGGGATGAACACTGTGCTGAAGAATAGTAGTATGACTGAGATGGACGGACACTGAACGCTAAGACTCAATGTCACCTGTGACCGAATGTTAAAGGGCCATGCGTATTAGAGCAGCCTGAGAGAACTATTGGCTCTAGATATTAAAATATCTGATATGTGGTCTCCAAATATTTTTCCCATTCTGTAGTTCACCCTTTCATTTTCTTGATAATGTTCCAAATGTGCAAAAGTTTAAAATTTTGATAAACTATAATTTATCTATTATTTCTTTTGATGTCATATCTAAGAATCCATTGTCATGAAACAGATCCCAAAGCATTGCTCCTTTGTTTTGTTCTAAGGGTTTTATGTATTACATTTACATTCTTGTTCCATTTTTAGTTAATTTTCATATAGTCAAACTTCATTCTTTTGCATGTAGAGATCCATTTATCCCAGCACAATTTGTTAAGGAAATTCTTCTTTCTATTGCTGAATATATTTGGAACTATATTGAAAATCAATTGACTATCGGTATATTAAATTATTTCTGAAGGCTCATTCCTATTCCTATATGTCTCTATATAGTCTAGGTCTATTCTTATACCAGTATCACATTGTTTTGATTACTGTAGTTTTGTAGTGTGTTTTGAATTGAGATGTGAGCGTCTTCTACTTTACTGTTCTTTTCCATGATTGTTTTAACTATTTGGGGCCCCTTGTAGTTCCATATGAATTTGAAGGTTGAATTCCACTTCTGCATTTAGAGCTTTGGGAATTTTGATAGGGGTTGTGTTGAATCTACGTTGCTTTGAGTAGTATTGACATCTAGACAATATTATGTCTTCCAATGTATGAACACGGGATGTCTTTCCAATTACTTAGGTTTTCTTTCATTTCTCTCAGTAATTTTTATAGTTTTCATTTTATACCTTTTCCACTTCCCTGGTTAAATTTACTCTTAGGACTTTTCTTTGTTGGGAGGTTTTACTGATTCAAATTCTTCATTTGCTGTATATTTGTTAATATTTACACTTTCTTCTTGAGTCAATTTAGGTAGCTTGTGTGCTTCAAGGAATTTGTCCATTTCATCTGTTATCTAATTTGTTATACACCATAGTTCATAGTATTCTCTTTACATGTTTTTATTTCATAAGCTCTGTAGTGCATGCCCATTTTCACTTTTTATTTCTTATTTGCCTCTTCTTTCTCTCTCTCTCTCTCTCTCTCTCTCTCTCTCTCTCTCTCTCTCTCTCTCTCTCTGTTTTTGTCTACATAAAGCTTTCTAAAATCTGTTGGTCTTTCCCAACAACCAACTTTGGATTTAATTTCTTCTCTAGATTATTTTCCATGAAGGAGCTCTCATGGTGTAATGGGTTACATGTTGGACTGCTAACCGTAAGGTCAGTAGTTTGAAACCAGCAGCTGCTCCATGGGGAAATGATGGCACTTTCTGGAGACCCCAAAAGGCATTTCGACACTGTCATAAATGTTTGCTCTGTCTTGGAATCAACACAACGGCAATGAGTTTTTCGTGTTCTTGAGATTGTTTCCTATTCTTCAGTTTATTTATCTCTGTTTTAATCCTTGATGCCTTCCTTCTTATAGCTTTGCACTTTGTTTTCTTTCTCGAGTTTATCAAAGTAGTAAACTAAGTTACTGCTTAAAATCTTATATTTTAATGTAGACATTTACAACTGTAAATTTAACTTTGAGTCCTGCCTTCACTACATTGACAAGTTTTAATTTTAATTTCTTCCTAAGTATTTTCTAATTTCCCTTGCAATTTCTTCTTAGACCAAGAACTGCTTAATATTTCATTCAATTTATTTGTGAATTTTCCATTTTTCTTTCTATCATGGATTTCTAGTTTTATTCCACTATAGTTAGAAAAGATATTTTGTTTGATTTCAAAATTTTGAAAAACATGCCAAGACTTGCTTTCTGACCTGTATATAGTTTATACTCAAGAATTGCTCTGTGTATTAGAGAAGAATATGAAGGGTACCCAATAAAACCCGGAGTTGCACAGGGAGGAGCAGAGATTTCATAGTATGCCTTTTGTGCACCAAGTGAGCATCAACCAACTTGCTCTGAGTCAGTGCACACAGTGGCATCACATGGGAAGGTTCTCTCTGGTCACAGTGAATTTTTTCGTAAAAGCAGTTTTGCTCTAACCTCATTTTTGTGATGGTCAATTTAAGAGAACAGTGTGAGGTTATGAAATTTTGTTTCCTGCTTGGGGGAAAATCCTGCAGAAAATGTTTTGATATTGAACACAGCTTACAAGGACAGTTCTAAGGGGAAAACTCAAGTTTCAAAAATAGGTGAAATGCTGATTGATGACAAACCTCATTCTGGACATGTCAACTTCCTGAATGGATGAAAATGTCAACAAAATCCGTGCACTAGTGCTCTAAGATGGAGAAGAGCACTGAAAAGATGGGGAAGTTATCTGGACTATCTTGGAGTTCAGTTCAGCGAATTTTAACAGACGATCTGGGAATGAAAAGGGTCACTGCGAAATTTGTGCCTCAGGTTCTGACCAGGAAAACAAGCATTGACTGGAAACATGTTGTGCTTTGAAAGAACAGCTCTGAAGCAACCCCAAAAAATTTCCCCAAGGTCATTACTGGTGACAAGACATGGTGCTGTTCTTATGACCCCCAAAGCAAACATCAATCAAGCCAGTAAAAGATGCCATCTTCACCTCCATCCCAAAAACTCACTAAGTGAAATCAAAGATGGTGCTCATTTGTGTTTTTTTTTTAATGTGAGGGGGATAGTTCATTTGAAGTTGGTTCCACCAAGTCAGACTGTTAATCAAGCTTTCTATTTAGAGGTTCTGAAACAGTGTGTGACAAAAACGGTCTGATTTGTGGCTGATGGGTGACTGGTTTTGTCACCACGATAATGCAGCTGCTCATGCAGCCATCTCAGTTTGCCAGTTTTTGGTGGAAAACAGCATGCATCTCCTACCCCACACACCTTATTCACCTGGCCTCGCTCCATGGGACTTCTTTTTTTCTTTCTTTTTCTTGTCTATAAATCATTTTATTGGGGCTTGCACAACTCTTAGCACAATCCATACATCCATTCATTGTATCAAGCACATTTGTACATTTGTTGCCATCATCATTCTTAAAACATTTTTTACTTCAGCCCTTGAAATCAGCTCCTCATTTTTACTCCTCTTTCCCCACCTTCCCTCCCTCATGAACCCTTGATAATTTATAAATTATTATTTTTTCATGTCTTACCCTGTCTGGTTTCTTCTTTCACCCACTTTTCTGTTGCCTTCCCCCGGGGAGGGGGTTATATGTAGATCATTGTGATTGGTTCTCCCTTTTGCCCCCCACCTTTCCCTTACCTCCTGGTATTGCTACTCTCATTATTGATCCCGAAGGTTTTCTCTGTCCTGTATTCCCTGTGTTTCCAGCTCTTATCTGTACCAGTGTACATCCTCTGGTCTAGCCAGATTTGTAGGTAGAATTGGGATCATGATAGTGGGAGGCAGAAAGCATGAAAGAACTAGAGAAAAGTTATACATTTCATCGTTGCTACCCTGCACCCTGACTGACTCATCTCCTCCCAGTGACCCTTCTGTAGGGGATGTACAGTTGCCCACAGATAGGTTTTAGGTCTCCACTCCACACTCCCCTTATTTACAGTGATATGATTTTTTTGTTCTTTGATGCCTGATACCTGATTTATCAATACCTCATGATCACACAGGCTGGTGTGCTTCTTCCATGTAGGCTTAGTTGCTTCTCAGCTTGATAGCCAATTGTTTATCTTCAAGCCTTTAAGACCCCAGATGCCATATCTTTTGATGGCCGGGCTCCATTGACTTTCTTCGCCACATTTGCTTATGCACCCACTTTGTCTTTGAGGTTCATGTTGGGAAGGTGAGCATCATGGAATGCCAATTTAATAGAACACAGTGCTCTTGCATTAAGGGAGTACTTGAGTAGAGGCCCAATGTCCATCTGCTACCTTAAGACTAAACCTATAAATACATGCACATAGATCTAGTTCCCCATTGTCATATATAAATATATTTACATATGTACATGCCTATATTAAGACCTCTATAAATGCCCTTTGCCTCCTAGCTCTTTCCTCTATTTCCTTTTACTTTCCTCTTGTCTCACTGTCATGCTCAGCCTCCATTTGGGTCTCAGTAATTAGTCTTGGTTATACTGCCCTTGATTAAGCCCTACTAGGCCTCCTACCCACTCCGTGCCATTGATTTTAGATCACTTATTGTTCCCTTGTCCCTGGGTTTGTTAACACCACTTCCTTTCCCCCACCTTCCCCTCTCCCATTTCCCCCTGGAACTGTCTGTCCCGTTGTATTCACTTCCAGATTGTTTATCCCATCTATTTTAATTAGATAGACCTGCAGAGATAATAATATGCACAAAAAACAATACAGAGCAAAACAAAGCAACAAGAGAAAACAAAACAACAAAAAAAGCACCTGCAAATAGTTCAAGGTCTGTGTGTTGACCTTTAGGAGTGCTTTCTAGTCAGGTGTAATGCGGTGCCATGCCCTGACCCCAAAGTCTATTTTTGGTATTCCCTAGGGGCTTCCTTGCTCTGCTTCCCTTGCTGATCTGTTGCACGCCCATAGAGTTTTACCTTGGTGTGGTGGGGTCAGATTGGGCACAGTTCCCACACTGCGTCTCCAGGGTTGCTCCCTGGAGTGCTATCAAGGGGTGCATTGTCTGGTAGTGGGCTGGCCCTATAGTCCTCTCTGTCCATCGACTGCTCTGAGCAGGAATATCGTCCTCAGGGCATGGTGGGTCAGGATGTGCTCTACTCTCTCTTCCTTCCCCTTCATTTATTCCTGTGTTTGAGACATGTGAGAGACACGTCCCTCTCCCTGAGCTGTAGCGTCAGTGCTGTCCCTGAAGTGAATTCTTCTGTGGGGGTGGCGTAGTGGTGCTGTCCACGTAGTTGGGATTGGGGCCGACCCCTCAAGCCTCTCTGTTGATTCCCTCCTTGACGCCAGTTTGTTGCATTCACATCTTGGCGCTCCAGGGCTCATGTTCGTCTTTCCAGGAGAGAAATGTAAGCAATTTGGGGGTGAAGAATTTTGGTTGAAGAGCACAGAGTAGGGTAGATTGTTACAATGGAGTGATTAGGGTAATTAGCATAAACCAGTATAAAACAGAAAGGAGTGCTCGCTTCGGCAGCACATATACTAAAATTGGAACGATACAGAGAAGATTAGCATGGCCCCTGCGCAAGGATGACACGCAAATTCGTGAAGCGTTCCATATTAAAAAAAAAAACAGAAAGGAAGTGACAGGGGGTCTAGGATAAAGTTTAAAATTTGTGTTGGACCACTTAAAGACTTAGACAACATCATCTTCTGCTCTGGCTTCCATACCTCACTCTTTGCTCTCCTGGCTAGGTGCTTTGGGTTGTAAATCAGTTTGGGCAAAACAAACTCTATTTGTAACCTTCTACTTGTGGAAATTTTATTTCAAACTTCAAGTAATTGGCTTCCATATAAACCATTGAAGTCAGTTCTGGTTAAAATTAAGGATCACAGGAACTATTATGAGAAAAAGCTTTTTGTTTTTTTCAATACCACCAACTGTTCTGCTTGTTTTCCTTATAGTCACAAAACTGTGGACAGTCAAGTCTGTATTGTGAGCCAACAATTAACTTCCTGCCCGTGGGAATGACAAATCCTCAGAAAAATATTTTAACAGCTTTATTGGCATATAATTCACATATCATACAATTCAATAGTTCAGTCATATTACCAACAGTTGTACGATCATCACCACGATTTGAGAACATTTTCTTCTTTCTTGTCTTCATTGTCATTAGCTCCCTATTTGCCCACAACCTCTCCTGCCATACTCCCAAGAAACCATTAATCCATTTACTATCGCTACAGATTTACGTACCCTGAATTTCATGTGCAGGAAAACATACAACAACAACAAAAAACCAACAAGATAAAAACTTCAATTGAAAGGAAAACAGAAAATATTAAAAAGTAGAACAAATTAAAAATAAGTAAAAAAGGAGTTCCCATGTTAAGGTGTGAATATTTAACCTACCTGCATCTGCAATAATCAACTTTGCAATGTTGTCTGCATGAGAGCCAGGCTACTCACATCCCTGGTCTGTGGTCAGAGGGGATTCAACAGAAACTGAATCCAGGTGTATTTCCCCTAAGGTTTAAAAACTAAAACAACTTTAAAATGGGTCGAAGAGAGATCAGATAAGATACTATATTTTACCCTAGCTACATCTGCCTTAATCAACTTTATGTTCTCTTTCTGATAAAATACTATTCACGGACTGGCCCCAATCCCAACTACGTGGACAGCTGTTACTTCAAGGACAGCACTGAAGCTGCAGCTCAGGGAGAGGGTCATGTTTGATCAGAGCACACGGGAGCAAATGAAGACGGAGGAAGAGAGAGAGGAGCACATCCTGACCCACCAAGTCTTGAGGAAATATCCCTGTTCAGAGCAGCCAAAGCACAGAGCAGCCAGCCCACTATGAGACATGACATCCCTCACTAACCTACAGGGGACAACACTGGAGATATAATATGGGAATTGTGCCCGATCTGACCCCACCACATCAAGACAAAACACTAAGGGTGTGCAACAGAACAGCAAGGGGAGCAGAGCAAGGAAGTCCCGAAGGACTACTAAAAATAGACTTTGGGTCCAGGGAGTGGCACCTCATCAGACTCAACTTGAAAACATCCTAAAGGTCAACAAACAGACCTTGAACTATTTACAGACTTTTCTCTTATCATTGGTTTTGTTGTTGTTTTGTTTTGCTCTGTCTTGTTTTTGTGCATATTATTATCTCTGCAGGTCTATCTAGATAAGATAGGCTGGATAAACAATATGGAGGAGAATGCGATGGGGTGGGGGGAGGGGAGGAAGTGGGTGTTAACAAACCCAGGGACAAGGGAACAACAAGTGATCCAAAATCAGTGGCCAGGAGGGTGTAAGAGGCCTGGTACATACGGCTTGATCAAAGCCCATCTCAGGCAATTGGACATCCCCTTAAGAAGGTAGGAGATGAACCAGTCAGGGTGCGATGTAACAACGATGAAATATACAACTTTCCTCTAGTTCTTTTTTTTCCCCTCTAGTTCTTTAATGCTTCTTCCCTCCCATTATCATGATCCCAATTCTACATTACAAATCCAGCTAGACCAGAGGATGTACACTGGTACAGATAGGAAATGGAAACACAGGGAATCAAGGACAGATGAACCCTTCAGGACCAATGGTGAGAGTGGTGATACCGGGAGAGTGGAGGAAATGTGGGGTAAAAAGGGGGAACTGATTACAAGGATCTACATATAACCTCCTTCCTGAGGGACAGGCAACAGAAATGTGGGTGAAGGGAGACATCAAACAGTATAAGACATGACATAATAATAATAATTTTTAAATTATCAAGAGTTCATGAGGGAAGTGGACAGAGAGGGAGGGGAAAAATGAGGTACTGATACCAAGGGATCAAGTAGAAAGCAAATGTTTTGAGAATGATGATGGCAACAATGTACAAATGTGCTTGACACATTGGATGCATGTATGGATTGTGATAAGAGTTGTATCAGCCCCCATTAAAATGACTTTTAAAAAATTAAGCGAATATATATGTGTATAAATGAATGTATTTTCATCAGAAATGTATATATAAATGTATACTTTATATATATACTTTAATTATTTTTCTAAAATACTATTCACATCCCTTGGCTGCAGTCAGAGGGCTCTCCATAGGCTGGATCCACGTGTGGCCCTATGAGTGGATTTTGAGCTTCCACTGTCATCCACGGAGACCTGGTGTCATCGTAGTTACCCAGTGGACTGCTAACTACAAGGTCAGCAATTCAAGGCCACCAGCCACGCCTCAGGAGGAAAATGGAGCTCTCTCTTCCATAAAGAGTTACAGTCTTGGGAACTCACAGGGCAGTCCTAACCTGCCCTAGATGGTCATCTCCATGAGTCGGCATCAACTCAATGGCAGTGAGTTTTTGTTTGTTTGTTGGACTGTCATCTATGAAAAACCAAACTCGCTGCCACTGAGTCAATGCCGACTCATACTCCCCCGGTGAGTTTCTAAGACTGTGACTAAGCAGTGGTTCTCAACCTTCCGAATGCTTTCACCTTTAGTAGTTCCTCATGTGGTGGTGACCCCAAGCACAACGTGATTTTCATTGCTACTTCATAACTAATTTTGCTACTGTTATGAAACGGGCGACCCCTGTGAAAGGGTCGTTCAACCCCAAAGGGGTCGTGACCCACAGGTTGAGAACCATTGCTTTATGGGAATAGAAACCCAAGCCTTTGTCCCCCAGACGGATGGTGGTTTGGAACTGCTGACCATGCTGATCACTGCCCAATACACAACAGGATGGGTGCATCTACACAGACAATAATTGCGTTGATGGGGTCTTGGGGGCATGGCAGGGGAAGCTGGGGGGAGGGGAGCCAATAACAACGAGTACAAGAAAGAAGAAAATGTGATAATGGTTTTACAAATCTTCTCGATGTTATTGAACTATTGAATTGTATGATGTGTGGATTGTGTACCTATTAGACTATTATGAGGGAAAAGAAAAGAAAAATCTTTAAAGCTGTGAAAAGGGAGAGTTCTACTCTGCCGTATGGAGTCTGCTGAAAAATGACTCAGAGAAACCTAACATCAATAACAATTCATCACTTTCCTCCTTGAGTTTCCTTTGCCTGAAAGAACCCTTTCTTCTCCATTTTCTGCTCTTGGTTCCACAGGGAACTTTCCCCCCTGGGTCATACCAGCCGGGGTACAGAATAGGGCGGCAGCAAGTCACTAATCAGTATGTCGCTGGCTTCGAGTTTGCACTTCGAGCACTCTAGCTTCCCTACTGAACAGCCGTGGGTGCCCCAGGGGCCGCCTCATGTGTCCTCTGCAGAGTGATTCCCTTGGTTACCCACTTGGTTGACACCATTTTGCGTCTTTGCTGGTAATTTCCCCTGGTGTTGCAAGGGATCAAAACAACAGCTCGCTGCTGGCACTGCAGTTACTGGGAACTACCAGAAGGTGCCAGTGTTGATACAAGTTGCCAGGGTCTACACCACCGGTCCTGTCCAATACTTCCAAAGGCTGCTGCCACTTCCCATTCTAAAGCCATTATACTTTTTACGCCGTATTTCTCAGCAGTTACTGAGTTCTGTCATTTTGTCTGTGGGCTGAGCTGTAGAACAATATGCAAATGCCCCAGCTATATTCAAATGATCTGTCCACTACAATGTCGGTCACTTGTGAACTGCAAGCCAAACATAAACTCCTGAAAAGGCTGCCCTAATGGAGAGAATTAAGTATTTTTTCTGTTTATCGGGGGGAAATTGTCATTGCCAACTGATAAGAGAAACCTCCTTTTCACAGAAGATGAAACCCAACCCAAACCTAACTCCCAGCCGTGGAGGTGGTTCCGACTCACAGTGGCCCTAGAAGACAGCAGGACATCCCCCAGAGGGTTTCCAGGCTGTAAACTTTACAGAAAACAACTGTCTCATCTTTTCCCCCTGAATAGCAGCTGCTTGGTTCAAACTGCGTCCTTCTGGTAGCAATCATTTAACCACTGAACCACCAGGATTTCTGTGCTACTCCGTGTTGACTAGAGAAACTAATCCAGGGGCATTCATATATGTAAAGAGCTTTATATGGAAGAGTAATTGTGTATTAAGAAGACATCCCAATCTAGTCCAGATCAAGTCCATAAGTCTGATATTAACCCACAAGTCCGATATTAGTTCATCAATTCCTCTTCAGACTCACTCAGCATAGGCAATGCCAGATGCAGGAAGATCACAGGCTGGTGGGTGAGATGTCTTGTGGATTCAACGGCAGTGGAAGCATCTCAACATGGGCATGGATCTCCACGTGGCTCCTCCAACTCTCTGAGCAAGATGAAACAGAGAAAGGCTGCTCACTGATCGCAGCAAGGCTCCATGTGGCTTGTCAACAGGAAACCAAGGCAGAGAGAGAGTGTGTACCACCTTTGGAGAAAAACCGAGGAGCTCCCGGAGTGCTCATGAGAAGACCACAAGGAGGCATCATCAGACTGTGCTCTGACTGACAGGCCAGACACAATCCCTACACGTATTTATCATGTTGACATGAGATGATATAACTACCACAATTCCTTTATAGAAGATTACTCAGTGTGTCAGGCCAGGCTGACTAGAGAAACAAATCCAGAGACATTCAAATATGTATAACAAAGATCTTTATATCAAAAATTAATTGTATATCAGGAAAATATCCCAGCCCAGTCCAACTCAAATCCATAAATCCGATAATAATCCATAAGTCCCTCTTCAGACTCACAGAGCCACATGCAATGATGTAGAATGCAAAGATCACAGCCAGTGGGTGTAAAGACCATGAATTCAATGGCAGTGGACGCATCTCCGGGGCTCTGGCAGGTCCCTGCATGGCTTGCTAGCAGGAAGGTGAGGGCAGAGGAGGGTGGGAGGTTCCTAAGGCCTTCCTTATGAGAAGACCACACCCACAAGGAGATACCATCAGACTGTGACCTGACAGGCTAGACTCCACCCCATAAACTTTCTTTTTTTTTTTTAAATCATTTTATTGGGGGCTCATACAACTCTTACCGCAATCCATACACCCATCCATTGTGTCAGCACATTTCTACATGTGTTGCCATCACTCAAGACATTTGCTTTCTACTTGAGCCCTTGATATGAGCTTCTCACTTCCCCCTCCCTCCCCAACTGGCCCTGCCTTATGAGCCCTTGATAATTTATAAATCATTATTATTTTTTCATGACTTAAACTGAGACTGACCCCCACACTTTTATACATCTTCAGTTGGACATGGAATTATATAACTACCTCACTTGGTAATAAATGAGGAGCCCTGGTGGCATAGTGGGTCACGTGTTGGGCTGCTAACTGCAACATGGAAAGTTCGAAACCACCAGGCAACTGCTCCTTGGGATAAAGATAAGCCTTTCTATTCCTGTAAAGATGTACAGTCACAGGAACAATTCCATCCTGGGTCACAATGAGTCGGAATAGACTCAATGACAGTGAGAGGTAATAAATATAGAAGGGATCATAGAATCAGAAAATTGATATGTGGCAACACTTTCTCCCTCAATGTAATTAGTGATTCGGATAAAGACTATCATTAGATGGCAACATACTTAACAAATAAATCAAATGCAGCAAAGTGATAGCACTTACTGACTCTAGGTGGTGGATAACATTGTATGACTGAAATGTTTCCAACAAAAATGGGAGGGAAAAAAGTCCCCCTTAACTTAAGATGATGTCTTTCTCAGGAGGATCTGCATTCCCTTATGGAAATGGGCCCAGATCATTTGACCACAAGTTAGCTGATCCTGCTCAGATGCCTGACTTCTCCTATAAGCATAACTTATGCCGGAGCTGAAAATCCTGCTAAACTTGGGTCATGGTTTCTCCCTTGATGCCCACTCTATTTCTGTTCTTCCCTTTTGTCTTAAGAGTGATCCTGAAAAACAGATATGAGTAAAACAAGATCCAAACAAGAGCCACTTAAATAACACATGCCCAGGGCCTGAGCCTTGGATCATTGGATGTCACTGGGCACATGATTTTGGAAATGTATCCAGGTAACACTGGTATACTTCTCCAAAAGAGAAGTGCTTCTATGAAACTATTTTTAGGCTTTGCCAGAAGAATCTATACATGTAAGAAAGGAAGATAAAACAATAATAATTTATCAAGGGGTCACAAGGGTGGGAGGGGATGGGGGGCAAAAAAGAGAAGCTGATGACAAGGGCTCAAATAGAAAGTGAATGTTTAGAAAATGCAACATATATACAAATATGCTCGATACAATTGTATGACATGTTATAAGAGCTGTAAGAGCCCCAATAAAATGATTTATAAAAAGAAAGCAGTTTTAGAAATAAAAAATAAATAAAAATAAGAAACTAAAAATGTTCCCACTATTGATGTAGTAATCACTAAGACTGCATAGTAACATCTAATTCTCCACTTTTCCAAATCCAGAAAATTGCACTTCCCCCTGCCTACTTATAGTCAGCCACGGTGGTGTGGTTTGCCTTGACTAGTCAGAACCAGACCCAGGGCCCAAGTCACCAACTCCCTTTTTTCCTGGCTTTGTGATCATGGAAACCACTTGTCAGGATAGACCTCCATCAGCCTAGACGCCTGGAGAGCATGATAAACAATCCCCAAGCCCCTGCCATTCTTGCCAATCCATATAAGACATGGAATATAAGTGAGAAGTAAACTTTCATGATAAATAATAGAAAGCTTAAACTGTTCACTAGTGGAATATAATCTAGACAAATTGGCAAGATTATTTTCTGAAGGTCAAACAATTTCATCTATCTTTTTCAGTCCCCCAAAATTAAGTGTTGAAGAGAGAAAAAAGGCAGGGACTTTGCATCAGATCAAATCTAAATTCAAATATGTGATACTTCTCCCGTGTTCCCCCAGAACCATTGGTCCCATTGTTCTCTCCTCCAGGTTGTTATTCAGATAGACATACATAGACAACAATATGCCCCAAAACAAAGCAGAGAAAACACAACAAAAAAGAAGATAAAAAATAAATCAACAACAAAATAGAAATAAATAAATAAATAAAAACCAGCTATAAAAACGGAAAAGTCCTCAAACAGTCCCGGTTGTGTCTGTTGACCTCTATGAGTGTTTTCCAGTAGAGTCTGCTGGGGTGCCACGCCCTGGCCCCCAAGTCCACCTTTGGCATTCCTTGGGGACTTCATTGCTTTGTTCCGCTTGCTGCTCTACTGTATACCCTTAGTGTTCACCCCGGTGTGGAGGGGTCAGATCAGGCACATCTCCCACACTGTGTCCCCAATGCTGTCCCTCTTGGCGCTATGAGTCAGTGGGGGACACATCATCCTGTCTCATGGTAGGCCCAGCCCTGTGACCCTGTGCTTTGGCTGCTCTGCGTTGGAATATTGTCCTCAGGGCTTGGTGGGTCAGGGTGTGTTCCACTCTCTCCTTCCCTCTTTATTTGCTCCTGATCAGATGCGCCCCCTTTCCTGAGCTGCAGCTTCAGTACTGCCCTCTGAAATGCATTTCTCTGGGGTGTGGTGTGTGTGGGGGGACATGGGAGAGGGAGATATGGGGAGAACGGAAGGGGTGCCAACACACCCAAGAACAAGGGAAGAATAAGTGATCTAAAACTGATGGTGAGGAGAGTATAGGATGTTTGGGGAGGGGGGAGCTCAATCAAGGGCAATGTAGCTAAGAGGAATTACCAAAACCTGAATGAAGACCAAACATGAAAGTGGGATGAGAAGAAAGTAAAAGGAAATAGAGGAAAGAACTGAGAGGCAGAGGACAGTTATAGAGGTCTAAATACAGGCATGTATATATGTAAATACAATGACAGGGGAATAGAGCTATGTACATATGTTTATTTATAAAGTATTATGATAGCAGACACACATTGGGCCTCCACCCAAGAACTCCATCAACACAAGAACACTTTGTTCTACTAACAGCACTCTGTGATGCTCACCTTCCCTGACACGATTGCTGAAGACAAAATGGGTGCATAAGCAAATGTGGATAGAAAGTTGATGGTATCTGGCTATCAAAAGATATAGCACCTTGGGTCTTAAAGACTTGAATATAACAAGCGGCCATCTAGCTGAGAAGAAACAAAGCCCACATGGAAGGAGCACCCCAGCCTGTGTGATCATGAGCTGTTGATGGGATCAGGTACCAGGCATCAAAGACAAAACAAAACAAACAAAAAGCATATCAATGGGAATGAGGGTGAGGGCAGAGTAGACCCAAAGCCCATCAGTAGTCAATTGGACATTCCCCTGTCAAAATAGCCACAAGGAAGAGAAGAGCCAGACAGGGTGCAGTATAGCACTGATGAAACACACAACCTTCCTCTGGTTCTTTAATGCTTCCTTGCCCACCACTATCATGACCCCAATTCTATCTCACAAATCTGGTTAGACCAGAACATGTATACTGGTACAGATAAGAGCTCACAACACAGGGAATCCAGAACAGATAAACCACTCAGGACCAATAAGGGGAGCAGTGATACTAGGAGGGTAAGGGTTGGAGGAGGGGAGTAAGGGAGAAGCAATCACAGTGATTGACATATGGCCCCCTGCCAGGGGGACGAACAACAGAAAAGTGGGTGAAATGAGACAGCAGTTGGTGTAAGACATGGGGGGAAAAAGAATAATTTATAACTTATCAAGGGTACACGAGGGAGGAAGGGTAAAGCAGGGAAGGGGGAAATGAGGAGCTGATGCCAGGGGCTCAGTAGAAAGAATATGTTTTGAAAAGGTGATCACAATATATGTACAGATGTGTTTGACAAAATGGATATATGTATGAATTGTGGTAAAAGTTGTAAGAACCCTCAATAAAATGATTTTAATGTGATACCACTTATAATAATAAAAAATAATATACAATGGCTGCATCAGATACAATATTCAATTACTTTTAGTCCCCATTAACATTTATAAAGTACTTACTATGTACCAGGTATTGTGCTGAGCACCATGCATGGAGTATTTAACTTAGTCCTCCACTTCACAGATGAGGCAAATAAAGCTGAATGACATTAAATAACTTTCCCAAGGCTCCAGAGCTCAGAAATGATGGAACGAGAATTCTAATAGAGGCAGTAGGGATACAAAGCCGGTGCTCTATCCTGCTTCCCTGTGTGACTGTAAGCAAATGCTTTGACATCTTTGAAACTCTGCTTCCTAAACTTAGAAGGGGCTGATTGAGTGCTACCATTCATGTTTTGTTTTGATTTGTTTTTTGCGTTTCAGATATTTTTTTATTTCTTCAAATTTATTTATTTATTAGGAGTGACTGAAATGAAAAAATAGAATTGAGTCCCATCATCATCATGATCATCGTGGAAAAGGCTTTAAGAGAAAACTGGTCAGATGAATGTTATTGCTTCCCATTTTCAACCAGTAGGTAGTTGCCATTGATCTAGACAGCCAACCATCTGCCAAGAATGCTTCAGATATGTTCTATAATACAACATGCCCATTCACGGGGGAAACCCACTAGGAAATAACTTATGTATAATTCTTGATTTTGTCGTACAAGACCAGCACAAAGGCACCACCCATGCCTCTGAGCACATTGGACCAGGCGCCCTTGAAGAACGCTTTGCTCCCTTCATCCCCACCGATCTTCCTCCAGCAGTCTAGCCGGCCGGTGTACATGATATCAGTTCCTTTGCACCCCAACTGCATCATCATTCGGCGACGAACAGTGTCAAATGGGTAGGAAGTCAACTAGCCACGACTGTGACGGACCGTGCAATCATCCAGCTGACGAAGATGTGGGTGTTCTTGGGATCTGGAAGCATTCCCTTTGTGGTGTCATAGATGCCGAAGTAGGCAGCCTGGCAGATGATCATCCCCTGCATAGACACGTTGAAGCCCTAGTACAGGTCCTAATCCCATCAGACTTGGTGATTTTAACCAAGCAGTCACCGAAGCCTTTGAACTCCCATTTGGCACTGGCTTTGCCCACATCAGCTGCTAGATGGGTACGGGAAAAATCAAGAAGGTACACAAAGCACAAAGATGTGGCCCCCGCGGCATCGCCCGATGCCAGGTTCCATTCAAAATGGTACCAGAACTGGGTCCTCTTGTCCACAACACCCAGGAAGAGCTGCTTGTATTTATCTTTGAAGGCAAAGTTGAGAGCCTGGGTAGGGAAGTATCGGACGACATTGTCCAGGTTACCACGCCAGAAGGACAGGACTCCCTGCTCCTTGGGAATGCAAACCACGCAGTCGAAGATGCCCTTGTGCTGCTTATATGCGGTGATTTGCTTGCTGGCGTGCTGCACCTGCAGTAGCAGCTTGACCCGTTCAATGAACGCTACCACCGTCTTGGAGATGGCTGCGACCACTCCACCTGCCCAGAAGTCCTTGGCGAAGGACACAGTGGTATCTGTCATGTTGGAAGAGAATGAGGCGACAGGTGACCACTAAGATGGAACAGGAACTGGCTTTGACTCTGGGGCTCTGGGGACCATTCAGGATTTTATGAGGATGAAATGAAGTAATGCAATTAATATGATTCCAGCATATTAGACACTTAAAACATAACAATTATTTCATTTAACAAAACAAGCCCGACTTCTGGGAAGATGGCAACGGAGTAACACATAACAGAGGGACTCCACAGAATTCAGTCCAGGAGAGTTGCTTAGAGGGAAATTCAACACTCCTGGAATGCAGGAGGAGCATCATAAAGATAAGTAGGCACAGATCCACAAGGTTTTGAGGGGTTGGGGCCTTTTGGCTTACCACAGTGGAGGCCAGCTAGGGCTTGATTTTAGCCCTGTCACTGGTTCTGCTGGAGGCGGGACCATTTGGAGCCCATAAGAGGGCTGAATCTCAACACAGCTACAGCTTGCCACCGCCTAGGGTCAGGGGCTAAACCCTTGCAGCTCCACAGGCAGGGATTGGGACTCAGCTACATTGTTACTTTTGTTTCCCTCTCTTCTCTATATCCCCTCCTCCCTCCACAGTCTCAGTGGGCTTACTTTTTAATTTTTTTTTCTCTCTTTGTCTCTTTCCTGTTCTCTCACACTCCCCTGCTGACTTCCAGACCACTCCCCTTAGCCTAGGGTATTTACACCTGTGCCACACCCAGCTGGGTGGGCTCCACCCTGTGCAGTTAGCCAGAGGGTGCAGAAAGCCCTGACCTCCGCCAGGGTATACTCCACCCAACTTCTAAGAAAGGAATTCCTGCCTGTGTGCCTGGGGGCCTAAGGCAGCTCGGTCAACACACGACAATGTTCCAAGCTGCTGCAGAAACCTCTGCCCAACCTCTGCAACACCAAAGCAGGAAACTCACCAGCCTTCTGGGGAACTCCCCTGAGAGAGAAGCCACAGGAGAATAAAGTGGTAGGTTAATTCCTTAGTGAAATTCGTTATAGGCAGTTCAAAGAAGCATTCCTACAAGTCTCCCAGAGAGAGCCAGTGCTCTTCGACCCCTTGGAAAATGACACCTGGCTCCTCTAAAACATCACAATGCAAACAGCCATCAGCCCTAACAACCTCAACGAAAAAAAAAAACAGGAGAAACAAAAGCCAATGGCAGAAGGTGTCCCGAACATAATGACATGCGTAGAAGAAGCAGACATTGAGCTGCCACAGAAAGAAATGTTCAGAATGCTTCCTGGAGTCATACAGGATATGAGGGAAACAATACAGAAAAAAGGATGAAATGATAAAGGAGATAAAGGCCATACACCAAAGGGAAATACAGGAGCTTAGGGAGGAGATAACAAAAACCAGTAGCAGAAACATGGACCTCGAGAATATACTGGAGGAAGCAGAGAACTGCATCAGTGACTTGGAGGACAGCCAAGCAGACTTTTAAAAACGTGAACAAAAATCTAATAAGATCATCAGAGAAGCAGAAGAAAACCTAAGAGCTATGTCTGATGCTATGAAGTGGAACAACATTAGAATTATTGGCTTACCAGAGAAAGATATAACAAAGAAGTCATCTGCAAGAATAGTGAGAGAATTCCTGGAGGAAAACTTCCCCAGCATAATGAAAGAAAACAAGGCAATCATTCAGGAGACTGAAAGAATACCATCTAGACGGAATCCCAAGAAGAAGTCACCAAGGCACATACTAGTTAAACTCTTGAACTTTGAGGAAAAGGAGAAAATCATGAGAGCAGCTAGAGTAAAACAAACAATAACATATAAAGGTTCCCAAATAAGAATGTGTTAAGACCTATCAGCAGAAACTATGAAGAAGAGGAGAGAATGGAGTTACATATTCCAATAATTGAAGGAAAACAATGCAAACCCAAGAATACTCTACCCAGCCAAATTATCGATCAAGATAGATGGAGAAGTAAGAGTCTTCCCAGACAAGGAAAAACTCAAAGAATATGTTAGAAGAAACCCAGCCCTATAAAAGATCCTTGCCGACCCAGTATGGGCAGAAGAACAACAATCACCAAGCATAAATAAGAGACCACCACATAGAACAACCTCACCCAGAGGGCAACAAAGGGAAAACAGACTCCAAGATAACATTGGCTTAAGGATGGAAATAATTCAAGAATGGTACACACGCGTGTGGGCACGCGTGTGCAGACACACACAGAGGGAGGGAGAGAGAGAGAGAACACATTAATGAGAAAGGAAAAGTAGGAAAACACCCAACACAAAAGGTATAAGATGACATCACAGAATCTGCAGATGGAGATAATAACCCTGAATATCAATGGCCTGAATGCAGGCATGTAAAGACTGAGACTAGCAGACTGGCTTAGAAAACACAGCCCATCAATTTGCTGCCTACAGGAGACACATTTCAAGGCTACAGACAAAAATAGGGTAAGAATCAAAGGCTGGAGAAAGGCATACCAAGCAAACAGCAATAAAAAAAAAAAAACAGAGGTTGCAATCCTAATCTCAGATAAAATTGACCTCAAAGTGCAAACCATAAAAAAAGGTAAGAAGGGATACTATATAATGCTCAATGGAATGGTAGACAAATAACCACTAAGCATTGTAAACATATATTCCCCAAATGAGAGACCCGCTGAATACATCAACCAAACACTCCAAAAGATGAAAAAAGAAATCACAGCCTCAACAATTATAGTGGGTGACTTCAATACACCACTCTCTGAAAAAGATAGATCACAGGAAAAGAAACTCAACAAGGAGGTTAGAGATCTAAACACTACAATTAGACAATCTGATCTGATAAATATTTAGAGCTTTTCATCGAAATACAAAAAATTCACATTCTTCTCAAGTCCACATGGCACATCTTTGAAGATAGACCACATGCTGGGGTGTGAGGTGAATCTACATAAATTTAAGCACATTGATATCATACAGACCTCTCTCTCTGACCACTGTGCCATAAGGCTGGAAATCAACAAAAGGAAGACGAAGGAAAAAAGAGCAAACAATTGGAGGATGAATAACTCTCTACTGCAAAAGGAGTGCATACTGGCACAGATCAGAGATGAAATTAGGAAATTTCTAGAAACCAATGAGAGTGAGCACACGATGTACCAAAACTTATGGGACACAGCAAAGGCAGTTTTCAGAGGAAGTTTCATAGCAATACATGCACACCTGAGAAAGGAAGAGAGACTCATGAGCATATGCTGGCACAAAATTTACAACTAGAGCAGAGTCAGCAGGACAATCCTACTAATAGCAAAAGAAAAGAAGTAATAAAAATCAGGGCTGAGATTCAGGAGAGGGAAAATAAGAAAACTATGGAAAAAAATTAATGCTGCTAAAAGTTGGTCCTTTGAAAGGATAAGGGGAATCGACAGATCACTGGCAAACCTAACCAAAGAAAGGAGGGAACAAATTTCAATAGCAAGAATAAGGGATGAAAGAGGGGACATTACAACAGACCCTAATGAAATAAAAAGAATAATTACACAGTACTACCAAGGATTGTACTCCAATGAATTCAGTGATTTGGCAGACATGGACAAATTCTTGGAAAAACAATCCCTCACTAGACTATCTTCAATGGACGTCTAGAATCTCAATTGACCCATAGCAATAGAAGAAATAGACAAGGTTATCAAGGGATTACAATTAAAAAAAATCCCCTGGACCAGATAGTTTCACTGGAGAATTCTACCAAGTATTTAGGGAAGAATTAACATCAGTCCTACACAAACTCTTCTAGAACATAGAAAAAGACAGCAAACTCCTGAACTCCCTCTATAAAGCTAGGATAACTCTGATACCAAAACCGGGCAAGTATCCCACAAGAATTGAGAGCCACAGACCAATATCCCTATTGAACATCGCTGCAAAAATCCTTAACAAAATACTAGCCAACAGAATACAAAAGTATATAAAACAAACAATTCACCATGTCCAATTGGGATTCATACCAGGGATGCAGGGATGGTTCACCATATGAAAGACCATCAGTATTATTCATCACATTGATATGAAAAACGATAGGAACCACATGATAATACTGATAGATATAGAAAAAGCATTCAACAACATCCAACACCAATTCCTGTTTAAGACCCTTGAGAAGATAAGAATGAAAGGAAAATTCCTCAAGACAATACAAGTTATATATGAAAAACCAGCAGCCAACATGGTAGTCAATGGAGAAAAGACTAACACAATCCCACTGAAAAAGGGGACCTGCAAAGATGCCCCTTGTCCCTACTCTTATTTAATATCGTGCTGGAGGTTTTACCTAACAGCATAAGGGAAAGAAAAGACATCAAAGGTATTTGTCTGGGGAAGGAAAAGGTGAAACTATCGTTATTTTTAGATGATATGATTTTATATGTGGAAAATCTCCACAAGGGAAGTACTGGAAGAAATACAGGAGTTTGGCAGAATGGCAGGATACAAGATGAACAAACAGAAGTCCATCAGGCTGCTATACATGTCAGATAAGACCACAGAGGAGATCAAAAAGGAGGTACCCTTCAAAATAGCCAAGCACAAATTGAAACATCTAGGGATATACTGACTAAAAGAACAAAAGATCTATATGGGGAAATCTACAAAACAGTATCACAGGAAACCTAGAGCGACCTCAACAAATGGAAGAAAATCCCATGCTGGTGTATAGGAAGACTCAATGTAGTCGAGATGTCAGTTCTGCCAAAGGCACTATTACGCTTAATGCAATCCCGATCCAATTACCCTCATCATTCTTCAAGAAATGGTAAAACTGATTACCAACTTCATATGGAGAGAGAAGAAGCCCAGAATTAGCAGAGAACTCCTCAAGAAGAAGGACACAGTGGGAGTGCTTGCTTTACCTGACTTTAGCACACATAATACAGCCACAGTTGTCAAAACCGCATGGTATTGGTACAATGACAGATACTCATACCAATGGAAAAGAACTGAAAACCCAGAAATAAAATTATCAGCATACAGACAACTGATCTTTAATAAGGGCCCTAAAAATACCAATGGGAAGCAGATGCCCTCTTTAACAAGTGATGCTGGAAAAAAAAAAAAAGGATATTTATCTGCAGAAAAATGAAGCAAGACCCTTATCTCACTCCATGCCCAAGAATAAACTTAAGTGGATCATAGACCTTGAAGTAAAACCTGAAACTATTAGGACCATCAATGAGGGAATTGGGACCAACTTGAGAACTTTGGCAAAGGGAATACATAGGCTATCAGAAATAGGGAAGGTCACAGACACAGAGGAGGCACAAATTCACAAATAAGATATACTGAAGACAAAACACCTGTGTACATCGAAAGAATTCACCAAGAGAGTAATAAGAGAGTCCACAGGCTGGGAAAACATCTTTAGCAATGACACATCAGACAAAGGCCTTATTACTAAACTCTACAATACTCTGCTAGCTTTCAAAAAGAAAAAAACGAATTGCCCATTGAGGAGGTGGGCAAGGGACCTGAACAGAAGTTTCACAGAGGCAGAAATCTGAATGGCCAACAAACATATGAGAAAATGTTCCCGATCTTTAGCCATAAGAGAAATGCAAATTAAAGCAACAATAAGGTATCACCTAACACCCTCAAAGATAGCCCAATTCAAAAAATCAGAAAGCAACAAATGTTGGAGGGGTTGTGGGAAGACAGGAACTCTCATCCACTGCTGGTGGACTTGTAAGTATGTACAGCCACTATGGAAATTGATCTCGCGTTATCTAGAACAGATGGAAATCGAGTTACCATATGACCCAGCAATCCCCCTACTGGACATATACCCAGAAGAGGCAAGAAACAAACCAAGACCAGATATCTGTGCTCCAATGTTCATTGCGGCACAGTTCACAATTGCATGGAGTCGGAAACAACCCAAATTTCCAACAACTGACGAGTGGATTAAAAAACTGTGGTACATACATACAGCGGAGTACTACGCACAAAAGGACAAGTACAACATGAGTCCGCTGAGGTAAGCTTAAAAAAAATGCAAAAGGGGTATAGGGAACAGGCTACTGTATACAAACATTCCCGGGGTGAGGCCCAGGTAGTAGGGCAGGGACCAGATCAAATACAGGGATACATATGGTAGGCAACTAAAAAGGAGGTGGGGAAAGGAAAAATATTAATAATAAATAATAAATGGGTAGCAGGGGTACAGGGCACTAACCCACACAGGGGAGAGTATTGTTTATATCTCCACAGGGAAACTTCAACCCAGTGCTCCAAGATGTGAATGCAAAATGCCCATGTGGAGTAGGGAACCAGTGGAGAGGTCTGAGGGGCTAGCCACAATCTCAACTACTAGTGGACACCTATTCATCTCTCCCGAAGAATTTATTTCAAAGGAAGGCATTGAATCTGCAGCTCCAGGAGAGGAACATATCTGATCAGAGCACATGGGAGCAGATGAAGGGGAAGGAGGAGAGCATGGAGCACATCCTGGCCCATCAGCCCATGAGGACGATGTTCCAGATTAGAGCAGCCAGTCCACAGAGAGGACCACATGGCCGGTTCCACTATGAGACATGACTTCCCTCACTGACCCATAGCCCTACAGGGCACAACACTGGGGACACAGTGTGGGAATTGCGCCTGATCTGATCCTGCCACACCGGGACAAAACACTAAGGGGGTGCAACACAACAGCAAGGGAACAGAGCAGTGAGGTCCCCAGGGAATGCTGAAGGTGTACTTTGGGGCCAGGGCATGGTGCCTCAACAGACTGAACTGGAAAACACTCCTAAAGGCCAACAAATAGTCCTTGAACTAACTACAAGCTTTTCTTTCTTGTTGTGGTTTGTTCTTGTTTGTATTGTTGCTTGGTTTTGCTCTGTCTTATTTTTGTGCATGTTATTATCTCCGCAGGTCTCTAAATAAGATAGGCTGGATGAACAATCTGGAGGAGAAAACAACGGGACCGACAGTTCTCGGGGGGGGGGGGGCATGGGAGAGGAGGAGGAGGCAGAGAGAAAGGTAGTGGTGTTAACAAACCCAGGAACAAGGGAACAACAAGTGATACAAATCGGTGGTGAGGAGGGTGTAGGAGGCCTGGTAGGGCGTGATCAAGGGTAATGTAACCAAGAGGAATTGCTGAAACCCAAATGAAGACTAAGAATGATAGTGGGACAAGAGGAAAGTCAATGAAAATAGAGGAAAGAGCTGGGAGGTAAAGGACATTTATAGAGGTCTAAATAAAGGCATGTACATATGGAAATATATTTATATATGAGGATGGGGAAATAGATCTATGTGCATATATTTATAGGTTTAGTATTAAGATAGCAGACGGACATCGGGCCTCCATTCAAGTACTCTCTCAATGCAAGAAAACTTTGTTCTATTAAATTGGCATTCTATGATGCTCACCTTCCTGACACAACTGCTGAAGACAAAGTGGGTACATAAGCAAATGTGGTGAAGAAAGCTGATGATGCCTGGCTATCAAAAGATATAGCATCTGGGGTCTTAAAAGCTTGAAGGTAAACAAGTGGCCATCTAGCTCATAAGCAACAAAGTCCACATGGAAGAAGCACACCAGCCTGTGTGATCACGAGGTGCTGAAGGGATCAGTTAAGAGGCATCAAAGAACAAAAAATCTTATCATTGTGTACTCACCTCTCTGATATGATCACTGAACACAAATGGGTGCATAAGCAAATGTGGTGAAGAAAGCTGATGGTGCCCAGCTATCAAAAGATATAGTGTCTGAGGTCTTAAAGGCTTGAAGGTAAACAAGCGGCCATCTAGCTCAGAAGCAACAAAGCCCATATGGAAGAAGCACATCAGCCTATGCATTCATGAGGTGTGGAAGGGATCATGTATCAGGCATCATCAGAACAAAAAAATCTTACCATGGTGAATCAGGGGGTGTGTGGAGTGGAGACCCAAAGCCCATTTGTAGGCCACTGGACATCCCCTTACAGAAGGGTCGTGGGGAAGAGATGAGGCGATGTAGCAACGATGAAACATACAACTTTCCTCTAGTTCCTAAATGCTTCCTCCTCCCCCAGTATCATGATCCCAATTCTGCCTTACAAATCTGGCTAGATCAGAGGATGTTCACTGGTACAGAAAGGAACTTGAAACACAGGAATCCAAGGCAGATGATCCCTTCAGGACTAGTGGTGTGAGTGGTGATACTGGGACGGTAGAGGAAGGGTGGGTTAGAAAGAGGGGACCGATTACAAGGATCTACATGTGACCTCCTCCCTGGGGGACGGACAAAAGAAAAATGGGTGAAAGGAGATGGCGGACAGGGAAAGATATGACAAAATAATAATTTATAAATTATCAAGGGTTAATGAGGGAGAGGAGAGTGGGGAGGGAGGGGGAAAATGAGGAACTGATGCCAGGGGCTTAGGTGGAGAACAAATGTTTTGAGAATGATGAGGGCAATGAGTGTACAAATGTGCTTTACACAATTGATGCGTGTATGGATTGTGATAAGAGTTGTATGAGCCCCTAATAAAATGATTAGCAACAACAAAACAAGTCCATTGATTGCAAGTCATATTGACCCTAAATCAGTTGTTTGACACTAAATCTTTCCTGTTGTTTCCTGGACTTGGGTGCCTTCCTGAGTCTCAACTAGTCAATATTCTTGTGTTTTGTCCAGCCAACTGCCTCCTGGTCTCTGTACAGATTCTGCATGAGCACAGTGACGTGTTACAGATTCCCCATTCTTCACAATGTTATCCACAGTTTGCTCCTATCCTCACAATGAAATGCTTTTGTATAGTTAGTTAAAACACAAACACACAGGTAAACACATTTCTGACTTTCTCTGCTTTCAGCCATGGCCATCTGATCTCAGCAGTGATGTTTCTTGTTCCAAGTCCTCTTCTGGATTTTGTTTGAATTTCTGGCAGTTCCTTATCAATATGTCGTTGTGATGTATTTTTAAAATCTACGCATGGAGTTAATGAATAAGTGTTAATTAATAGTGGTGATAAATGACAACGCTATTGTTTTAAGGACTAAATGAGACTTGTAATGTGCATAATAGTAACAGCAAGAGTGGAGGGTGAGTGGGTTGGAAAGGGGGAACTGATTACAAGGATCCACATGTGACCTCCTCCCTGGGAGATGGACGGCAGAGAAGTGGGGTGGGGGAAGGGAGACTCCGGATAGGGCAAGATATGACAAAATAACAATCTATAAATTATCAAGGGCTCATGAAGGAGGGGGTAGCGGGGAGGGAGGGGGAAAAAAAGAGGACCTGATGCAAAGGGCTTAAGTGGAGAGCAAATGCTTTGAAAATGATTAGGGCAAAGAATGTATGGATGTGCTTTATACAATTGATGTATGTATGTGTATGGATTGTGTTAAGAGTTGTATGAGCCCCTAATAAAATGTTTAAAAAATGATAACAGCAAGAAAGCACACACAAACCACAAAACACACGGCCATAGAGTAGATTCTGACACATAGCGGTGCTCTGTAGGGTCTCTAAAGCCATAAACCTTGATGAGAACAGATAGCCTCATCTCTCTCGCAAGAAGCAACTAGTGGGTTTGAAATGCTGACATTTTGTTTGCAGTTCAGTGCTTACCTGACCGTGGAGAAGGGCGCTATATAATAGTCAGCATCCAATGAATTTTACTTATGTGAATTATTAAAGACCTTGTATTCCTTTGGAAGCCATGCTTTTTTTATCATGTAACTCTAGAGTTCTGTTAAACACAGGGTACCCCTTCCATCTCCAACGTATCCCCCCCCCCCCTCCTAGATAGTCTTTCTAGGTTTTCAGAGCAGTAGAGTATCACGAACACTAGAGGGAGCAACCTTCCAAGTAGCATCCTTCTGACCAAGGGCTTTCTTTTCAGCATGAATTAAAATGAACCATGCCTAGGAAAGTAGTCACATGTTTCAGGTAACCATAAATGGCTTTGACAATCTCAGGGCTGTGGGGATGAAGAAGCAGGCAAAGCAAGGATTTTAGTCATGTGTGACAATAAATGTGTCCTGTAAATAGATACTCAGTAAATAATCTCCAAGGGAACTGGTAAAGAGGCAATCTATACAGTTCTTGTAGATGGCTATTCATGTCAGCAGTGCATTTTCCCCGCAGAACCTGGGCTCCCAGTGCCCTCCCCCGGGGGCCCCATCCCAAATGGGTGAAGTCCCTTGGATAAAACGTCAAATCTTGACTTGATTTCCTGAAGAACCTGGTGTCATGTACTGCATCTGAATTAATCTACATGAGAAAGAAATCCGAGATGTTAGGCTCATCCTGGAGAAATTCCCCTATGCACCTTCTGGGTTGCTGTGCCTTAAACTCTCTGGGTAGCTGGTTCACAAAAGGCTTTAAGAACAGCCTGGACTAGCAAATTAGAGGAAGAACCTGGGGCGGGGCGGATTTTCCTGTTTTTATCATTAAAGTATTTCTTGTATGAATTTAAAAAAAAAAAAAAAAAGAGCCGAGCCCGGTGGCACAATTAGATGCTTGGCTGCTGACTCAATGGTCAGCCAGTCAAACCCACCAGCTGCTCTGCTGGAGAGAGATGTGGGAGCCTGCTGCCATCCAGGTATACAGTCTGGGAAACCCTGTGGGACAGGCCTATGTGTCCTAGAGGGTCAGAATTGGCTCAAAGGCAGTGGGTTGTGTTGATCCAGGGAAAGGCCTAATTAAATTTCCTTCTGATTTAGTTATTCATTTCTGGTGCATGTCTGTCTTTAAACTGCTCTCTATGTCTTAATATAATCACTATTGCCATCAATCAATATTTAATTTGGTGCCTTGACTAGGCTAAGCAAATAACAGCACAACAAAATAGAAAAGAAGCATTGACTGCGTGCTCTGATTTCAGCCACAACACAAACAGCCACTGAAAAACAACTAGAGGGAAGAAAAACACCGAGCTTATGATAGTAGTTCTGTTAGATGTTATCACCAAGCCAGATGAAACTCACTGCCATCCAGTCAATTCCAGCTCATAGCAACCCTTCAGGACGGAGTAAAACTGCTCCTCTGGGTTTCTGAGGGTGTAAGTCTTTATGGGAGCAGAAAGCCTCTCTTTTCTCCTGCAGGGGATCCCATTTGTAGTTAGTTGCCCCATGTATCATCCACTACATCACCAGGGTTCCTAGAGGTTATATGGTTATGAATAATTCCCTCAGCTGGGGTACCAGCCTCCACCATCAAAGGGCTACAAGGGGAGGTTATGTAATTGAGGGGTAAAGTTAAAGAAGCATTAGACAAGATAAAGCACGCAATTGCTCACCGCTGGGGTGGCCATGATCTCAGCAGCCAGGTCTGTACAGAGCGAGGGAATATATTTCCAATCAAGGCTTATATGCACTCAGGGGACATGCAAGCCCCCCTAATTATATCATAGCAGGAAGGGGTTGTACAACAGGCATCATGCCTGTTGGGGGGATTAGCTAGGGGTGTACACACAGTAGGAAAGGGAGGTCCTAGGGGCATACATGTGATAAGATGGGCAGGCCCTAGAGTCAAGATGGTAGCCTAACCTTGGACCTCCCTGAATTGGCTTGACCTTAGTCTTTGGGCTGCCCTTCAGGGGCATAATCGATTTTCCTTATCAGAAGGGGGTGGGCCATACTTAGGGTGGGACAGACTATAGGGTCTGATTGCTCTAGATGGCTGATAACCCCCAGGGAGATCATCTTTAAGCAGTTGACCCCCAAGTGTATGGTCATTGACCATGTGTTAGCAAGCAGCATCTTAGCTTTGACATATAATATTGGAGGACAACCTGGGTAATAACCTTTCTGTTTCCCACATCTTTATTTCTTCAAATTACTTGCTATTTTATGTAACAGATTATCATTTTTAAAGCATAAAGTTCCCCCCAAGCATTCTAACTTCTACTCATGACTGCAAGAAAAAATATGACTAGTAACCCTCCCAAAGGGAGAGAGTGATCTTCATTTTTAAAGTACATTTAATCAACACATTTCTACAGCATATCTAAGAATGCTAGAGTATACCAGCTTCCCTGGCAAGGGAAATCCAGCATCTTAAAAGCAACATCTGGAAACTCTCATTCATTCTGAAAGTAATTTAAGTTTCAAGTCAAAGCTTGTTCTCAATTTGGGGCCTGGAATTAGCTCCCAAACTGATGCAATCTGAAATCAGAGCCAACAAGTGTTTACCAAAGTCTCTGTCCCAAAGGGAGAGGGTTCTGGTCTAATTCTCCAGAAGTGGTGCTGTTTGTACTGCCTGGAGACTTGAGGGAAGGTAGCAAGAAGAGGGAGAGACATTTGAATTCATTTGGAAACATGCTTTCTCTTTCTAGCAAAATTGAACCCTAAAACCCTTTTCCAGAATATATAATGTGTAATCAAGCCCTCTTCCACAGAAGGGTTTAATTAGCCTTTTCTGCATTTGCTCTTTCTGAAAGCCACATCATAAACAGGAAGCTCAAGCCTCTGGGGCTTATTTGTTTTGGAATGGAAAAAATGAAGTATTGGGCTTTGTCAAGGATGATTTGAAGAGGAAATAGCATTAAATTACTTCACCCCCCTTATCTTCTCCAGAACTCGAATAAACAAAGAGATGGCACAAGTTGTGCTTCACCTCTCAGGGAAACACATAGCTCTTGACTCCATGTGCGACTAGAAGTCAACTTGGGAGTTGGTGTCCCTGCAGCAAAGGTGAGGAGCTATCCCCGGAACACCTGCTCTGACTGTGTGTGCCTCAGTCTCCTTTCCTGACAGAGCTAGAGAGCTCCCGAGCTAGAAACAGAGGGAAACTCCCTCATTTCAGATTACCCAAGCACGACACAGTGTTGGGTGCGGCACAGGCAAATATTGCGTAGAAAAGGGGGGGAGGTGCTTCTAAGCAGGGATGATAAACTTGTTCAATATCTTGAGTGTGTGAATCTCTCTGAGATATAATAATATAGGACTATACACAAATATTGCACCGTTGTCAGTTTCCTGGGCTTGATATTGCATTGTAGCTGAACCATCTGGGAGCCAAAACCTGTTCAGCATCACAGCCATGTGTAAACCACAACTGACAGACAGGTCATGAACCAAACTTGGGGTCTCCCAAATAAGGTGAGAAGTCTACCATCAATGTCCTGGACTATGATGGAATAGGAACAAAGGCCTGGTGATCTACTTCCATCCATCAGTCAGTGAAAGCCCTGTGGATCACAATGGTCCAATCTCTAACTGCAGGGCAAACGGCACTCAGGGTAGCTTCTAGTTAGAGTTGCCAGGAGTGGGGGCTAACAATAGTTGTTGAGATACATACTATGTAACTTGGAAGAAGCTATGAGGACACATGACTTCTCCAAACAGTCCTTGCAAAACAGGACTTCTAAACGGCTTAGGTAGTTAGTTTATTGTGCTAACCTGGTTGATAAACACATGTGGGATTAACTGAAGGGCGAAGAGATAAGTGACTCGCCTTTCTTGTCTCTGGCTCTTTGATCATTGGACCACATGGCTCTTCTTGGTTCAGTAATGGCTGATGAAGTGCCACCCAGAGGGACCAGAATGTGGGTGCCTGGAACAGTGGCAAGAACGGGACGGATGCCTTGCTAGGAACTTCTTCTCCCTCTGAGAAAACAAGGGCTGTGTGCACACTGCATAGCAACCAACTCTCTAGGGTGGACGGGGATTTCAAATGGCGCCCAGCTCAAAGATGGAGTCCCTCTGTACATGCACACCCAGTCCTCAGAAGGTCCAATCCCTTGCGTCAGGCCCCTGAAAGGGCTACCTAGGCGACCTCAGAGTCTCCCGTCTACCTATCATTTCCCCTTTCCAAAGATCATTCTAGGCGCTTGCTCACCTTTTGCAAATCCAGATCTTTCCAGCTTGAAGTCCTGCTGCAGATTTCCTGCAAATCTGTTTGTAGTTCACATTTTGAAACGTTCTCAAAAGTTCCTCCTCGTGCACATGGACATACTCTGGACGCTCTGCATGAGGGCCAGGCCTGTAGAGTGACTGGGCTGGCTTGCAAACGGGAAGTTGTCAGTCACAGCCTGACTGAATACTTTGCGAGTAGGAATGCCCTTGCACCCGCCCGTTCCTGGAGCACCCGTCAGCCTTGTCAGTCCCGGAAACTACAGGGTGATGGCAGTGAGTTTGGGGCTGGCTCCTTCTTGAGGTCACACCTCAAAGGCCATCTCCCTCCCTGGGTTCCCTTCAGGTCCCTCGTCACCACGTGTATTTCATCAACCAGGTGTTTGTCTGCATTCCCACTGGCAGACGCCTACCCAGCCATCGGGTCTGGCCCTTCCCCACAGTCTTCCCGACAGATAGCACAGCATTTGATCAACTAGCGGGGCCCCACTCCGATCCCAGCTCCTGCTCTGGCCTCAGGTTGTCACCTTCTCTCGTGGCCCCAACTTTCTCCCCCACTCTGACCCCCGCAGAGGGGCTGGTGCCCCTTGCATCCTGCTAAAGGTGGGATCAGCCTCTTGGCACAGAGCGCCCTTTCCTCAAGCCTCTGCCCTGGCAACTTCAGCCCTCGACGGCGCCCCCTCACGCTCTTCTTCCGGTGGGTCCCGCCCTTTGGTCACGGTCTCCCCGCAAACCACGCCCCTGGGGGGAGAGGCACCTTCCCCCCCACAGTTACGGGCTGAGCGGGAAGCCACCGCTACAGGTGGGGCGTGTCCTTCGGCTTCCTCGGCGTGGATTGGTCTACTTGCGGGGGCGTGGTTACAGGAGGGGCGGGGCCGCAGGCAGCCTAGGGCCGCTGCCCGCAACCGTTCAGTCCACCCGCGGCGGCCCAGGCTCTGGCTTCAGCGGTCTCGGTAGGTGAGCGGCGTCTCGGTCCGGAGCAGCATGTCTGACAAGCGGCACGGAGAGGAGGACCAAGCCCGGCGGCTCCCCGATTCCTTCAAAGGTGAGCCCCACGCCCCGGGGAAGCCCCGGGGGCGCGCGCAATCTGCTAGCCTTTCCCCCGGGACCGAACCCCGGACTGGGGCGTGAGTTCCGGGATCGAAGATGGGAGTAATCGAACCCATTACGAAAGTTGGTGGTTGTCAGGACTCACTAATGCTGGGGTGCAAGTGCGCTGCCCAGGGCCGCGGCACCGGGCGAACTGCCGACGACGGGCAACCGGCTTTGCCAGGACTCACAACCCTGGCAGAGGCTCGCCTTATCCAGTGGTTGCCGTCTGCCAGGCGCTGTGCCAGCGCTTCGCGTTCATTATCTCCTGTTGTCCACACAGCGGGGACGGACATGGGTGGATCTCAGCTGGAGGCAGAGCTGGGACTCAAACCTGCACCCCACCGCCAGCTTCTCTGCTCCTTCTCCCCTTGCTCGACTCCCCTTACTTCCCCATACCGCCCCGCCACTCAGGCTGTGCACACATCCCCTTGAAGGACCCTGCGCCTTGGGAGCTTGCACAAACCACCCCCACCCTGCTTCGGTGCTGAAAAATTTCGTGTGACCGAGAAAGGACCGACCTTTGAGTTTGAGCCCTGGGTCCCCAGACGTTGTGGGAACTCGTGATTCTGACTCACAGCGACCCTAGGGGAGAGTGGGCCAGATTTTCGGAAGGAAGGAGGAGAGGAAGTCTCCCTTTGGCATCCCTCCCCACTCTGTCTACAACTCCACTTTCTATCCTTGTGGGTCCCCTCCACCTGATCCTTACAACCGAGGACCTCCTTCCATCCGGGCTTTTGTCCCTTTCCAGGGACTGCTAATCCCCCTTCTCTGCCAGGGCTTCCCCCATCTTGGAGGCAGGAGCCGTAAGTGGCTCCATCTCCTTCCCCGGTGAAGGCATCAGTACCCCTGAGGGCTAGTGTACCTTGAGTCTCTGTTGGCTAACTCCTTAGGGAAGTGAGGGTCCAGTGAAGAGCTGCCAGACACCTTTGGGAAGTACTGCTCCCCACCCCACCCCTGGGCCCTTAGTGATCCATGTCTGTCCCCAAAGAGTTATTTCTAAGGATCACATAGTGAGAGATTCAGAGGACTAGGGGCTTTTCCAGGAAACAGCCCGCCCCCCCACCCAGCAGGCATAGTAGGCCTCCATGGTGGTGACTTGTCCACCCCCCACCCCCACCCCCGCCCAGGCATGCTTGCATCACTTACTTCCCAGCAGCAGTAAAAGATTTCCAGAAACCTTAATTGTCCAGTTTCCCTCACTAGTCTTCTTAGAGGAGCCCTGGTCACATTTTTTAAACCAGCCTCAACTATGCTCTGTGGGAGAAAGATGAAGCCTTCCACTCCCATAAGAGTTACAGTCTCAGAAATCCACTGGGACATTTTGACTCTGCCCTGTAGTGTTGCTCTGTCGGAATTGACTCCATGGCAGTGAGGTTAAGGTATCTCAAGCCAAGACAAAGCCAAACTCAATGCCATCTGGTCAATTCCAATTCATGGAAACCGTATAGGACAGGTTGGAACTGCCCCTGTACCCACAGACAGTAACTCTTTACAAGAATAAAAAGCCTCACATTTCTCTTGAAGAGAGGCTGGTGGTTTCGAACTGTTGACCTTGTGGATCACAGCCCAAAGCCTAGCCACTATGCCACCAGGGCTCCAGAAGTATCTTCAAAACTCACTGCCACTGAGTTGATGCCAACTCTTAGTGGCTCTGTAGGGCAGGGTAGAACTGTCCCCGTGAGCTACTGAGACTGTAACTGTTTATGGGAGTAGAAAGCCTCTTTCTTCTGTAGAGCTGCTGGTGTTTAACCACTATGCCACCAGGGCGCCTCTAAGGTATGTTAGAAAGTTATTTTTCCAAATTAGGAATATAACAATGAGGAGGAGTTGATGAGAATGGTAGCACACCCCCCAAAAAAGAGTGCTAAATTAAGCCAGGATCTGTGCTAAACATTGGATGTACACTCTTTTTTTTGGATGTACACTCTCATTGAGTCCCCACAACCAAAGACCTAACGGTACTGTTCTTACCCTTCTTTATAACTGAAGAAACTGACGCTCAAAGAGGTTTACTTACTTTCACCTCTTATAATAAAGCCGCTCAGCTTCTAAATAGTAAGGCTATGTTTTAAACCTGGGTTTGACTGACTCTAAAACTTTAATGTGTAAAAACTGTGCAGTGTTGCCTCTTAGACAGTTGTCTTTTCCTAAATGGGAAGGTGAATGAGATTCCTTTACCTGCACTCCGAACCTCCCCCCACGGAAGCTTACAGACCACGAGGAGAATGTTAGAAGTTTGATAAAATTGCACTGGGCGACCTGTATGGAGAAGATCTTTGAGAGTAAACATGATCTTTGTGCTTCATGTTCATTCAGTTATTTTTCAGGTTCACTGACCAGTTTTCACGTCTATGTGCTTTTTCTTGGTTCTATAGTTAACTTTTTCACCAAGATTGAAATTCCTTAAGAATCTAACAAAATCTATGTACTGTCTCCCCAGAAAAATGCTCATCCAGGCAAAATGTTGTTTGGTCTGAGTTGCATTTGTTTTATTTTTCCCAATGCGAACAGTAGAGATCTGATACTCATTGGGAGCCATCACTGGCATGTACTGTTAGAAGCTACTGAGCACTTGCCATGTCCCCCAGATAGCTTAGGTGTGTTACAAATGTTAGTGGTGATCCTTCAGCAGCTCCGGTAGAAAAATGGCAGTGGCCATCCATTTATAGTCAGAATGGCAAAAGCACACTTTTGCTCACATTGAAGTGTTGGATTTCTGACTTGCACTCTCTGCTTTTCCAAACTATTTCCCCAACTCTAGAGCTTGCTCTAAGATACATGCCCAGAGTAAGGGCTTTCTAACATCTTTTCTTCACTTTCACTGAAGATAAGAGACAGCATGCAAAGAAAGTTTTGTAATGAAATAATGCAGGTGGATTGCAAAGAAATGTATCATAATAATTAAGAGTCATGTCAACAGAATAAATCCCTCTGGGAGAAGTTCTGAAAATAAGCAGAATCTTGGGACTGATTTGTTTATTTCAGTTGTTATAGCTGATCAGATTGGGGAGAATTTTGTAACTCTTTCAATAATTAATCTGAGTTAAGCCACGAATAATAATGAGTAAATTAACACAAACCAGAAGACTAAGTCTACAAAAGCTGATACTCATTTTTGATTAAGTAAATGCCTGATTCCATCTGATAATGTGAATTTTGCATTATAAACAAGAATCGCAAGCCACTGATCACCTAAGTTCATTTTGAAGGAAAAGAAAATATGTTAGCAAAGTAATAAAGATGAGGTTCAAAGAGCTCTCCTCTGTGTCTGTCTAGGTGTAGCTCTGTGGTCACGATTACTAGTACATAGTGTTATAACTGCCAGTGGACTCGTCTATCATCCCCGCCTTTATCAGAACACGCGAAAGCAGATATTTGCTCCTTCCAAACGCCAAACAAGAATGCATGCCTTTGAATTCTACTGTGTCCAAGAATCGTGAATATACCGTAGACTCCCAGTAGAATGAACGAATCTGTCTTGGAAGAAGTCCAGCCAAAATGGTCCTTAGAAGTGAGGGTGGCAAGACTTCGTCTCACATACTTAGGTCATATTACCAGGAGGGGCAAGTCCTTGAAGAGAGGGCATCACGCTTGATAAAGCAGCAGTTTAACGAAAAAGAGGCAGACTCCAGAGATGGATTGACACAGCGGCGACAATGGATTCAAACGTAGGAAAGATCGTGTGGGTGGGTGGCGTAGGTCTGGGCAGTGTGTCATTCTCTTGTACATAGGGGTTGAATCCAAACCAACTTGATGGCGCCTAACAACAACGATTGCTCACAGTAATTGTTCAGGGTCTACTACTTAGTAGAGGAGGAGAAGGAGGGACGTAAAGAGCCTCATGGGATTAGCTAGCTACATTGTTAAATATTTGGTTTATGCTGGTGGAGTAATTTTCCCTTTACCAAACCAAACCAATCGCATTGCCTTTGGGTTGATTCCGACTCACAGAGACTCTATCGGACAGAGTAGAACTGCCCCTGTGAGTTTCCGAAGCTATAAATCTTTACGCTAGCAAAAAGTCTCATTTTTCTGCTGTGGAGTGGCTGGTGGGTTTGAACTACTGACCTTTGGTAGCAGCCCAGTGTGTAACCCCTTACACCACCACCAGACTACCTTGTCCTTTCACAGTTTATTTTACTGTTTGTTATCATTGGAGCTGGTGACTTTGGGGTGTGTGCGTGTTCCTTGTTACATGCTCTTGTCACAGAGACTATTTAGCTAGGCTTGTATTATTAATAAAGGGACATAGGAGCAAAACATTGTATAAAAGACGACCCAAGAAAGTTGGGAACTCTCACATGTAGCCCCAAACATACCCTCTTCCTTCATGGTAGGCAGGTTCCAAAGGGCAACTTACATTCCGAAAAGTTTATTTTGGTAAAGCATACCAGTAAGGACCGTAACGTTGTGATGATAGTGATCATGGCTACTCTTTATCGGCCGTCTGGTGGCGTAGTGGCTTCCGCCACGTTGTGCTGCTAACCCAAAGGCCAGTGGTTTGAAACCACCTGCCACTACATGGATGAAAGATGAGGCTTTGTGCTCCCATGTGCAGTTACTGCCTCGGAGGCCCACAGAGGCCGTTGTACTCTGTCCTGTAGGGTCGCGGTGAGTGGGAATTGACTTGATGGCGGTGAATTGAGTTAACACTGCCTCAGTGGTAAGCGCGTTTTATCTTTCACCTCATTTCATCTGCAGACCCCCACAGGAGATAGGGATGATTCTTTTCCTGTGTTTTGTGGGTAGAAAATAGTGGCAGCATCCAAATGTGACAGTAAAGCCCCAAGCTGGTCCCCGCTGCGTCGCGCCTCTCCGCCCTTGAGGAGTCAGGCTTTTGTGATCTGGGTTCCTTGTGTTCCGCTTCTCATTTTGAAAATGAAAGCGATGTTCAAGGAAAGGAGCTGGGGAGAAAACAACAACAACGAACGGAGGGTTTTATCCAATAGATTTCAAGTCTAATCTAAAACCAACCTCATTTCCATTAGGAAATTGTTTTTCCCTACCGTTTTTCTGAACATAGCAATTTAGTCTTTGCAGAGTCAACATTCTTTAACCTTTCGATTAAAAACAAAACAAAACATGTCCGCAAACATTGGAGGAGAGGAGCGTGACGATTGCTTTGGGTGGAGAATGTCTCCCAGCAGGAGTCTCCGGTCCTGTTTGCTCACATGTAGTTTCCGCCCGCTTTCCAAAGAAATGGCAGCATCTCTGAAGGCAGTCAACCTGTGTTTATATTTATAGGAGGCCCCTGGTGGCACAGTAGGTTACATGTTGGGCTACTAACCGCAAGGCCAGCAGTTGGAGCCCACAGCCACTTCTCCGGAGAAAGATGAGGCTTTCTACTCCCATGAGGGGTCCCACGGGACCAGCTCTCTGCTGTCCTAGAAGGTTGCTATGCGTCAGAATCAACTCAACGGCAATGGGTGTGGTTTTTTGTTTTGATTCATATGAAATAGGCATGTACCATATTAATTAATTTCGCATACTAACTTTCGGAGGTTGTTATTCTTGTTAGCCCTCTTTTTAGGTGAGTGGGCTTAGGCACAGAGGGGTTAAGGTATGTGTCCAAGATCACACAGCTCATAAATCTCCCCCTGAGCTCACTGTGAGACTCATTTGTCATACCGCGTGAACAAGATCCACCAGGCCACAGCTTCATGAGACCCACAATATTATGAAGAAGGCAGACGTCGAATAAGTGTGATAATGTTGTTTAAAGAGGGTAGCGTTTTATAGGAACCGAGGAAATAAGGGACCTATTAAGACTGCGGGGTATGAATTTTAAATTAAATTTCTGATGGATGGGTTCTTTCTTTCTTCTTCTGTTTTACAGCTAAACACATTTCCAAATGAAGGAAAGCTACCGACAATCCTCAAAATGCTTGAAAGAAAATATATGGGCTTATTTATTTCCTTATCCTTCCTTGAGCTCAGCAAATGGTTCCTTTGATTTCAGCTTTGATGTAAAATTGGTCTTTGAATTATTCATCCAAAATGTCCCCAGTTGCCTCACAGTAAACCCATTTCAGGTTGGGTGGTTCATAGCACACAAGGTCTCATCAGTATCAATTCTTTTGGTCCAGTGTTTACAGAGACAGACGCAAAATGTAATTGGGAGGGAAAATTCTCATCTTCAGTCATGGCACTTACTTAACTCAAGGGCATCTGGTTTGCAGCCACCTTAGCCCAAGAGACTTCAGATGTGGGCATTCGAAGAACTATACACTGGGCCTAATTAAAGTAGTCCTTTGACAGAAGGGCCGTAGTGTGTGCTTATTTACTCTTAGAGGCTCTGCCTAAGCAAACCGCAAGTTATAAGCTGTGATCTCCAGTACACGACCATCATGTTTTCAACATACATTTTTCGAGACCTTGCTCTGTGCTGAACTCTCCCTCTCCCTTCTCACTTATTCACTCACTGCGCTTAAGTCAATTCAGACTCCAGTAGCCCTGTAGGGCAGAGGAGACCTGCCCCTGTGCTCTCCAAGACTGGAACTCTTTTGTTGTTAGTTACTTGTTGTTTTTTTTATAATAATTTTATTTAGGACTCATAAAACCTTTATCATAATTCATACATTACAAACATGTGTCAAGCACATTTGTACATTTGTTGCCATCATCATTCTCAAAACATTTGCTTTCTACTTGAACCCTTGGTATCAGCTCCTCAGTTTTTCCCCTTTCCAAGACTGGAACCCTTTCAGGGCGTAGAAAGCCCTGTCTTCCTCTGGTAGAGCGGCTGGCTGGTGGCTTTGAACTGCTGACCTCGTAGTCTCCCTCTGCTTGTTGCTGCCTTCATCTGCGCCTCTCTGTGACCTCTACTCTTTTCTCCCGCCAGTTCTCGCATTTACCTTTCTTCTACCATTTCCTTACCTTCTCGCGCCTTTTTTCCTAAAATCTCTATCATTTGAAAAATTCTATAGTAACATTTAGATTAATTGAAGATGCATTTATGCCTGCATATTTTACCCTCCCTGTTTGCCTCTTGAGTGTCTATGTATTGGGTTGTTAAGACCTTGTGTTAAAATACGCCAGGGAAAGCTGAACTGGGAAGTTGGGGACTGCCCACCCCTTTCAGTAGCTAGGTGAAAGGGCAAATGCATGATTTAATTGATGAGCACATTCCTCTTCAAATAGTTATACGACACAGAACAAAAGCAGGAGCTGCCCAGCCATGGGTAAAATTTAGGCCACTGCCAATCTTTGTATGACCGACCCACAAGCCAGGAATCATTTTTACCTTTCAAGTAACTTAAAAATACATGCATGACATGAAATTCACATTTCCACGTTATAAATAAAGTTTTATTAGAATACAGCCAGATCCACGGAGGCGTGTATTTTCTGGACTGCCTTCACTTGACAGTGGGAGACATGAGTCATGACAGAGACAACTTGGCCTGCTAAACCTTTATAGGGAAAGTTTGCCAAACTTGACATTGAAGTTCTAATAAGGAAAAATAACATCCAGGACAAAACAAAACAAATACGAGCATGTGTGTTTTGTGATGACACATCCAGCTATTCTATCTTTCGATGACAGAGGAAGGGAAAGATGGTCAATTAAATGCTCTGTGTGCGTTTCAGGAATCCTTGAGCCCAGCCTTCTCTTTTTGTGTACAGTACAACCTGGGACTGAGTCAGCTTCCCAAATATTGTGTAAGATGTGTTTCCGGCCTGTCTTGAAAGAGGAAAGTTAGTCTCTTTTTGAATTTTAGAATAATTAAGTCTTCATGATGAATGGATTTTATTACTCCACATGATTTCCAGTAATGCCAAGTTCAATTGAGCTTTAAGTAAATGAGCTGAGAATGGGATCGGTAATAACATGTCATTCTGCAGACACTGTGTTATCATCTTGTGTTATCATCTTGTAGAGAAAAATTGTACTGCTTTTCTGAAAGTAGACACAACACACAACCACTCAATTCTCTTATTTGTTTTATGCCCCATCTTCTTTTATTTGTGTCCCAGACAATCTTTTCTTGACCACTTGGGTTTCCAACGTTTGCCTTCTGGTAGTGCGTCTGGCTCATATTTTTGGAGGTTTCCAAGAGGGAATGTTGTATACCTACCATTTAGATAGTTGTATATATTAGGGAAAAAAGTATTCAAAATAAAGGGCATTCCATGAATGGTAGTTATTAACAGTAGTAACACAAGCAACTCCAGAATGAGAGAAAATGTGAGAATCACTGTATACACTCGAGTACAAACCAACCCGAATATCAGCGATGGCACCTAATTTTACCACAAAAATCGCCTTAAAAATGTGCTGGAAAAACTCGGCTTATACACAAGTATATATGGTATGCAATTTCATCTTTCCAAGGAAATACATTTACATGATCAATATGCGTGACAGTGGAGACTTGGCTAAAAGTATCTTCGATACAGCAGTGTTTATAATTGAGGAAACTGGACACAATCTAAATATTGCTATCTGGGAAATAGAGTGTTTGTTGTGGTTATTAGTGTGCGGTCAAGTCAGCTCCTCCTCAAGGCACCCCCTTGAGTATGCGAGAACCCCTTGAGGCATGAGAGAACCGAATATTGCCTGGTGCTGCACCGTTTCTACCATCGCTGATAGACTCAAGTTCATTGTTGGTGGCTACTGGCATGTTGCTTGCTTTGCACTCTGGAAGACTCATTTCCCAGCCCTCTATTGGTCAATAGTTTGTTGTGATCTCCCAGGTTTTCTTGGACTTCATTTTCAGAAGTAGATTGCCATGTTTTCCCTTCTGCTCTATGTGAATCTGGAAGCTTCACGCAAACTTGTCCACCACGAATGACCCTGCTGGCATTTGAAAGACCAATGGCATAGAGCCCACCCTCACAGCAACATGCAAGCCACCCCAGTACAACCAATTGACAGATGGATGATAGAATGAAATACAGCCATTAATGCCGAAAAGGAATATTTACTGTCATGAAAAAAAGTTCACAAGATGGGGGAAAAGTGGATTTTTAATAATTGTGTAGACCATTATTATTTTTTAAAAGGAGAGAAAAGACCTAAAAAATGTATAAAACCCACAGCTTTCGAGTTAATTCTGACTCATAGCAACCCTATAGCAAGACAAAAAAATAAAATGATCCAGAGATTACTAAAGACAAGGAATATTTTCTATTTGTGGAGCATGGGGCCCTGGTGGTGTAGTGGTTAACTGCTCATTTGCGAATGGAAAGGTCTGATGTTCAAACACACCAGCCATTCTGTGGGGGGGATATTTGCCAGTCTGCTTCTGAAAAGACTTACAACCTTGGAAAGATGTAGAACACATGGGGCAGTTCTACTTTGTTCTTTTGGGCCACTATGAGTTGGATTTGGCTAATTTTTATAGAAACAATCATTCGCTTAAAATTTTTTTAAAGACAATAAATTGTTTTTTAATTTATATCAGTTTCCTGGAGGTGGGCCTTATTTCAATATTCAATCCAAAGCATTTAATTATATCTATTTTCAGGCCCGTGTTTTCATTACATTTTTATTCTAACGTAATTTTCAGGAACAAGTCGGGCAATAAAAGGAAAGATCCTGTTGCATACCATGGCAAAATAGCCTTTGCACGGAAGCCTCCGGAGAAGCCTCTGGAACTGTCCTCACCCAACAGCTGTGATAAACATCAGCAAGCAGACAGGCCATCTCATCTCAGCACATCAGGGGCTGATAGGGAAAATTCCCACCACCTCTGAAGGCTGATAGGAAAATTCAACCCTTAGAGTAAAGAATGGAAATTTTAAATGAGCGTTTCCTGGAATGTGGAGGCAGAAAACCTCCTGTGACAGTAAGTGGCAGGTGACTCAGTTCAAGCCTCACCCACTTCTTGAAGGAATGCGGTCCTTGTACATTATTGAGCTATAAACAGGTGGGAAGAAATCTGAGAGTTGAAGATAAGATAGTTATATTTTAGTGTTGCTAATTTCCGTATAAATATTCTCATTGTGACCAATGTCGAGCTGTCAGTTTGTTGCCATGAAAGCATCAAATGGGAAAAGAATCACCCAGTAAAATGTTTCTACCCTTCTAGCAATAGATATGGCCTCCAGGGCAGACGTAACAGTAATTTATGAAGTGAAAAAGAAAAGATCGTTACATTGTAAACGCATTTTAAAAAGACAAAAGCATTACTTTTTTTCAGCGTGAATACTGGTTATTGCTTGTCAAGCAGTTCATGTATGGAAGACCACGCTTGGTTTTCAGAATATCCACCGAATGCCTTATGTCACTTGATTTGTAAACTCACATACTTGAGAACTTGAGAAGGAGCCCTGGTGACACAAGTGATTAAGCACTCTGCTATTACCCTGAAGGTTGGTGGTCCGAACACATTCTATGGCTCTGTGGGAGAAAGACCTAGGGAGCTATTTCTGTAAAGATTATTATAGTCAAGAAAAGCCTCTGGGAATGTCTCTGTCATGTGGTACCACTACGTGTTGGAATAAGTAGCGGCACTCAACAACAAGACTCATCTGGGATTTTCAAAAACAATGTGGTAAAAGAGGCCAAAAAATCCTGGCCTGAACTTTATCACTTGTCCCCATGCCCTTCATGGCGGTCTTTAAAGGCTAAATCTGGCTGGAGCGAGGCATGAAGCAAAGGACAAATTGAATCATTAAAGAGGTTTTTATCATAAAGAGCCAAAGCCAAACTCATCCAAAGCCATCGAGTCGACTCCGACTCCCAACAATCCTATGGGTGCCACCCATTTTCCCGTTTTATCAGGAAGCTTTCAGCACTAAAGAATTCATTCCTACTGTGGCAGTTACATAATCTCTTGTCAACTCGAGTGCAGGGGTGGAATCTAGCCTGTCAATCAGGTCAATTCTGGGAACTCCTGTCTTTCTTCCTGGAGGTGGGACACACACTCTCTCTGCTTCACATTCCTGTTGACAAGCCACATGGAGACACACTGATGGAGCTAAAGCCCTGGAGCTGGAGGAGCCATGTGGAGACTCACACCAGCGCTGAGATGCTTCCACCACCACTGGATCCACATGACTTTCTACCCGCTGACCTGTGATCTTCCTGCATTCAGTGTCATTGCATATGTTGCTTGAGACTGAAGATGAATTTATAGACTGGTATTGGACATATGGGCTAATAGACTTGTCGACTCGATCTGGATTGGGCTGGGATGCTTTCTTGATATACAATTATTCTATTATATAAAGCTCTTTCATATACGTACATGAGTGTCCCTGGACTTGTTCTTCTAGTCAACCCGGACTAATACGCCTACTGACTGAGTAAAAGAGGAAGATTAGAGAAAAATATCTAATGTTTATTGAGTATGATCTAACTCCTACAGTCTTAATTACCTTTAGTTTATAGGTGAGGAAACTAAGGTTCAAAGAGGTAAATATCACTTACCTAAGAAATAGCATTGAAAGGCAATCTCAAACACTCCCCATTCTCAAGGAAATTATAGCCTGACAAGAGAGAGAAACGCATAGGAAATGAAACTATTGGGCAAGACACAGGGCTGTAAAGAAGTGTAAAAATCTTATCAAAATTCAGAGGAAGGAACAAACTGATTCTGTTGGACAGGGTCTCCTCCGGAGAAAGACAGGGCTTGTCTACACTTGTAGCCTCGGAACCCCAGGGGAAGTTCCACACTGTCCTGTAGGGTCACTGTGAGTTGGCACTGACTAGACGGCAGTAAATTTGGGGGCCATGCAGGGTACTGTCCTAGACCACGGGAAAGTAACACTGACTAAAAAGCTCCCTCAGGGACTTCATAGGCCAATGTGTTCAGGACACAGGGCAATGTACACCTATTACTCATTTATTAACTGTCTTCTTAGGTGACATTTTGCCTTTTTTTTTTCTTCTTTTTTTAGTGAGAGAGTGAGTTAGTGAGAGAGTGAGTGAGTTAGGGACTTAGTGGGAGGGTGAGTGGAGTGAGTGAGTTAGTGAGAGAGTGAATGAGAGAGAGAGGGAGTTAGTGGGAGGCAGAGTGAGTTAGTGAAAGAGTGAGTGAGTGAGAGAGTGAGTGAAAGAGTGAGTTAGGGAGTTAGTGGGAGGGTGAGTGAGTAAGTGAGTGAGTGAATGAGTCGACATTTTGCCTTTACAATAGTGAAAAACCTATTGCTATTTTGTGCTTTAACAATATAAGGTGTCAGGGAATAATGAACACCAACTTGCAAGATGCGAGGCACAAGCTTCTGATGGCTAAGTTTATGTGTTCACTTGGCTGGGTCCTGATTCTCAGCGGTTGGAAAGCGTACCTTGTAACTTGTAGTGGTGTAGTTGGCAGTTATGTAATGATGTAGACATCTTCCATTTTCCCACAAGCCAATTTTCACATAGCAACCTGGGTTTTGGAATTTAACAATGTTGATTCGTCATTGGGTGTACTTTACTGGAATAGCACCAAACAATACTAAGTTGCCACGGAAACATCCCTGGTGGTGTAGTGGGTTACTGCTAACCATGTGGTTAGCAGTTCCAACCCACCAGCCGCTTCTCTCAAGAAAGATGAGGCTTTCTACTCCTGTACAGATTTATTCTTTGAAACCCACAGAGGCAATTCTACTCTGCCCTGCGGGTGGTCTATGAGCCAGCATGGACTTGACGGCAGTGAGTTTGAGATTTTTGAGTTTTGTCAGATCAGTATTTGTGGTCAATCCGCTCCTTGTTTAGAATTCTTTTACCACGGCAAACCCAGATTTGACCCTGGCAGGGAGCCTTGAGGAGGGCCATTGCTATAAATAATCGCAGCTGGGATTTAGAGGACTTCCTGTTTGGTCTGATCATGTTTCATTCTCAGGACTCCAACTCCTAGCTCATTGTGGAGATTGTCCTGAGCGAGTGCTCCAAACATCAAAACATGTGTAGTGATTTGTTGTTGTTGCTGTTTGTTTAATTAAATAAGATGACCTGTATCTGAACTCCAGCTCCTGCGCAAGTAACACTGCTTCATTGATCTCATTTATAAACTAGTTCGAAATATTGGACCGCACAGAGCTGTTGTGAGAGATTATTAATAAGATACACAACTAATATAGCATAGTGCCCAGAGTAGAACAAACTGTCCAAATCCGGCTGCTGTCATCAATACTTAGGGTAAGGACAAGACCTGATAGAGGCTTCTTCACAAGCAGCTCTGTGGGCTGATTGGATAGTCTTTCACTAAGTTTATCTCTATCCCCCAAATTACAATATAGAAACCTCTAGTATTATTTAGGTAACTCGAGACACAGAAGCCCTGATGGCACAGTGGGTTGTATGCTCTATGTGATAGCTGGGTTTATTATGCCAGCCTGGCCAATCAGAACATGTGGGATTAATCAGGTCACAGTTTGATTAGAGGGAAAAGAGATAAATGGCTCGGCAAGGCCGCCCCCCACCCTCCCTCCTCTTGCTCTCTGGTGATTGGACCATTGTGCTGCTGCGTTAGCTAGTTCTCTGCTACGCTACCTGTCAGCCAAGCCAACCCATGGATAGTATTGCTAGAGCTGGAGGCTCCTTTGAGACCTGCTTCCCCACACTCCGGGTGCCTACATTGAGCTTGAGGCTGGTGAATCCTGTCACCTTGCATTGCTTGAGTTCAACTGTTGGTGACCCACCCTGTTGTTTGCTCCCTGTGGGCAGACTCTGCTGCCTTGCCCGAGGGAGGATTCTGCTGTCTGCTTCCTTGATCTAGGACCCAGCAGCCCAGTGAGTTGAAGGACTTGCAGTATATTCACTGTTCCACAAAAGTGAGTTGAATGGAGTCCTCTGTACTGCTGTGTAGACTAATTAGCTGTTATATTTCTTCTTGCTGTATAAACCTATCATCTTACATAAATAAACATAAGTGTCCTGGTTTTGTTTTCTCTAGAGAACCCTGCTAATACATTGGGCTGTGAACTGCAAGGTCAGCAGTTTGAAATCGCCAGCTGCTCTCAGAGAGAAAGATGAAACTTTCTACTCCCATAGAGTTTGCACTCACTGCCATGGAGTGGATTTCAACTCCGAGGCACCCGATAGAGCAGAGCAGAACTACTCCTGGGGGTTTCCAAGGCTGCAAATTTCTCCCTCCTCTGGTGGTTTCAAACACTTGACCTTGTGGTTTACAGCCCAGTGTGCAACCCACGACACCCCCAGGCCTCTCCCCATAAAGAGCTACAGTCTCAGAACCCATGGAGGCAGTACTAGCCTTCCCTATGTCCTAGAGCAGTGGTTCTCAGCCTTCCTAATGCCGCGACCCTTTCATGCAGTTCCTCAGGTTGTGGTGACCCCCAACCATAAAGTTATTTTCGTTGCTACTTCATAACTGTCATTTTGCTACTGTTATGAATCGTAATGTAAATATCTGATATGCTGGACGTATTTTCATTGTTACAAATGGAACCTAATTAAAGCATAGAGATTAATCACAAACAATATGTAACTATATATTTTGAAATATTTATGTGTTTTCCGATGGTCTTAGGCGACCCCTGTGAAAGGGTTGTTCGACCCCCAAAGGGGTCGCAACCCACAGGTTAAGAACTGCTGCTCTATAGAGGCTCCATGAATATGAATTGACTCGGTGACAGTAAAGTGTAAGTAAACTCTAGGAATTCATGAGGAGCTGGTGGACGGCTAACTGCAAGGCTGATGGTTCAATCCCACTAGCAACTCTTCAGAAGAACGATGAAACTCTCTGAGGCTGTAACAATTCACGGCTTTGGAGACCCCATGTAGGGTCTCCATGAGTTGGAATATACTTGATGGCAGTGGATTTGTTTTGGGATTTTTGGATCAACAAGATCAGAGAATTACCAACCCAGAAATAGCCAAGTTTCCAGCCATAACTGTTGAGTTAATTCCAATGCATCGAGATCCAGTGTGTGTCAGGGTAGAATTGTACACCAGGAGATTTACTTGGACTTAGTTTTTAGAAGTAGCTCCCTAGGCCTTTCCAAGGTGCATCTGGGTAGACTCATACGGACATCCTTTTGGTTAGTAGCTGGGAGCTTTAATGTTTGTGCCACCAGAGGTTGTAGCCAAGGCACTGGCTATATATTTTTGGAGGGGTTTTGTTTGGTTGTTTTTAATAATTTATTGTGGTTCAGGTGAAAGTTTACAGAGCAAATTTGTTTCCCATTCAACAAACTCTATACAGATTGTTCCACAACTGGAACCCCAACAATGTGTCAGCACTTTCTCCATTTCCTGCCACCTTGGCTTGCCCATTTCCATTTTCTGCTCCTTCCTGCTTTCTTAACTTGCCGTTGAGCAAATGCTGCCCTTTGGTCTCCTGTGTCAACGGTGCTGAGGAGCCTGTTCCTCTCGGAATTGTTTTTCACGTTATAGACTTGTCTTTTGTGTGGCTAAACATGTTTCTGACGTCGTCGGTTCTAAGTTCGAAGAGAATCGTGTCAAAGGCTCTACCAGTCGATATCAGACCAGTAAGGTAGATTGTTTTTATGAGTTTGAACTTTGCTGGACCTTTGTTCTCACACTCAATCTGGTCCCTCCTGTTGTGATTCCAGTCAGAGGAATCGGTGGTGATAGGTGGTCGCCTTGTAGTTCTAGTCTCAGGTGAATGGATCATGTAGCTCATGTGTTCCATGAATTCTTTGGACTAATTACTGTATATACTCGAGTATAAGCCAACCCAAATATCAGCTGAGGCACCTAAGTTTACCACAAAAACTGCATTAAAAATCTGCTTAAAAAACTTGGCTGGCTTATACACGAATATAAAAGGTATGCATTAGAGAAGAAAAAGATAGGTTATAAAATCTCATGTCTAATTCATATGTATATATTAATATTGTCTGTGTTTTTACAAAGAAAAAATGGAACGGTATACCTTAATACTCTTTTATCTCTGGTATAAGAGTAACTTCCCCTCCATCTTAATCCTTTGCTGAACTTCTTACAGCGGAGCAGATAACCAGCCGACAAAGCTATTACAGTAGAAGGAAAGAACTAGAAACAAGGGAGGAAAACGGAATGCAGAGAATAGTAAAAAGCCAGGAACAGCCTCTCTAGTTATCAAGAAATAGAGAATCAATTGTGGTGCATTTACCCCATGAAATACTTTACAGGTTTCATGTAGTTTTCGCCATCAGCTTAGAATCCCCCTGTTCTTCCTCCCCGTCGTTTGTCACTGGTATCGACCTTAAGTTATATCTTTCCAGACGCCCCTCCAGCAGTTATCCTCATCACTACCCACCTCCATCCCACCCGTGTGAGGTACCCCTCATCTGTGTCCCCAAAGGATTTGAACAGATGCTCTATCTTACTACTTGACCACCGGGTATTGTTAAATGCCTGCTTTGTCCTGTTCCCCCGACTGAACTTAAACCTTCTTGAGAGCAGGGGTTTGGTCTTGTTCCTGCGAATCACTTTGACACAAAGCACAGGGTATAATTTATTTTTGATGCTTACTAACTGTTTCCTGGATAAAATCCAGAGTAATGTAGCAAATCCTTGTGTTACTAGGTAGGTTAGGGCAGGTTTTGTCTATTCATCAGGGTTGTTAGAGGCATTCGATGAGGAAATTCACATGGGTGTCCAGTGACTAGTAAAGATGAAGATGATGGGGATCATGCTAATAGCAATAAGGTTGCATTTATTTGTTTTGTTTTGTTTTCAATAGACAGCCCCAGAACTGGCCTTGGACCTTGTGGATGGATTTTGGTGGCTGTCTCATTCTTATTCACACTTATAACTTTCCCCATATCGGTATGGATGTGCATCAAGGTAAAGAAATTTCATCTGCATCTGGGAAGGGGCTAGCTCTGACCGACAGAAACCCACCTGTGGCTGGGTGAGAGAGAGGCGTATGGGCTTGTAGTTCTTGCTCCCTTGTCTCTTTAAGAAAACTCCCTCTACTCGTTGATCTGTTGTCATGCAATCTGAGAAAGGCTTTTTCAGCCACTGTTCAGTCAGTCCTTCCCCCTGGGCTAAAAGGAGGACCACCATGTAGATATTCTCAAGTAAGAGGTCTTTATGAGATGATCTTATGAGGACAAGTTCTTCAAAGTCAGAAAGCTGCTGGCTCCAGTGTTCAGTGTGACCTTAGCCAGGTTTCCTCACCTGTGAAATGGAGGAAATAGCAGTATCTGCTTAATCGGATATGGATGCCCTCACAGCATAGTGCATTGGGCTACAACACACAAGGTCGGTAGTTCGAAACCACCAGCTGCTCAGGAGAAACGAGGTTTATGTACGCCCGTTAAGAGTTACATTCTTGGAAATCCATGGGGACCGTTCTACTCTGTCCTAGAGGGTCCCTATGAGTTGGAATTGACTTGATAGCAGTGAGTTTGGGTTTAGTTTACTTACTAGGGTTGGTGTGAAGGTAAATGAGTTAAAGTGTCTGAATGTAATTATCACAAGGCCTGACACATAATAACCCAACCCCAAAGCCCACTGACATCGAGTAGATTCTGACTCATAGCAACCTTATACAGGATTGTGAGTGCCAATCTTTACAGGAGCAGCCAGCTTCATTGCTCTGCTGAGGAGTCGTTGGTAGGTTCGAACCACTGACCTTTCTGTTAGCAGCCTGTGCTTAACCCACAGTGCCACCACAGCTCCCTTGGCATAGGGTAAGTGCCCCACAAACACTGGTCGTTCTTTTTCTGTACGGTTCCTGGCACTCTGATAAATTACTATTACTTACATATTACTAAAAAGTTAAAATATGCCCTAAGCATCTTCAAATACATGTGAGATTATTATAAATGGAAAGAATCAGGGGGGGAAACTATGAGGACGTGAGGTTTTTCCTGCCTAAATTAACAATACATATGTAATTAAATAATGCTAACAACTAAGGAGCTCATTTATGGATTTGCTTTTACATCGTTCTCTATATTTTCCAATTTTTCTACAGTGACCATCGCTGTAAAATAACTAGTCTAAACAGACAAGCAGCATGGTCACCAGGTAAGGTAGAGGGAGTGACTACTCCACCACATGTGCTCCTTACAGCATGCTAGCTGACGTCTTATAAAGAGGAAAGCTCCAAGCTAGAGGTTTTGTTTAGAGCAGAAATGTTTTCTATTCAGTATGCATTTAAGAAATTATACCTGGGAGTGTGTGTATTCTTCAGGCCGAGTCACGGTGTGTGCTTTGAATTCCAGATCATAAAAGAATATGAACGCGCCATCATCTTCAGACTCGGCCGCATTTTGCAAGGAGGAGCCAAGGGCCCCGGTCAGTACTGGGATTCTGGTTGTTTGTCTGGGGCCTGTGGTGTTCCTTACGAGAGGGTCCCCCCTCTGTTGACCTAGCAAAGGGGGCACGTGGGGTCGGAAATGGCATAACAATAACCGTGGTGCATGCCAGCTGTACTGGGCTTGTCTTTTCCTTGCCTCGCCTCCCTCAACCTTCCCACGTGAGCTGATAAGACTATCTTGGCCCAGGACCAGCTTACACAGTGGAAAAATAAAAGGAGGGGCCAGGGGACAGAGAGCGAACTGAAGTGGCAGTGAGAGCCACTGGCGAAGAAAAGGTTTCCAGCCATTCATTTGACAAACTTAGATTAAGCTTCCGCAGGGTCGGCAGGTCAAACCCACCCAGTGGTGGCATGGAAGAGAGGCCGGGTGATCGGCGTCTGTGAAGATTATAACCAAGAAGACCCCGTGCAGCGGGGTCGCCGGGAATTGGCGCACCAGCAAATGTTTGGGGGTTCTGTTTTGATTTTTTCCCTGTGTGTTTGTTTTGCTTTCATGTTTCAGTAGAAGAATTCTAGGGAGCCCTAGGAATGCAAAGGAGACTAAAACCCAGTCCTACCCTCAAGGGCTTCACCACCAAGTGGTGGGACACCACCGTCCCCTGGCATAAGCAGTATATGCGAGAGATCTGGGGGCACAAGGAAAAGAGGGGCTGGCCTAAACCAGCAGGACGAGACGGGCTTCTCTGCAGTGAAATTCGGCTGAGTCTCGAGGCATGAAGAAGGATGAGCCAGCTAGCAGGTTGGGAGAAAAGCTAAGGGGAACAGAAAGATGGTACCGGAAATGATCGCACTCGTCCCAAAGAGAAAAGTTAGGTGCGGCAGTCAACAGCAGAGCCGTCAAAGGAGAATAAGCCACGGTCCTGGGTGGGGACGGTTGGAGACAGGAAGCGAGCAGGAAGAGTCAGAGATAACTTGGGATAAATCAGGACCTTTCAGTGTATCCGGCATCAGTTCTATGGGAACCGATGAGGAGGCGAGCTGACGAGGTTGGCTCCTTATACTCTTGCGTGCACCTTTGTTGCAGGTCTGTTTTTCATTTTGCCGTGCACGGACAGCTTCATCAAAGTGGACATGAGGACGATTTCGTTCGATATTCCTCCCCAGGAGGTAAGGCGGCCTTTTGCTCTTACTCGCTGAGGTCCCTCCCGCGTGAGAGCGCTTCATGATGAGAGGCAGCACAGTACAGGAACACAGGCTCCGCCTGGAGTAAATGACTTCACGTCTCTGTGCCGCAGACGCCTCACCTACAACAGGGGGTGGTGGTGGTAATAGACTTTACTATGGGACTAAAGGAGGGGTGACACGTGGGGTCCTTGGAACCATGCTTGGGAGATAGGGCTGTACACGTGCTTGCAGTTGCTATGAGGATGGGGAATTCTCAGGATTAATGTAAGGCTGGTGTCATCATTAACATAATTAACATCATCATTAGCATAATCATTAGCATTGCGTTCACTTTCGCTACATTTCTTCTCTATGGGTTTCTGAATAAAAAACTAAAAACAATCCTCCTTGGCACAGTATCCCTTTTCCAGAGTTTATTCTAAATTAACTGGTCAGAAGAATTAAAGACTACTCAGTCCTTCAGATAAATCACGTACTTTTAATCCTCCGTGTCAGTAATCATCTCATGAGTTGTCAGGATGCTCCATAAATGTATCTGCAGCAGTTGAGACTCACAGCAGAACCTCTGGAACGTACATGGGTGCGTAGTACAGAGGTGAGAAGGAATTCCTTCAGACTGGGGGGCCTGGTGGTATAGTGGTTATGCTTTAGGCCACCAACCGCAAGGTCAGCCGTTCAAAACGAACCCCTGCTCCGAGGGAGAAAGGCGAGGCTTTCTACCCCCATAATGAGTCACACCCTCGGAACCGCCGCGGGCAGTTCTCCCCTGTCTGTCAGAGTTAGCTGGCGGTGAGTTTGGTCTGTGGTGCAGAATGCCTTGCCAGTCTGAAGCCCGGCGCTCCCGGTTCCCTGCCCAGTGCTCAGTGCACAGCCCCGTGCGAAATGCCCATTGTTCAGATGAGCTCTCTGGGCGAAGTGATGGCTGTCTGGCACCCATGTCTTAGGATGCGCAGCATCCTCTGATGATGCAAAGGGGACAAAAGAATACAGTCAATGTTTCTTAGCCAAACACCAGGTGATGGAGCCTGACCCTGCTGCCTGGTTGTGGTAGTCTGGGTACTTTAGAGAGATAAATCCATAGAAACTCAGGTATAAGAGGGAGTTTTATATAAAGGGTACCTCGCACATCAAGAAAACATCCCAACCCAGTGCTGCCCAAGCCCACGAGTCCAACATTAATCCATATGTCTGACACCAACCCACACAGTCCTCCTCCATCCTACAAAACACACTGTGATGCCGACTGCAGGAGGAAAGCCAAGTCAGTGAACATGTAAGCATCTCAGCGCTGGCAGGGGTCTCCACACAGCTGCTCCAGCACCCAGGCTGCATCGGCGAAGGTCCATGCATCTTCTCCTTGGGAATGTCTAGCAGAAAGTGAGTGTTGTCAGCTGAAGCAGGGAACTGGCTAAGGCAGCTGCACCCTGGTCCGGCCATCAGAAAGCAAGAGACCCGAGAACTCGAAAGGCAAGGCTCACTGAGCCATTTATCCCTCCGCCCTTCAATTAACCCCACCTGTGTTTATCATAAGGCCAGGTTGGCACAATAAACTTTAACTATCTCACGGGCCTCGTCACACATCCAGAAACCAGCTTCAGGAGCTTCCTTGCTAATCCCAAGCCAAGTGATTTCTGCATGCCAGAAATGATCTTGCCCACAGCGGAAAAACAAGACAGAGCATTGATCAGCGCATCGATTGCCGTGTTCTTGCACGTGTCCCGCATCTTTCAGGGAAGATGGACTCTCAGGAGGAGCCCCTTTCAGGGCAGCTGGGAATTCTTCTGGCACTTTCCTCTGTAAACACTGCAGACATCTGGCTGGCAGGGTTGCTGTCTGCCTCTGCCTCCAGCTGCACTCTGCTCTCCTGCCAGCTGCTGGGTGCCAAGCAGGCCGAAACTTGGCAAGCAGGCCTTTTTCCGATTTCTGGTGAACTCGCTGTGAAGGAAGATGGACAAGCACCCTGAGAAACAGCAGGCAGAGCGGCTGTGACTTTAGAGAGCATCCTGGCCTGTCGCCGGGGCGGCGTGACAGGGTTTTGTCGAGGAATGGCGCACATTTTCTCACCCTGCCGTGGGAGATGATGGCTTTTCACACAAGATGGCACCATACATTTATTTACAAATTCCCCACTTCTCCAAGCTAGAAGTATTTTTAGATGACTAAAAATAGAAGGATCACTGCCTAGCTGCCTGGCAGGGCTGATCAACTCTGTCTTAGCATTGCTGTTAAGGCCCCATTCCCTTGACGTAGATCTTGACACTTCCAAAAGATGCTCCCCAGAAATTTGGTTGAATTATTGACCCCCATCCTGCCATGCCTCACGGAGGTTGGCTAGAGGGGGGCGGACAGACCCGGAACGACAGCTCAGGTCCCCTGACTCATTCCATTGCTCACCATCCATCAATAGGACCTCCGAGGACCCCCAAAGAAGCCCATGCCATCGGGTCCCTTCCAACTTCCTGCATGATTCCCAAGGCCGCCATCTTTCCTGAGCAGGCTGCCTCTTCTCGCCCCTGCAGAGCAACTGGTGGGTAGAAGCCACAGGCCTGTCAGTGAGCAGCCAGGCCCTCGCCCACTGCTCACCCAGGCGCCTTTGCACGGACCCACATTGCATTTCCATCCCTCTCAGTTGTTGACCACCTGCTACTTGTCAGTCACTCCGCTTGCCAATGCTAGAGAAACACACACACACACACACACACGTGCACGTGCACACACCTTCCTTGCCCTCGGAGTCATCGTCTAAAGGAGAAGCACACTTACACATAAGCCATGTCACACAGCGTATGGTGCAGCAGCTGTGTAGAGGGAAGACCGTCAAGCTCTCCCACACATGTCAGGCACGGTTCACAGCAGAGATGTTTCCTGAATGATGACTACGAATGTGCCCGGCTGTTGTAGGGAAAGAGAACATCCAGGCATGGCTGGTGCACGCTAGGCCTACGAGCCCTCTGATGGGCATGTGTGCCCGAGAGCGCGAGGAGAAGTGAGGCGAGAGAGGCACTGCGGGACCAGGTGTCAAAGGGCCTGCATACCACATGAAGGACTACCCAGAAGGCAGTAGGAAGCCAGCCAGGCATTTCAACCAAGGATTATTGAAATTAGAGCTGAGGTATTAAAAGATCTGTGTGGCCTTAGTATAAGGAGCCATGGTGGCACTGCCGGGCAACAGCTAACCGCAAAGCCGAGCAAGTCAAGCCCCCAGCTGCTCTGAGGGAGGAAGTCGAGGCTCTCTGCCTCAGTCACGACTTACAGCCTCAGAAACCCTACTGTACAGGCACTGGGAGCTGGAGCCAACTGGACACCAGTGGGTTTGGTTATGTCTGGTAGCCTCAGGAGAGAGGAGAGATTGGAAACAAAGTGAACTGTTTTCTTATTGTCTAAAGCCCCTGATTATAACAATTAGCCAAGTTAGTGTTATACTCAGAGTTAGCCCCATTATCCAAGACAAAGTAGTCATCCTGATAGACGCTCACCCACTCTTAGCCAGCGCTTACCACGCACGTACCAGACACGATTCCGTGCCTTAAATGCACGGATGCCTTCATTCCAGCAACCGTCTTCGAAGCTAGAGACTACTGGTCATCTCTAGTTTACTGATGAGGAAACTGAGTCCCAGGGAATGCGTGTTTTCCTGGCACCCTTCATTCGGACAGCTTTGCAGCTCTAAACAGAACGATGCCGTGCTAAACGGTTTGCTGCTGCACGCTGTGCGTAGTCCCCCTGGGTCCTTGTGCTATGAAACCATTCCCCGGCGCTGTTTGGTCAGCAAGACTGCCCTGCTTCTACTTCATCAAAGCTGGGCTCGCCCGTAACGCTGCGCCTTTTCACCGACTGTTTGTTCTCTCTGTCCCAGAACATCTTTGTTTCTTTCCTCAGGCCTTCTGCATGGCATCACCTCTACCGCCCATGCATGCCTATTCCCTGCCTTTAAAGCCTCCTCTGATCCCTCAAGAGAGAAAGAACCAAGTCTTTCCAAGCCTAACACTCTGGTACCTAGAACAGCACCTGTTACAGCCTCGCGGTTAAGATGGTGGGATGCTTGGATGAATTAGTAAATGACCACATCTTATGAAACGTTTGAAGATACAACTAAAGGAAGCCAGCTAGCGTATTCAGACTCACTACAGCGTCACAGTTCCTGCCAGGGGGTCAGAGGGCAAGCAGGCTGACTGATTGGAGTTGCCTCCTTGTCGTGTAGATCCTCACCAAGGACTCGGTGACAATCAGTGTGGATGGCGTGGTCTACTACCGCGTGCAGAACGCAACCCTGGCTGTGGCCAACATCACCAATGCCGACTCGGCGACCCGTCTTCTGGCACAGACGACTCTCCGGAACGTTCTGGGCACCAAGAACCTCTCTCAGATCCTGTCTGACAGAGAGGAGATTGCCCACAACATGCAGGTGAGGAGCGAGGAAAGCAAAGGGCAGGTGCTTGGCTGAGCGCCCTTTGTTCCTGCAAGTGGAGGAAACACTGGCCTTCCTTTCTTCGTAGCAGAGTTTCCCCATACTTGAGAGAAGGGCGTTTTTCACACCAGCAGCTCCAGCATTAATAGCACAGATGCCCGTACTGTTTGTTTGTCACTCCCGCTAGTGTTGTTTATTCCGTTTTTAGCAGAATCAGGATGGACCTTTTCTCTTGCCTAATCGTTCAGGTGCTGTTCAGTAAGACCAGGCAGCTATTGCTAAAGCTTTCGTCCAAAGACTCTTGACGCTTTCACTCTTAACGGAAGAGCCAATGTTTAGTTAAACCTGCTTGTTCAAGAAAGTTAAAGTGCTGTAAGCAGAAGCTCTCTATTCATTGGATCAATTTAGCATCCGTGATCTTGGACACCCACCACAACCTTCTGAGACGGATGGTGTCTGTTGTCCTTGCCATTCAAAACTGCGGAAGTTGAAAGAGTCACCTTAGATCAAGGACTGACAGATCCTGGGCCCTGGGCCAGCCACCTGTGTTCATAGATAGGGAGTCAGGGAACCCAGCCACACGCATTCATGTGTTGTCTACGGCTGCTTTTAACCTACAATGTCAGGGTCGAGCACTTGTGACTGAGACCACACATAAATAATGACCATCTTGCTCTTGATGAAAAAACATACCTGCCAACCCTTGTGGTGGCTTATTGGTCACAGAAGCAGGATCAGCGCTCAAGTCCCCCGGCCTCTGCATCGTCATTTTTCTCCCGTCTCGGGTCCAAATCAGAGTTGACTTGGACTCATGGCAGCCCGGGTGGGTCACAGTAGAGCTCGCTCCATCGAGTCTTTTTAATGGCTACTTTTCTGGAAGGAGAGGACCAGGCCTATCTTTTGAGGAGCCCCCGGGTGAATGTGAGCCACTGATGTTGCTGTTAGCAGCAGACTGCACTCGCCATTTGCACCCAGAGATGCCCCATCTCCTGTAGCCTAACATGTCCCTGTAACTCACCGCCCCCGACCCCCAACCCCCGTGCCCAGGGGACTCCAGATCGCAGTGACGATGGCCCTTGTCCCATGCCTTCGCTCTCTCTCCCAGAACACTCTGGATGACGCCACTGATGACTGGGGGATCAAGGTGGAGCGTGTGGAGATCAAGGATGTCAAACTCCCCGTGCAGCTCCAGCGCGCCATGGCGGCAGAAGCTGAAGCATCCCGGGAGGCCCGGGCCAAGGTACTTTTTGTTTTGAAGTTTGTTTTTCTGGTTGAGTTTTCTTTTGTTATGACAAGAAGTCGGACATGCTTAGTGTTTAATAAATCTAAGTACTTCTGAAGTGTTCAGTAACGGCGAACTCTCTCTCTCTGGCCACCTCCAACTAGTTCCTCAGAGAGCGTGACTCTTAATCACTGGATTCTTGGCTCGTTGACAAAAGCTGTGTCATGTTGTACATATTGTGTTGTACGCTGGCTTTTCGAACTTAACAATATCTCCTGGTCCTATCAGTACCTACAGAGTTACTGCCTTCCTTTTTTTTAAAAAATAAACAACATTTTATTGGGGCTCTTACAGCTCTTCTTGCCATCCATCCATCCATCATCCATCCATCCATCATCCATCCATCCATCATCCATCCATCCATCATCCATCCATCCATCCATTATCCATCCATCCATCCATCCATCATCCATCCATCCATCCATCCATCCATCCATCCATCCATTGTGTTGAGCACTTTTGTACATTTGTTGCCATCCTCAATTTCAAAATATTTTCATTCTACTTGAGCCCTTGATATCAGCTCCTCATTTCTTTTCTCCTCCCTCCCTTGTGAACCCTTGATAACTTATAAATTATTATTAATATTTCCATAGCTTACATCATCTGCTGTCTCCCTTCACTCACATTTCTGTTGTTCATCCTCCGACCTTCCTGGGTCGCCGCAGGTGTAAGAATTGTTTATTCTCACAATTCCTTATCAGCGGCAAGTCCAGCGTTCTGACACAAGAGATGGGAGGCGACTGGGCCTCATCTGTTCATTCTTCACTGATTCCTATCTTCTCTTACAGCCCCTTTTTCCTCCGGACCTTCTTTCTATTTCCTCTTCCTCCTTTTTCCTTCACCCGTTCCTCTTTTCACTTCTCTCTCTCTCTGTTTTCTTTTGTTTTTGAAATTTGCAGTTTATTCTCTGCCTGTGTCCTAACCCTGCATAGGTGACTGGACCCCGGTGGGGTGGAAATATTTGTGATCCAAGGTCATCACTGTAAGGATCCAGGAATAGCGCACCACACCCACGGGCAGCAAGTAGAGACAGACCTCGCCCGCACTGGCGCGAGGACTAGGAACCAGACGTAGTCAAGACCCGAGAGAGCTAAGCATTCCGCTCCCAGGGCCACGTCTCATGGTAGACAATGCCTGGTGGAGAATGTCAGGCTCCGCAGTTGACGTGTCCCCCCAGTTGACCACCCGAGGAGAGCGCCCCTGTGGGCCAGCGTTGGTTGGTCAGGGGCCAAAGCCAGATAGTCATCAAGCCAGACCCCAAGGGGGCGTGTGCGTGGGCCGGAGGAAGGGGCCGAGTTGTCAGAGGCGTGGTTGCCGGGGACTTGACACGTCTCCTGGAAAACAGACAGGGGCACTGCTAGCTGACTCTGTTCCACCCTTCTGCGGGGATGCCCTTTCAGCCCAGTAGCCAGCACCATGCTGACTTGCACACGACTTCCAGAATTTTCTATGAACAATACTTTTTAGGTTTTCTTCCTATGATAATTGATGTTTGTGTTGGTGACCTGGCGGCGCTGCCATGTCCCCAAGTGCCTTCTCCCCAAACCCTCACATTTAGAAGATTGGATTAGATTGATGATAATGTTATTAAATATGCCCTATTATAATCTAATTATCTTGAAAATTAGGGATTGTTTTTTTACCAGGAATATATAATTAACCAAAAGTTCCATTTCCCAGCCATATTGAATAATAGAATTTACCGCACACAGACTGCGTGGACTCTCTCGGAGCCAGAAAGGTCCGTGGAGATTATCTTCCTAAAGGGACAAATACCTTTTGTCCCAGATGCTGCCCCTCTGCCCTGTGACTCCCCTGCCAGTAATTAAGCACAGCGCTGTTTTCCACTGAGCTTAGAGCTGCCCTCAGAGCTTTCCACAGCAACCTGCCAACAGCCATGCACTGCGTGGAGCTGGCCCTCGAACTGAAACGTGCTTCTGCCATCCCGCTACTCAGATGAAGAGGTGCAGCCCAGAAACATGCAGGGCTTTCCTCAAGATGACACGGGCAGCCAGGAACTCCCCTCCGCTCCACCTCGTCCTCGCTGACCTCCCACGATGAGCTGAGCTCTTCCACAAATCGTTCTCAGCAGTTTGGAGAAGCCGGTTTTTATCTGGCTTTCCTCGCTAAGGATGAGATCTGAAAAGGGAAGGCAACTGGGCTTCGGAATGACCGTGTTCCCTCGTGGAGGGAGTGCCAGGGCCAGCCCACATGCAGTCTCAATAGCCAAGGCAGGAGCTGTCTTGTCTTTCAGGTGCCAAACACATAGAACTGCAATGACCTAGGCATCTTATGAAATGCAGCCGTCCAGCACGGATCATAAGATTCCACATCTTCACAAAAAGAAGGGCATCCCACTTTCTTCGATAAACAACTCCCAAAGGCAAAGAGAGATTGGGTGAAAGAATCTGTAGGTTAAGAGACTTCAGAGAAAACCCGAGTTCATTAGCCATCAGGGAAATGCACTTTCAGATCACAGGGATGCCCAGGAGACATCCACCCAGGGCATACCTCCACACATACAAACATGGTTTATTAAAGAGAAACAGAAAACAAGCGATCGGGAGTGATGAAGGAGCTAGAGTTCTCACACTCTGCTGGTGGGACTGTCCACTGGAGCACAATCTCACCTACATGAAAATACCTGATTCAAAATGAAAGTCTGAATAGTCTTGCCCCTCAGACAAGGTGCATTGGAAAGTGGCTTACTGCAGATAGACTTAGGGTAAAATGAAAATTTAGCATAATATCATTTGTCTTCCCTTTGGACCCTTTGAAATTTTGAGTTAGTTTCTATATCTTCTGCCTGCCCTTGGTGTGGTGGTTATGCATCGGGCTGCTCATTGTGAGGTCAGCAGTTCGGACCACCAGCTTCTCCTCAGGAGAAAGATGAGGCTTTCTACTCCCATGGGGAGTCACAGTCTTGGAAACCCTCGGGGGCAGTTGTACCCTGCCCTACAGGGTTGCTAGGAGTCAGGAGTGAGTTTGGGGTGGGGGGATTGTTCACTTGGATTAAGGTTTTTTGTATTTTCTTTGTCATTTTTTGTATGGTTTTCTTTATAAAACCCAGGATAAATTTACAGAGGCAGCAAGTAGATGAATAGTCCCTTCGGGTTAAGGCAGGGAAGGCTGAGCAGGGGGGTAATGAGGAGCATTAAATAAATTAATAAAGGGAGCAAACATGAAGAAAATGTGCCGCCATTGATGGTAGTGATCTCACGCGGCCCTTTTAAATACACTTAAAGCACAGAATTGAATGGTATGTGGATTGCATGTCAATTAAGCTTTTTAGAAAGCAAGTGTATAAATAAATAAGCAGTGTTGATTGACATGGAATTAGTGCTTATTGGACAAAAGCCCTGCCCACCCACCAGTCTCTCGCTCTGCTCCCTGTCCTCAGCGCAGCCCATCGCTATATTTAGACCAAGCCAGTGGTGGGGGTTTCGCAGCTTTGGCAGCTCGTTCTGAGCAGCTTTTCCATCAACAAAATGCATGCCCAGCTGGTGGGTCTGGTGTCCCCGTCAGAGATTATGTATTGATTAGTAGGGGAGATGAGATATCTTTGTACTTGGTCCATGTCCAGATTTTTAAAGAAGTGCTTAATTGGACATCTGAGACGACATGGAAAAGAATCAGAGCCGATTGTTCTCATGGCAGGGCTGGATTTTTGCCTGCAGCTCTACAGAGCTTGCCTCGGGGTAGAGTTACATGGTCGTCTTGGGAGTAGACGGGGCCCTTGCCCCTTCTCAGGAGCTTGCCTTGATCGAGTACGTTTTTATCTTCTAAAGTGGGTCCATTCTCTCAATAATTGCCATATCCGATGGCCCTTGTCTCAGTCAATGGCAGCATGCACGCAGCTTAAACCTAGAAAGCTGGGACTCGGCCCCTGTTCCCCAGTCTCCGCATTGTGCTGATTGTCCCCCTGAGGAACTCCCCAGTCCATCTCCTCCACCCCTGTGACCAGTTGTGTTAGGCCAGGTTGACTCGAGGAAAAAAGTGACACTCGTGTAAGAAAGAACTTGATATCAAGAAGTTTTATATATCAGGAAAACATTCCAGCCCAGTCCAACGCAAATCTGTAAGTCCGATACTAGACCATAAGTGCCCCCCCACCCACCCACAGTCACATGCAATGATGCAGAGTGCAGGAAGATCACAGGCCGGTGGGTGCAAAGTCTTGTGGATCCAATGGCAGTGGACGCATCTCCAGGCCTCTGGCAGGTCTCAGAGTAGCTTGCCACAGGAAGGTCAAACAGAAGGGAGGGTCCCAGGATCCTCCTTATGAGGCCACGTCCACAAGGAGGTGCCATCAGGCTGTGACATAACTGACAGGCAGGACTCCATCCCTACACTTCTGTGTGTCAAGTTAACACGAAACTATGTAGCTGTCACACCAGTGGACTGCACCAGCCTCCCTGAAACAGTCTCACTAGTATCTTTCAATCTCTTCTTAGACATCCATCAGAGGGTTTCCTAGAACTAGATCTGATACTTATGTACTTATAATCAGTCAGTGGCTTCCCATGGCCTCCAGAGAGAAGACAATGAACCTGCCCTGTCTAGTCCGTCAGGCCTGGACCCTGCTTATTCCTCACTTTCCTCCTGTTTCTTCCACAATATTGAGCCACTTACAATTGCTGTTATTGCTGTTGTTGTTGCTTTAAAGCCTCTTTCATGCGACCCACCTGAATTGTTTTTCTTTGTTTTGTCAAAATAGCAAGCCTTTCTTTCAGCCTTGAGTAATCGCTTCCTCCCTTTGCCCTCTGCACTTTGACCTCTGCAACAGCTGCTTTCCTCCGCGTGCTAGCACCAGACCCAAACTTATATCTGCTCGCCGTACTTATCACACCGAATGGAGCAAGATGAGTTCTTTCCATGTCTGGCTTCTCTCCCTGATGACGCGTGCTCCTTCAGGATAGGCACATCCACGCACTATCTCTGCGTCCAACACAGAGCTTGATCACTAAAAGGTCCCCAAAGTCTGCTGGAGACGTGAATGAAACACCACTCGTTCAAGATGATTGCTTGCAAGGCTGATTTTTCTCGGACTTTGCACTGGGTACAACTGGTGAGATTCTTCTAGTCTGGTGACTCTGGCATCATTACAACGTTTGTTCTCCATGTATTAATTAAAAGTAACCACTTTGACTTGCCTCCTGATCTTTGTCTGCTTGCCCTGTTGGTGTGTGTATGTAGTGAAGATGCACAAACCAAGCCGTTTCTGAAACTTTTCTGCATTAAATTGGATGCCGAGATCAGGTCTTGACCTGTCACTTGCCACCCCTACAGCACAGCCTTCACATATGCTTCCGACCCTCATGGGAGCTGCCTCCTCACCAGGGCCTACGACCGATGTTCTCATTCTAAGGATGGGGAACTGAAGGGTAGAGTTGCTAGATTCTCTCTGAGGATATTAAACTAGAAGAGTTATTATGGGCCACGAATCTAAGACCTTACCATTCCAAAGGCCCTGCTTTCACCACCACTCACGTGGCCCTCAAACCTTTCTGTGAAGGTTCGCAGAGCAAACTGGTTCCATTCCGCAATCCAAACGCCTGTTGCTTCATGTCACTGAACTCACAATACAGCAGCGCCCTGTCCCCTTCCTCCTTGTGTGTTCTTCTCATTCACATCCGTCTGTTACACGGACCTAGTAAATCTCGGTAAAAAGGATTTAATCCTCCATTGGCAAATATATGGATGAGGTCTTTTTTTAAAAATCATTTTATTGGGGCTCATACAAGTCTTATCACAAACCATCCATCCATCCATTGTGTCGAGCACATTTGTACATGTGTTGCCCTCATAACTCTCAGAACATTTGCTTTCTACTTGAGCGCTTGGTATCAGCTCCTCCTTTTCCCCCTCCCTCCCCTGGAAGAGGTCTTCTTTAACGATCAGAAGTTTTAGCTAACATATTTTGTTACGGATTCTTTAATTGTCCACAGCAACACATTTTGCTACACGGTTTAAAATTCATTTCGGAAAAAAATAAAATAAAATTCATGTGGAATATTTTCTTATGACTACAAATCGGAGCCATGGTGTTGCCATGCGAATCGAAAGGTTGGTGGTTGGCACCCACCGGCCGCTCTGAGGGGAAAAGATGTGGCAGTCTGCTTCTGTAACAATTAGTCTTGGATGCTCTGTGAGGCCATTTCACAGAGGGTTGTGATGGGTTGGGCTTGGTTGCTTATTTTGTATCTAAATACTTCACAGAAATGTCATTTTCCTAAAGCTGCTTCCCTTAATGAGCAGAATGAGGTATTAGTTCACGTACTTGTGGAGGGCTATTATTTATTGCTAGAATGGGACAGACCTCAGCCCCAATTCGTTCCTATTTTAGAACAAAGAAATCCTGCCTCCATATAAAAGCAGGTGGAAATGGAAGTTTTGGTTGAAGTAATACTTGCAGTTCTTAACACTCTCTGAGTCTATGCGCTCAGAAAAAGAATCATCGTGTGCTCTTTCATCATCAAAGAGCGCTCAGCTGGCTGTCCCTTATGGTTCTCAGTCTTTTCTTTGCAAATCAAAGACCTGGAAATCCGCCAGACTTACCAAAGGAGTTGTACGCATGCGTGCAAACTCAGCTTTGAAGCTTGCTTGCCGCATTTCCACCTGCTGCTCTCTCCAAGTAACTTCTCTCTACCACTGTCCTCTCCCAGGTGATTGCTGCCGAGGGCGAAATGAACGCTTCCAGAGCTCTGAAAGAAGCCTCCATCGTCATCACGGAGTCTCCTGCGGCCCTTCAGCTCCGGTACCTCCAGACGCTGACCACCATTGCTGCTGAGAAAAACTCCACCATTGTCTTCCCGCTGCCCATAGATATGTTGCAAGGCATCATGGGGGCAAAACACTGAGCCACATAGGCTAAGGCACCAATGTGCTCTCTCTCCCCTGCCAAGGATGAAGTAGGGGACTAAATTTAACCCAGAAGGAGAGTAGGGCAGAGAAATTTAAATGTTCTCCCTCCCTTCCCTTTTCCATACGCTGAGCTTTGTGTTCTTAGAATGTATCGTGATCCTAAAAATAGGTGAAAGAATGTTTAGCTTGTAAATACGGCGAGAGAAACAGATGGCTGATCTATATACATATATATGTAAGACATCTCTTACTCTTTCAAATATTTTCAAATTCTTATTTTTAGCTCACTACCTGCTAGATCAACTCCCTCTTCCTTTGCCTTTCGTAAGTCATTTTGCACCTTGACCAGCAGCCAGGCCAAAGGCCAGAAACACTTGCTCTCATCGCCACCTGCCACCCCCAGCAGGAGCGGCACTCTGCAGACAGCTGCCACCTTCCGCTCCAACCAGCTGCTCGTGGCCCTCTGTGCCTTACCTCCAGGCAGCCTTACTTGAAGGAATCGTCCTTCATGTCTGTTTACTTTTTGAACCCAGTGCATGCTACAAAGTAATACACACACACACACACACACACACACACACACTGGCCTAGCAGGTTACGAGTTAGGCTGCTAATTGCAAGGTCAGCAGTTCGAATCCACCTGCTGCTGCCCAGGAGAAAGATGAGGCTTTCAGCTCTCAAAAAGATTTACCGCGGCAGAACCCACATGGGCAGTTCGACTCTGCCCTGAGGGCTCTCGATGGCTTGCAATCAGCTCCACCCCATTGGGTTTGGTTGCAGCCCTTCGAAGTCCTTCACATCTGCGAATAGAAAGGTCTTTTTAAAAAATGTGTGAACTTTCTTTTTTACTTATTTTTAAACGTTTTTCAGCCTCCTACATGAGTAAATGATTCCTCTGTGGTGTCTGCCTTTCAGGCCAGCTGCACACTTGTCCCCAAAGTACTGGTTTCTTACTTTTGCCTAGTTTCACAATCACGTTTTAAATAGTTCGGATTTTCCAAAAAATGAAACATTTCTAAAATTTCTACAATAACTTAAGAATGAATTTGCTTTTTGATATCCTCAGACAAACATAATATTTTACTTACTGTCTGCATGCTATCCACTATTATACCTTGCTGACTAACTCACTCATTAAGTATCAGAAGAATTCACCGTATATTGAACCCATAACATCTAATGAGCTTGGGTCGATGCTGTCAAATTTAGGATCTCTATGCAGAAGGAGCCCTGGTGGCTTCATGGGTTGTGTGATGGGTCGCTAACCATCAGGGCCGCCTTCAAAGCCACCAACCACACCACAGGTGAAAGACGAGGCTCTTCAGTCTCGTAAACCCACGGGGACAGCTCTACTCTGGCCTGTCGGGTTGCCGTGTGTCAGCATCCATTTGATGGAGAGGAATTTGGGCTTCTCTAGATTGATAGATTTTCTTTTTCAAACACCACTGTGTTGGCCTGGGAAGTCTTTTTCTCTCATGTATCTGGTGCTGAGAGAGGAAGAAGTGGTCAACTTCCGTAGATCTCAGTTTCTCAACCTGCAGTCAAGGGAAGCCCTTCCACGTTGCACACGCCTGTCCGGAGGCTGACTCGTGGTGGCGTTTGTAACACTTCCTCTTTGCGGCTCTGCATCTACCTAGAGAAGTCTTAAGAATAGGACCTTTCTTACCCAGAGCCACCCTCCCCATCCATCGCTCCTTAGCTGGGTCACTCTGTCGATCCCAGCCCATGAGCGTCTCCTTCCCCACACCCCACAGATGCTTATTTTAAGAAAGCTTAAACTGCTCTTCAGATTCCTACCTGAGCCGATTGGAAGTAGGCGGAACGCTTTGACTTAGATTTCAAGTTGCAGTTTAAATTTTAAGTGATGGTTTTCTCTGTTTGGTGAGGTGCCTCGCCTTACTCCCGAGGACCAGTACACCATCCCATCTCCTCCCTGAAAGTCTCTTCTCAGACAGAGTGAGCAGGCCTTTGGTTCCTTGAGTCTCGGTGTTTCCAGATACCATGCCCCCTCTGCCTTCTTGCCTTGTGAGCCCAGGACCCAATAGATTGGAGTTAGATGTCTCGGGAGGAAGGAAGCACAGAATGAGAGTGTCAGTGCTGCAGTTTTTTCCAAGTGGCCTCCTTTTCCAATGGCATGTGTGAAATAATAAAGTATGCACTTTCACGAACTGTCTTTGGGTGAGAATCTGTGCCTGCCTACATGGAGTGTGTGTGGACTTTGGCGTTCCCAAGTGGCACATCATTTCCTCTGATCGTTTGTGTCTTCTCCGTGGCTGGAGGAAGGGAAGAGGCTGCAGTCACCCCCTGACATCTCCCACGTCCAAGCTGCCTCAGGGGCACCTGTCCATGCCTTTCCCAGGGGAGCTCAGGATCCTTATGCCCTGGAAGCTTTTCCTGGCCTCCCTTCTTCTGGAGAGCAGAGTCACACGCACCTCCCTGTCCCACAGGGATGCTACGAACTGGAATCATCTCAATGTCACCCCACAACACCCCTCCACTTTTCAGTCGCGAAAACAATGCTGTAAAGCAAGAACAGGTGTACGCTGTACCATTCAGCCTTTGACAGCCATCCTGAACGAAGGCCTGCCATCTGTGGAGTGCACCTGGCCTTGTGCTCAAGCCCTTGCACAGTCAGTCAGTCGCGTGATCTGTAAATCAGCTTGGTGAAGACAGATGGTTTGATCATCCTCACATAGACGTAGATACCAAGGCTCAAAGGGTAAAGCTTGCTCCAAGTCACATGACGGTAAAAAGCAAAGCTGGGCTTCAAGCCCAGATTTGTCTGAGGCTTAAGACTTCTACAGGGTCTGAATGTGTCTTTGCGTGGACGCTGTCTGCCACCACTGCCTCTGTACACACACCCCAGCACCACTCCCTTGATATGTCGATCACAGCTTTTTCAAAACTGTCCATGTTCAGTGGAACTTTGTCCCCATGCACAGCAGGCCCTAAATGTTCCCTGTGAGCCATGTGAGCTAGGCCAAAGTTCAGTGCAAATGAAGGGAGTGGATGCGTGTGTGTGTAGCCACAACACGAGTCTGAAGGGGTGTCCGTAGCCCTTTAAAGTAGGCCTATCGCCTCGTAAAAAACAGCAGGGAGGAAAAACTATGCCTCGGTATAATCAACTGACTCAGAAACCAAAAGAGGTCATAGGGGGTAGGAGAGAAGGGCGAATGAAAACAGGAAGCCCAGGAAGTGAGATGAACACTCCGACATTGTGGGGATTGCAACCAATGTCATGAAACAAAGTGTGTCTAAACTGTTACCTAGAACATGAACCTGCCCCGTAATTACAACACAAGCTACAATAGAAGTTCAAATCCATGGCCCTCAAGTGTGTTCTCCATTGTGCTCCCAACAATGCCAGGCCCTGCTAACCTCAGGTCGCTGCTGGGAGATCAGGAACCCAATACCCTTCTCACTCACCAATGCTTTTCAAGCCTTCTTTTAGTAGCTCACGCCTTTTCTTTCCCCCCAAAGAAACTCCTCACCGGTCATTGACCAGCAGAAATTCCCCAAGTGACATTTATAAGTTAGTAAATATAAAGGTAGTCGATGGGAACAAGAAGGCTGTTTTGAAAAAATAAAAATACATGTATATTTTTAATTGGAGTTTTTAGAATACGAGACATGAGACTCTTCATGTAGTGTCTCCATTTTGTTTCTAAGTGTCCGTCTGTGATTTTTTTTAACAATTTATTAGGGGCTCATACAACTCTTATCACAGTCCATACATATACATACATCAATTGTATAAAGCACATCCGTACATTCCCTGCCCCAATCATTCTCAAAGCATTTGCTCTCCACTTAAGCCCTTTGCATCAGCTCCTCTTTTTTTTTTTCCTCCCTTCCCTCTCCCCCCTCCCTCATGTGCCCTTAGCAATTTATACATTGTTATTTTGTCATATCTTGCCCTATCCGGAGTCTCCCTTCCCCCCCTTCTCTGCTGTCCCTCTCCCAGGGAAGAGGTCACATGTGGATCCTTGTAATCAGTTCCCCCTTTCCAATCGTCTGTGATTTTTATCACCACTTTAATAAATGGAACTTCAAGTATTTATGAAATTACCGAAGCACCTCACAGAATTCTACAGACCGTAGTCTGAAGTGTGTTTCCCACTTCCCCATTGAACTTGTGCCGTGACCTTAGAGAAGTCCCATCTGAGGACTTCCTGGCCCTCCTTAGTCCTGACCTGCAACGATGAGGTCAGACGGCGCTGCCTGGGTCACAAAGCTTTTGAGAACATGTTGGGAGATAAGGAACCTTTTTGGTCGTGGAAAATGACACATAGCAGCTCACGCATACAAATCTGCTACAACAGAGGAGATGCTCACCCCACCGTGCCTGTCCAAAAACGAACTGCCCCCACCAAGCCCACCCCCAAATGTAAGAACCACTGGACTAAATAATTTTTTCCAATTTCAAGGCACTCAGGAGAGCCACACACCCTGTTGAGTGCCATCCATGCATCTGCCCAGGGCTCATGATGATCTGGGCCGTGACTGAGTCCTTGGACTCTAGCGGTAATTCATCATGGCTTCTTATTGTTAGGCTGACAGCATCCACAGCAACTCGGGCCTCAGATGACACTGGGCTTTGTGTCAGTCCGAGTTGACTAGAGAAACAAATCCAGAGACACTCATATATGTAGATAGAAAAGCTGTATCTACAAGAACAATTGTGTATTGAGAAAACAGCCCAGTCCAGATCGAGTCCAAAAATCCAATATTAGCCCATAGATCCAATACCAGTCTATAAATTCCTCTTCAGATTCACAAAACACATGCAATGACACCGAATGCAGGAAGAACACAGGCCAGTGGGTGGAAAGTCTTGTGGATCCAGTCGCGGTAGACGCATGTCAGCGCTAGTGTGGCTCCCCACGTGGCTCCTCCAACTCCGAAGCTCTGGCTGCCATCAGCATAGCTCCATGTGTCTTGTTAACAGGAATGTCAGCTGTTTATCTCCTTTTGCTCCTCCCAAATGAGGTCATCAAGCTGGGACCTGATTGACAGGCTAAACTCCATCCCATTCACTCAGTAGTCTCAAGTTGACACCAGATCATGTAACTACCACAAGCTTTCTCTAAAGGATCCACCTTGCTAATCAAATACCATCCTTTTCAATCGACCCCACAGTCAGAAGAGTGATGAGCAAGAAGCTTAAGACCCCTGGCAAATCTCTAAAAACTGCGCAACCATATGGCCCAAAGCGCGGAGGTCTGTGATTTGGAGATGGGGTGGAAATTGACACTTCAGGGTATCGCCTTTCCTTCTTGGAGGCCAAATTGTGAAATTAGCTCTAGGACTGACTTTGGGGTAGAATCCGACCTTTGGAAAGCCAACAACTCTGTAATGTTACAATACCACGCCCTCCCTCTGCTTTTAACATGGACCACCCAGCTGGTACTCAGGACCTTCCCCTGGGACAGTGACAGGGAGCAAAGAGTCAGGCTGTCCTCCCACAGGGGAAGACCAGTCTCCTCCAACTCTCTCCGGACGTCCATTTATGGGGCACGTGGATGGAGTACAAATGCAGCAGGTGTCATTTCAGAGAAATGAAGCATGGACACGACTCCACTTAATTAGCTAAGTCTTTTCGTAGAGCGCTAAGTGACCGTTTTTAGTCACGATTCTCTCGTCACTAGGAGTATTGCAATGGCCTCAGCCCTTTCCTCTGTGAGACCAGCTTGTTTTTGTCTGCTTTTTACAGCGCAGATCAGGTTTCCACACACACTCACCGCCGAATCCTCGCTCTAACACGGCTGATGCCACTTCCTCCTCGTGTCTCCCATTTCCATTCCTTCGTTCCCAGCCCTTCGGAACGTTGTCCTTGCGCAGATGCTGCCCTTTTGAGCTCAAATCGTGGATTCAGCTTAAGGAGCGGACACTTCCAGCCAAGTGCTCACAATAAACCCTGCCCGCCACCAATAAGTCGACTCTGACTCAGAGAGAGATCCTGTAAGGCAGAGTGGCTGCTACACACGGTTTCCCCGGCTGGGATTCTTTATGGGACCCCCTTCAGAGGAGCCATCAACAGCCAGGTGCTTTAACACCTGCGCCACCAAGTTTCTTCTGCCGCGTGGATTGAAAACGGTTTCTTTTTTTAACCATTTCCGAGCACTTCTTATTGTCCAGCTATTTATGTGTTAACAAGCATGTACACGCATCGTCTTCTGCATCCCCATAAACATTACAGATGGACAGGAACCACGTGTACTCCCGTTTGTAGCTCAGAAAACCGCCAAGGGCTTAATGGGATCCTACTGCTAATTCGTGGTGGAGCTGCTGAATTTTGAACCAAGGTTCTACAGCAAACTTCCACTTTCTAAGTTAATGTTTAGAACAACTTAAGGTTTATAGGAAAACCGGGCCCCACATTCATAGTGCCCACACATCTCCTCTCCTACGGGCGCTGTTTCTCCCGTCGGATTCGCTGTGATGGCTAGCCCTATGGTTTGACGAGTGCTTATTGTCATGTGTCCACTGTTACAATACCACACAGAATAGTTGTTTTGCTGCCTTAAAAATGCCCCACGCTCCATCTATGCATGCCCTGCCCACACCCACCCTGGACTCCCTGTGGATCTTTTTACTGTCTCTTTCCCCCTGTCCAGAATGTCATACAGCGGACATAATGCAGCGTGTTACTTTTCACTAAGCCATGAGCATTTGAACTTGTTAAAGACAGAGTAGCTAAAGGGAATGGAAGAAACGATGGAGGGATAAAGGTGCATTAGAAGTTTCGAAGAGCAGCTTTAGAAGACCAAGGAAAATATTATCGCAAAACGTGTCCCCCCACCCACCCCCCACCCCCACCCCCCCGGAGTTTGCAGAACCAGAGGAAAGAACAGAACGCGCTCTGCATTTCTCAAGCCGAAGGGAGTAAAGGAAAAGGTCAGGCCTTGAGCTGCTCACATGGAAGGATTCTATGGGCAAAATGTTGAATGGCGCAGGAAGCGCCAAAATGTGATGGAAGGAGTACACAGCATCTTTTTGCCAAAAAAGAAATGGTCAACCTTCAACCATTTCAAGAGGTAGCGGTGGTACTGAAGACTACTGAAGGCACCAGGGACCGCCACAGGCACAGACAGATCTACCTTGCCACAGGTGGAGTCAGACTTCTCCTGGAACGTGAGCATGACAAGACTTCATCTCATGTCCTTTGGACGTGGGATCAGAAGAGACCAGTGTCTGGGAAAGGACACGATGCTTAGTAGAGCGTGAGCGAAAAGGGGGAATGCCCTCAACAAGACGAATGGACGGTGACTGCAGCGACAGGCTCAGACGTCACCCTGGGGCGGCTGCTGCAGGGCCGGTCAGTGTTTCACTCTGCTGCCCATGGTGTGGCTGGACGCTAGAGCTGACTCAATGGCATCTAACAAGAACGATGTCTCTGGTAGCTTGGTAGCTCGCTTATCACTGCGGAAGAACACACTGTGAGGATGTGCAACAGAACTATTTTGTTTATTGCATTTATTGAAGGCTGTCTTGCCTTCCGATTGTTGGCCTTTACGGGGGGGGGGGGGAATGCAAAGTCCCCTTTTCCCCATTATATTTTGTTTTGTCCTGTTAGGTACAATAATATCCTTTTGCAGGTGGAGAAACTGAGGCATAGGGAAACCTTTCAAAACGTGTTATATCCCTAGTGCCTTGCACGCTGCTTGGCACAAAATAAGTGCACAGCGAGCCTCTGGTGAACTGAGCAGAACTGTCCCAGATCAGACACACCGTCCAAGTCTGGGCCAATCTCTTGGCAGCTGTCCTGATAATTTATGATGCCTTCTCCATTCCAGGAGGTGATTAAGTCCAAGGTCTCTCCAGAATTGTTGGGAAAAGAAAATATGTGTATCGAGTGATGGTGTTCCTGGTTAACTAGTTCGCCTTTCAGAGAAAATTAGAAACCCAGCAGCTCGGCTCCTTGGTGCAGTTTTCTTTTCCAGGGCAGTGCAGGGCTCTCTCCAAGGTCATGACCACAGCCGTTCATGCCACGTGATGCCACGCGGTGCAGTCACGGGCAGGTCCACCTGCAATTCGACCTCCCACAGGCTTCCGGGACGTCGACTGGCTTGGCCTTGATGGGGCGTCGACGTTCTGTGTGGTAAATGCTACTTTTGCTCCAGGGCTGTGCTTATGTCAGGTTGATGGTTTTGGCAAGCAGTCCTTTGAGATTAGAAGGCCAAATATTGCTGGATCAAGCCAAACCCCGTAGCAGCTGTGTAAAGCCCTTGATGAACTAATCCCTGCCTACCTCCCCACTCCAGACACAGCACTCCCCACCCTGTGCTTCAGCCCCCCTGGGATCCTGTTGCTTCTGGAGCACACTTCTCCCTCATACATTCCTGCCTAACTCCCTGCTGCGCTGCCTAAAAGGACCACCCCCAGCCCCTACACAGACTCTTCACCTGGAAAATTCCTTCTCCACCACCTCTCACTGCGTCCTGGATGAGTCAGCATCTCTGGAGGTGGGCCCCATAGGGAAACCATACTTTTAAAGAGCTCCCTGGGTGATTCAGGTGATCAGTGGCTGTGGAAACAGCCATGTCAACACACACACACACCCCATCCGACCACAGAAACCCTCGTGACAAGCTTTTGTCCTCTGGGTTACTTACACTTCACTCCCTGCCTTGAGTGAGGTGAAGGGGTGGGTGGCGTGGACCAAGGGAGGGACAGGAAACCAGGTCAGATGAGACCAGAAGGATGTAGGGAAGTGAACGGGGTGTGATGCCTAGCAGGTTCCTTGAAATGGTTTGGAGCATCTGTGGAGGAGGGTGAAGCAGCAGACATTTATGGAAATGTCCAAGAGGGCCGTTGTGACACCTGAGAATGAGCGGAGAGTCAGGGTCCAAATGACCAAGCGGGAGAGGGGCACAGACAAAGGGCCCGCACCGCACTGCAAAGGTTGTGAACTTGAGAGAGCACAAGGGGAACTCGTGTATTGACCGCTGCAGCAGTCGGGATGTAGCCAATAGCTTTGAGGAACCAGAGAAGTCCTGGGGACCTGTAGGAAGGCGTGGGTATGGAAGCTCTGTGCACGGACCGCATGGATTCTCTGTACAAAGCCTATCATAAACTAAGAGCTCCAGCTGGCCTGGAAGGCCATCCCACAGGTGTCCAAGGCCACACCACCAAAGACTGAGTACAGCGGGAGGATGCAGGCACGCCTGCTCTTTGCTGGGCTGACTCAGACTTTTGCTCAAGAATCCTCCGAGCTGGGCTCAGACTCCCTGGCATGTTTACCGAGCCTCCCTGGATGGCAGGCTTCTCACACATCCTCCACTCGCCACTCGTTTCCACCCGAGAAGATCTCGGCCGACCCTGGGTCTATAAGATAAGCAGCCAGCTCACACATGAGGTGAACGATTCCCCTGGGTATTTCGAAGCACGTTACCTAACTCCGATGCTATTGTTTCCACCTGTTGAAGCCTCGAGATGCAACCTGGGCAAGTGAAACCCCTCAGGTTCATTCTGTGTTTGACTGTTAATGACTTTCCGATCAGGATCCCTGCACTGCTGCCCAATGCTCCACATTTCCTCAGTCAAGGACTCCACCTCAGGTGGGCTCCGGCTCCACAGGGAAAGCAGGTCTAATCCAGCACACGCCCCTCAACCTCCTTTCTCGCCGGCCTGGAGCTCTGCGGGCCGCTTCTCTCGGTCTTCTCCAGTCCCTGCAAAGTCCTTTCACCTGGGCGTTTCCCCTTAACAAAAGCCTTGCATATTTCATCCAAGGCTCGGCATTGGGTCATCCCAGTTCCATGATGGAGCGAAACCAGGACGAACTAGAATTTGCAAAATGTAGGTACCTGGACAAGAACCAGAATGAATGGGGGTTGATTCCTGGCTAGAGATGTAATCTCCCTCTTAGAACCTAAGGGCAGCATGATGTTGTATGGTAACCCAATCCTGACGGCAGAATTTGAAACGACGGTGCCCTGCTCAAAGATGGTAGCCTGCCATGCTGCTTGGCTGCATGTGGCGCTCTGCGGCAACAGTCCAGCCTTCTGCATCAGGGTCCTGAGAGGGCTCACTAGGACTCTCGCGAGACTCCCATTCCACAGCTTTGACCTGTACTTGCCCCACTCTAGTCCAGTCCTGCGAGATGGGCAGATGCATCCGAGTGAGGGAACAATTGAGGCACACTTGGCTATCACACTTCAAAAGCTTTTATTGAAAGAAATCTCCAAAGCACGGGCATTTGAGACAATTTGTAAGGACCCTGCCATTTTTGCAGGGCTCTTTTTGGCTAATGTAAAAAAAAACAAAACAAAAACCACCACCCCCCACACACACCTGGGTTGCCCTGCAGCTGCAGGGTCTCTTTGAGGGGAGGACAGTTCTAAAAGGCACTGACCAGTGACAAGGGGAACAACTGCCTCTTCTCAGGCCCCCAGCTCAGCCATGGCCCTGTCCAAGGGGTCCACAGACCAGTAGCTGTCATCCCAGCCGAGGAACCAGCCCACAAAGGAGGGAGGCTCGAAGCCTTGCTTCACGACGGTGATGGGAGTCCGCCTGTCCCGATTAGCTGGGTCCGTCTCGATATACCGCTTAGCTGTGGACACACGAGGAAGAGAGGGAACCCCCAGGGAGAGGGCAGTTCAGGGCAAGGGTTCCAAACATGGCGACTGGTCCTGATGTCCCTACTGCCTGTCACACCCCTGCGTTGGACAACCCCCGCCCCCCTCCTACTGGCAATGACACACACGAATCCTTCACCAGCCTGCCTGCCTGCCCAGGAACTCGTGTCCAGTAAGGGACACAGGCGTCACAGTGGAACGTCTTGCTTCCTAAAGCTCTCCGCCCCTCGTTAGCCACTGTTCTCTTGCTGTGCCGTTGCAAGAGGCACTGTCGGGTCCCGGCTCCCAGAGCACAGCTGTTCTACTAACAGGGATCTGCATTCCAACAGCTGACGCCCGGGGCATTCTGGGAACTCCCAGGATCCTCTCCTCCCACGATACCCTGGAGACTTCTGAAGGAACTGATGGGCCTTTGCACACTCCAGGCAGGGCTTCTGAAGGGTTCCCTGCACATGAGGAAGTCCCCAACCCACAGATGTGGCTCCCAGCCCTACAAGGAAGAAGTTCCCGCCACCTCTCACGAAACAGACCCACAGACAGATTTGGGGTTCTCACCAGAGGTCAGGGCTTCAGTCTTTTCCTCTTCTTGAGAATCCTTCCCAACCCAGACAAAGACCTGGAGGTGAGACGGGGAAACAGACCGTGTATGAGGCATACTTACTTCCTGCACTGCTGGACGGAGTCCTGGTGCGGGGCTGGGTGAAGCCCTCAGGTGACAGAGCCCGCACATCATGTCTGGGATCATTTGGAAGAGAGGCTGCCCACAAGGGACCCGCAAACACCTTTGATTGGCCCACCCGCCCACCAACATTGGTTCGTAATGTCCTTGAAAATCCACTTTGTTACCAACGGGTTCTTGCTAACTTTTCTTGCAAAACTGGAAGGATCTGACAGCTCTGGGCCTTCCCCTTTACTCGGAAAAAACTGACCGGTAGCTGCCCCTTTAGGGGTCTTCTGTTGCCCCGGCTTCACTCTTCGACATGGCCAAAGCCGGGTGCTACCATCTGACGCCGAGTCTGAGACGCCTCTCCAGAGGTTGACAGGCTCTCACCCCTTAAAGGATCGGTATCTGGCCAAACAAGTGAACCCAACAGAGCCTTCCTTGTTTAATCACTCGACAGAGACGCATCGGCAGCCTGCTCTGTGTGTCTTGGCCAACGTGGGTTTGAGCCTTGGCACCAAACTCCAACTCGCCGCCACCACCATGCCCCTGTTGAGCCGTCTGACAGGTTTTCTGACAGAAAACAAATCTAGGAAACCGATTTCTCTGTATCATCTATCTTTACGGAGATAAAAAAAAATACAACTTTGGAGCGCCTGTCATAGATGATGTGGTGTTAAGACATAAGCTCGGGCTCTATTGCTTTTGTTTATTTGCAAATGTGTTGTTAGGACACCGGAAGCCTCCAAGGGGGTTCCTGCCTCTATTTTGCTCAGCAGAGGGTGCCTAGCATTCTGCACGGGGCCTGGGGGCAGTGGGACATCCCGAAGGTTTGGTGAGTGGAGAGTAAATGAGTGAGCCTATGGTTCAGTCCATGACAAAGCCGAATGGCTCTGGCTGCCCACAGGTGGGCACTGGTTGTTCTCTGGGGGTCCCAACAAACAGCACTCTGGGCCGAGGGGCCTCTTACAGTTGGTCTGAACCCCTAAGAGTCACATATATACATATAGGTGCCATCTATAACCCTGACAACTCTAGGAGAAGCCCCCTTGATGGGAAGGGGTTACTGACAGCCAGCCTAGGAGAACGTAAACCCTGGGAGGGAATGGGGAAATCAACTGTCTTGGCTGCTTACAAAAGCCAGGCTTGGCCCAAAGCAGGAGCCCAGTGACTGTTTGTGGAATGAATGCATGGACGGTAGGTACTTCCTTGGTCAAGCCCTCCATAGGCTCTCTCCTTCGGAGGTAAAACAGAGCTTTCCAAACCTCCAGGTGGGACCTGCAGGAGATGCTGCCAACTTGACCCTGCTTTAGCCGCGGGTTTCAGGTGAAGAGCTCACACACACGCGGCCCCCTACAAGGATGGGGAGAGGGTCCCGCAAAGACAACGTGGCCCTGAATCAGCTGAGCCTGTTCCTGCTCTGAGCTGCTCACAGATCCAGGAGACACCCCGCCCCCAATGCCCCTGCGGGCTGGCCAATGTCTCGCCCACCCCGAGGCTGCTGCAGAAAGGTGACCTGACTTGCACGTGTGTGTGTGTGTGTGTACATGGTGCTCTACAGTTTTCCAGGTGACTCTCCATCTCATGGGATTCTGCAAGGTGGGCGCCCTCAGTCCCATTCTGCAGGTGAGGAAACGGAAACGCAGACTTTTGCAGCCACGGAGGGATATTCCCAGTAACACTCTGCCTGGCTTCCTTTAAGCCTTCTGACAACTGATCCCAGAGCGGGAGTCTAGCTGTCCCCACTTCCTCGGGGCCCAGAGAGCTTCCACCTACCTGATCCCAGGTATCCAGGAGCATGACATCATCAGTGGCCAGGTCTTCCTGCATGAGCTCTCCAGGCACCTCTTCGATCTGGAGAGGAATGCAAGGGGTTAATGAAGGCGCACCTGCAAGGCATTGCCCCATCCCCTGGGTGCTTCCTGGGGCCCTGCTCCCCAGAAAGTTGCAGAGCTAACTCCAGGGGGGGAAGGGGCTCCCTCCTTCCTTCCTGGATACTTCCTTCCTAGATACAAGACTGTTCCCCCAGCCCTCTCCCAGTGGAAAGCAGGAGCGGTGATCTCCGCAGGGCCTCCTCACCATGAAACGGCCGATCTTGTTGGAGCAGGCAAAGAGACGCGGAGGGTGAGCATCCATCTTCTTGTCCTTCAGCCTCGGGGACGTGCGGTAGGCGGCCTTCCCACCCAGCGCCTCCCAGAAGCTGTCTGTGAGGAGAGACCATGGCAGCTCCTGACTGATGCCACGCCGGCCATCAGGCCCAAGCCAACCAGATCCCACCCCACCACTGCACCCCACTGGCCTTCAATTCCCAGGACTCACAGAGAGAGGGGGCCTGAGAGGATTAGGAGGTGATGAAACAGGCCCAGAGAGGGCACCCTTGGCAGAAGACACAGAGTCAGGATTCCTTCTAGCTGGATGCTGACGGGAGCACTAATATCCCCACTCAAAAAATGAGGTGAACAAGGCTCAGAGAGGTTAACCAACTCGCTCAAGATTGCACAGCCAGTAAGTAGCAAGATCAGGACGCACCTCTTGGCTGACTCCAATCCCCCATCCTTTCCACGTCACCTGCTTTGTCCAAGGTGGCTCTTTAAACTTAATCAATATTCATTTGAAAATTCAGTTCCTCAGTTTACCGGCCGTATTTCAGTTCAATAGCCACATGTGTCTAAAGCCCACCGTGAATGCGTCAGCTCTGATGCACAGTGCCCCTACAGCGCTGGGCAGAACGGCCCCGTATGCCCTCTTTACGGGAGAATCCTGCAGCAGCTGGTGGGTTTTGAACCTCAGATCTTTCGAGCCTCAGACCAGTGCTTACCACAGCACCACAGGGCTCCTTCACATGTGGCTGGTGACAACCACCTTGTGTTAGGTGGCTAGATATGGGACAGGGGGGTGTCCTACCCATGCCTGCAAAGGCCTCCATAAAGGAGGTTGGGAAGGAAATCAGGTGACCATTGGACACCTATGAAGACCCTAACTGAGCATGCTCAAATTCACGCCCCAGCCAGGTGGGAGGTACACCTGAGCAGTCCAAACTAGGCCCAGGCTGGTGACATCACCCAGGTGTCCTGAACACTGGTGGGAATGGGTGGGGGCGGGGGGAGACTGCTTACAAAGCGAGCAGCAAGACTGAAGGCTACTGCAGAAAGAAGTCCTGACCTTACGTTCTGGAAACAGAGCCAGTTGGGGGCATTTCTGAGCACAGAGACTGTAGAGAGGAGGGAATGCTGCTGGCAGACCTGTTCGCCCTGCCTACATCTTTCCGTGCCCACACTGAGCGGCCACCCTCTCACGGACAGTCCTTATTCTAATCCACTGGGGGGAGGCACTGAGGAGGGACAAGGGCATCGAGCTTTCCAGGGTAGAAGAAGGAAGGGAGCCCAACAACTGGAGTCTCCAAAGAGTGGCTGCCATTCCATCCAGAGTCCTACCTGGCTCGCTGCCTTCCGCCACCTGCAAGGGCTGGGCCCGCAGCACCTTCACCAGCTCCTGGGCCCCTGTCTTCTCAGCCTCGCTGGCTCCTGTGCCCACCCACAGGTAGGTGGCTGAGGGTGTTTTCAGGACAAAGGCATCATTGGAGTTCAGCGCACCAGCCTTAGGGATCACCTGGGAGGGACAGCACTCAGTCAGCAACCGGACAACGCACCTCCAGTCCCCTCCTCAAAGCCCAGGGGACCCCACAGGAGAACCAGCTCTGCGGTGGGATCTTGGAGGAACAGGCTCTATCCAATGGAGATGGCAGACTTCGAACACTGGAGGCCTGGGTTGACCCCGTGAGTTACGAGTGCACTTGTGGCTAGCCAAGAGGGCTCTCAGATTCTGGACTGCATTAACCAATGTTGAGTGTTCAGAACAAAGGAGGTGAGCATCTTACTCCCCTCTGGGTGCTCAGCCTATGGGGCAGGGGGCGGGGAGGTTATCTCCAAGCCTGTACCCTCCACCATGATGTAGCCAGTTGGCACACACCAGGTAGAGGGTCCAGATTGTGCAGAATGGATAACCTAGAAGGTAGTGAGGAGTCCATGGTGGAAGGTGTGCCAGGGGAATTAGGCATCCTTGAGATGGGAGAGCGCTTGTACATTCCGTTCTGATAAGACAAGAAAGCATTCGACACTCTTCCCCAACCTCAGAGCCCTATGCCCAGAGACGGGCCTGTCCAGCCTGGGAGGCTTCAATTGGCTGATCTGCAGCTAGGCCCTCACTGCAGTTCAGGCCCAGGCATTACCTCAACGGCTCGGGTGGCTCCAGCACTGTTGGCCCGGACCTGGAAGAGGCGGGTACTAGCAGGAGCAGTCTGGCCGCCGTCACGGGAGGTGCCCCCCTTGTAGACGATCATGGGCTTCCCGCCAAACAAGCTCATGAGGTGGGCAGGCTCCTTGCCTTGGACGACACGGCTCTGCAGGGAGACGGGAGATGGGGTCAGGGAAGGAGGAAAGGGGTCAGTTCTTCTGTGAGGGACTGGGCCCACACCTAGCCAGCATGGCCCACACCCAGCCTGTCCCCATCCCACGTGTGTCTCTGGTGTGGAGTATGACCAGTCAGCCCACAGACACTAGGCAGGGGACACAGGAGTTCCTAGGAGGTAGGGGACAGCAGTCTTGCCTGAGTCCCCCAGGGTGCTGTTTAAGTGGTCTCCCTCTCCCCTGGGGGTCTGCTTTGATGACCCTGTGTCTGATCCAAGAGCCAGGAGGGCCCATGTTTTCAAATATATCCTTAAATAGAAGCAGACATTGTCTGTCGACGTTCTTCTGGAGCAGAGACGTCACCCCTGGGTCTGAAAGCCCACAGAGTAGTGAGACTAGAGCTTTTCAGATCTGGAGAGCCTGCCTCCTGGCCAGCCAGAGGCTCCCCAGACACAGGCTGCAGGCTGGAGCCGGGGGTGCAAAGACACCTATATCCAGATATGTCACCCCTCCTCCTGCCCTGTGCGCCCACCTCGTGTCAGTTCTACGGCCTTGGCTAGTTCACGCTGGAATTTAAGTGTGTGTGTGTGTGTGTGTGTGTGTGTGTGGTGTGTGTCTGCAATGAGGTCCCACCTTGGTCTGGCACTGCCTGCTGAGAGCTCAAAGGGCAAGGAGACCCGACAGGGAGACCCGAGAGCTGTGACTCCACATCACAGGTTCCTTCTCTCGAAAAAGGGCCCAGGAATGCTACTTCCCCGCAATGCTGGTAGGATCCAATGAGATGAGACACCACCGGCGGGGATGAAACTCAAGCTGTCAACCTGGAATCCAAAGCTTGAGCCATGTCCATTCTTATCTGCTTCCCTGACCTGACGCCCCTCTGGCCAGAGTAGCCTTTAAACCCACAAATCCACCCTGGCCAAACTTACCATTCCACACTTCCCACTGTTCTCAGGTTGAAGGTCGACATCTACCCCCACTCCTTCCATGTGCCCCCTGCTTAGCATCTCTCGGACCCTCCTGGCACTTTCCCAGCTACTGCAGGGCCTTTGCATAGTCGGTTTCCTCTCCTAGAATGTGTTTTGCTTCCTTCTTTGCCTGGTCAACTCCTATTCAGCCTTTAAGCCCTAGCCGAAGAGTTCCTTCCCAGGGGAACATTCTCTGATCCAATAAGATCCCACCGGGCATGTATGTTCTACACCTCCATCCTGTCTCTCTGACTGGTTCAAAGTACCTTATCATGTTTTCTCACTACACACAACAATGTGCGAGTAGATCCCTTTGTGTGTGCATTTGCTGTATGACTGTCCCCACAGGCTTATACACTCCATCAGGCATGCAGTGCTGTGGGGTCACTTCTACCATCAGTGCCAAGTGCATGGAAGCCCTGAGTGAAAATCTGCCGCATCCCTGGATGGGTGATGGGTGGTGAGTGGGTGGAAAGGTGGATGGAAGGCTAAATGGGTAGGTGAAGGGACGGATGGATAGATGGGCAGTCAGACAGACAGGTAACTGGTGAACAAGCATACAAGGTTCAGTGACTCACCTGGACAGGGGTACCTCCCAGTTCCTCATCCAGCTGAGCGGTCAGGATGGCCGATGCAGCAACCTCATCCTGGGTAGACTGGGCTCCCTGCCTGGAAGAGGAAGTGATACTCAGCCTCGCCCTGGCCCTGGCCTGAGAAACTGCAAGTCTCCACAATACAGGTACTGAAACTGAGACCCAGAGAGGGAAAGGGCCTCTCTCCAGAGCAGCACAAGTCAGAAAGCAAGCCAACAGCCTACACGTGCAGCTCCCCCCATGCCCCCTTCTTTCATAGATCTGAGCTCAGAGAATGGATTCACTAGCTCTGAAGGCCCTCCCTGGATGGGCCACCTCAGCCTGGGTCACAAGAGATTCATGTTCACAGTGAGAAGTGGTGGCAGGACATGTCTCTGAGTAGAAAGGCAGGCCCGGGACAGCAGGACAGGGGGCGGCTCGTGGGGAAAGCCAGTGGACTTAGCCCCATGGGAGCCCATTAAGTTAGGTCTGCAAGGGCGCTCACCAAAAGGCCAATGGTGGTGCTCTGAGAGATGGATTTAGGGAGATGTTGGCTGTTCACCTCACCCCGTATTATCTAAATTTCCCATAACCAATATCTTACCGGTATAAACAGATAAAAACCATCTGCAGAATCAATGGGTTGATGCAGCAAATGACAAAAATGCCACCTTTTGAATCTTGTCCCATATGTAGTTTCTGTACCTGCTTTTAAAAATCCAGGTCCCCCCCTAACCTCAAGGTCAGTATTCTAAACCACCAGCTGCTCCCTGGGAGAAAGATAAGGCGTTCTACTCGCATAAAGGTTAATAGCCGTGGAAACCCACAGGCCTGTCCTTGGAGGGCTGTCCTCCAAGGTGGCTATGAGCCCGACCGGACTCAACGGGAGTATTATGTTCAAGTATGAGTCAGATTCAATTCAACGGCTGTCGGTGGGTCATGGCAGAAAGTCCGTAAGTTTCCTACTGGGAAAACTGGTCTGCAACCATCATCGAGACAAGTTTAAACAGGTTTTGTTTGGAATATGCCCATACAATGAATGGATCTAGACTTCCCCTTGCATTGTGCAATTGCTTAGAAGCATAAAGAAGTTCTCTAGGTAGTGATGCAAATGAACTCCAGGAAGTATTCAGTGAAAGCAAGAAACAAGACCATCTACAAATAGCCTACCTTTGGTCACGAGGGGGAGAGAGGTGGGAACAGTCATATTTGCTTACATTTGCATAAAGAATAACTGGAAAATACGTAAGAAACTCATGAAAGCCGACACCCATGAAGGAGTGGGGAGGGAGGTGTGGCAGTTAAGAATGAGGTGGGAAAGGGCAGGGTGGGGGCAAGATTTCTTAATAAATGCCTACACACACCCCCAGCTTTCATTTTTGAGCCATGAGAATGCATTATTTTTTTTCATTAAAAATCATTTTAAATGTTAAAAAGTCGGACCAAATCCCGTGTGTACGCAGCCCTTCTCAGCGCAGCAGAGGAATGGGAAGAGGTTTATCTGCTGGCTTGTTTGTTCTCTTCGTCACCACATCTCAAATACTATTTTATATAAAATAATTTGCTTTCAGAATGAAAGCAAGGTTGCTGTCCTGGCCCTGTGGCCAGGAGCCTCTTCCAGGGGAGTGCGGCTGCCCCACCTCAGAGCCCACACCCCGGGACTGCCCTCAGACCTGTCCAGCCGGTGGGAGCCCGTGCCCTACCCCCTCCCCACACCCTCACCAGTTGTAAATGATCTGTCCCTGCCGGCTGCCGTGGCGGTAGTTGTACAGGATGATGTAGCTGTCGCCTCCGTAGAACTGCCCATACGTGGCAGGGTCCACAGGCACTTTGTTGGATCCTTCAATTCTCCAGATCTGTGGGAGCAAAACCGGGTCAGTGTCCCTGCAGCAACCCCACCCCTCAGCTCAGGGCAGCTGGGGAAATGCAGCATGACAGATCATGGTGAGACCACGGGGGGGGGGGCACTTTGATAGGTAGCTTTACCAGTCTCGGGGGCCACTAAGTGGCAGGGCAGGATTCAAACCCAAATCTAGTACCCAGGATACTTTCCCACGGGGACTGGGCCCTACAGAGAAGGCGCTCAGATCAGGCTCAGAACAGGAGTGGAGCAGTGACCATAACAAAGCTCAGGGTGTGAATGGAATCAGAAGGCGATCTCTTAAAGGTTTGTGATCTTAGGGAACTTGCTTAACCTCTCTGAGCGCCCTCCGGGCAATGGGGCAATGTAGATAAGGAAGGAAAGCTAGGAGTCATAACTGACTCGAGAGCAGTGAGAGGGCAAAGGGTGGTGGGAACCCCGGAGGAGATAACCATGCCAGTCTAGCACAGTGCCTGGCAGAGCTCTGTTCCTGGCAGCTGCTCCAATATGCGCGAAGCTTCAAAACGGCCAGGGGAAATCCCACTGTCATTGAATTCCATTTTCCACAAACTTTTTAAAGCCCCTTTGTATTATTGTTATCCCTGAACTTGCCGTTATTCATATGATTACTGAAGTGCCTGGATTTGATGGGTTCTTTTCAGAGCCCTGGGGGCGGGCTGCTTATGCATTAGGCTGCTAAGCACAAGGTCAGCAGTTTGAAACCGGGAGCAGCGGCTTGGCTCCGCTGGGGGAATAACGGCTTTCTACTCTCTTAAAGAGCTACCGTCTCAGAAACTGACAGCAGCAGTTCAGCTCTGTCTCAGGGCCAATGTGAGTGGCATCAACCCGGTGGAAGTGAGTTTCTTTGTTTTTCCTTCCAGAGGCAGGCTCATCCCTGGGTAACTTGAGCATGGCCCCAGGGCAGGTCTACTGCAGGAGACACTGCCCGCAGAGCTGTTACGGGGCCCTGCTGCGCCACCTGCTGGTTCTGCAGAGGCACTCACTCCGAACCTGGAAAATCCCAGAGGATGTGGCGTAGGGGAAAGGCCCAGGCTCAGGAGCCAACTGTCCAACCCTGTCACCACGTGCAGGAAGTCAGGCTCAGAGAGTGTGTGTCATCTTCCAAGGTCACACAGCTGGGCTAGCAGCTAAGCTCTTTCCTTAAGGCAACTTTGAATATTTTCTTTCTAAAATACTTTATTGTGAGTTAATAATAATTAATGACTGCTATGATGAATAATTATTATAATTATCATACTGTTTTACATCGTTACATAATATTACACACTCTATAGCATATCGATCCATGTAGTACACATCATATTGTATATATCACATATGGTATATAATATACTATATGATATATAGTATAACACTATATCATATATTATAATTACTATATTAATATTACATTATAATTAATCACTATTATGGTTATTGAAATTAATAATAAATCACAGGGGATTACATATTGGATCTTGTTTTAGTATTTTTAATGCATTCCCCTCCCACCGAAGAAAGTCATAGTCAATTATGCCTATGATTAAAAAACTTAAAACTCACTGCCATCGAGTATATTCTTACTGGTAGCAATCATATAGCACAGGGTCAAATTGCCCCTGGGGGCTTCAGGACCGTAGCTCTTTTGACAGTCAATGAGTAGAAAAGCCTGCCTTTCTCCTGAGGAGAGGCTGGTGGTTTAGAACTGCTGAGCTTGTGGCTAGAAGCCCAGGGCATAGCCCGCTCTACCACCAGGGCTCCTCTAGTGGCTAAAGCAATAGTGAACAAAAGGAACCCTCTCACCACGTCTGCCGTGAGCATGGGATCCACGATGCTGCCTGAGATGGGCGAACACATCAAATGCTCCTCGCTCTCCGTCTAGTCACCCTCTCTAGGAAGGCTTCCCAGCCCTCTGCCCTTTCTGTGAGCCCTGAACTCTCCGTGCTTGTCTCCGACTGACTGTGCCTGCGGCCTTGCCCCTCCCGACTGGACCCCTCTCTGGGGCAGGTGGGGACGGAGGCCCTTGGAACAAGGTCAGTGGATGCTCAGGATTGTGTTGGCTACAGGGGCAGATTACCCAAGAACCAAGGTAGGCACGGACTTGCTCGTGCTTATTTATGAATCTGTAGTGAAGTTTCACCACATCTATCCGAGATAGACATCCACGTGAAACGGTTTGCGACAAATCAGGGAATAAGCACAAGTAAGCCCATGCTTGCTTCACTTACTGGATAATCTGTCCATGGTTGTTGAGACTCATCGGCAAGACAGAAGAGCTTCACCCACCAAGACTGTGGCCAAAGTCTCACAGGGGACTGTCCTCAGAGAAGCAGTGCCTCGGTCACAGGCGCTTGGGGATGGGGGAAGCTGGGGGGCTGGGGGTACCTGTTTCTGGCCGGTGCCATCGTCATCCATGCCATGTTGGGCAGCCATGGCAGTGGAGGTATGCAGGGTGGCCGCGTCGAAGGGCACCCGCTCCACGTTGGCGATGTGGCTGGAGAGGTAGGCCAGGCCCAGGCCGTCCGTCTGGTCCGGATCCCGCCAGTTCTTGAAGAACTGCTTGAACAGCGGGGTCTCACCACCCTCAGGAAGGACAGACACCTAGGAAGGGGAGGGGAAGGAACAACATATGTCAGGGTCCAGGCCCCTCTAAGGACAGAACCACCCAGCAAGGACTTCTCAGGGGAGGCTCCGACTACTGGTCCACACTGAAGGTGGGACACCTCACCTCAGCCCAGCCCATCCTCAGCCAGACTGGACCATCTCTCACCTGGCCTCCAAGACTCACCTGAGTCTGCTTGGGGTAGCCCATCTTGGAGATGAAGTCAGAGGCTGTTTTGAGAGCAGCCTTCCTCTCCTCCATGTTGGCCTGCTTGCCTGTGGGCAGCAGAGGAAAGGGTAATGGAGGCCTAGGGGCCTGGGCCCAGGACTATAACCTACCCTGCAAAGCTTCAGGGGCTCTGCTCCTGGGGCCCTCGGCCAGACAGCCAAGGCCAGAGAACCCTGGGGCAGACTGCGTCCAGAGCCCTGGGGACCCAGCTGGGTGTCCTGGCGGATGGCAGCGCCCACACAGCCATAATAGCTGCATCTGTTTGTTGACAATGTATATTTTGCTCAGCACCACACATAGCTGATAGCTTGTATCGTGTTCCAACCACACATAGTTGGTATCATTCATTCCACACAACCACCTATTGTGGCAAAGGTCATCAGTCTATTGCTCCCAGTTAATATATAAGGACACTTGGGGCCTTAAGTTAAGTGACTTGACCAAGGCCACTCAGTACGTGGAAAAAAGTGGGAGTCAGTCTCTGGCCCCCATCAACTCCAAAGCCTTTGCACTATTCACCTAGGTCTCCCTCCTCTCCCTGGACTGTCTGTCCACAGTGAGAGGGGCCTCCCCACGCCCTAGCCACAGCTGACTGACTCCGAAAGCCTTCCCATGCAGGCGAGCTGCCAGCCACTGAGAGCCAAGCCTCGGGGACAACCTCAGCTGGCCCTAGGTCTTAGGGGCACCAGATTACAGTACTAACAGCCAGTAGCTGCTCCGATGCCCATTCTCTTCCCATGCAGAACCTCCTTCCCTTTCCAACCTCTGCCCTGGACTGTGGCCGAGTCCTCAAGAGAGGAGGGTCCTCTGAGAACACCAAGGCCAACATTCTCTAAGCGCCCCAGGCAGTCCCACAAGACACTCCGTAGATCCCCACAGACTCCGGTCCAGTGCTTCCCAAAGAACTAGCTCACGGGCACCAGCCCTGGTGCATGAACCTCAGCAGATTTAAGGGTCTGAGAAGTCCTGCAGTCAGTGTAGTCCTTCAACCCCAGAGGACAGGGACAAAACGAGAGAGCTTTATGCTTAGCAAATCCAGTCAGGCTTATGAAGATAAATATGGAATATCTCCATTGTTCTAAGAAACACGGTTTATGTGCCAGCAGACAAGACTTTGATGGCGATGAGGAGGTCAGGAACAGGATGGGGGAAGGACACACATACACACACAAAACCCCACATAGATGGAGGGGTTAATAGGATATTGTTGCGATTTCTTGAAATGGGATATGTAAATATATATACATATGCTTCTTTAAACTACCCCCCCAACACACCAAATATTTTTTTATGCCTCCAGATTTCTTACCCTCAAACCTAAATAGTGGCTCATGAAGGGAAGGTAAAATTGAAATGGGCTTGGAGTCTTTCGTGCCACAAGCTCATCTCAAACTAAATTAATTAATAAACAAACCAGCTTAACATTATTTAACCCAGTGTTGTCTGGAGAGCATTTCATGTTGACATGCTGCCCATTAACCTCTCAGAGAGCTGTCTCCGAACTCAAGGGAGAAACACTAGTTTAGCCCAAAGAGGAAACCCATGGGGCCACCCGATATTGCTCCAGATCCCACAGAGAGTCCCCTGGGGAGCCCAAGACTCCTGCTTTCTCCAGAACTCACCCCCCACCCCAGGAACGCACATTCAACCAGCCCTTCTGAGCCAAGTGCAAGGGGGACTGCAGGAGTTTACACCTGACATCTTGTCAGCAGAGACCGGTCCCCAGAAAAGGGTATCATGTTTGGTAACATGGAGGGGCAGCGAAAACAAGGAAGTTTCTCAACAAGACGGACCGACACGGTGGCTGCAACAATGGGCTCAAGCCCTGGAACAATTACGAGGATGGAGCGGGACTGGGCAGTGTTTCTGTTCTGTTGTTCTTAGGGTCACTGTGGGTCAGAACCCACCTGATGACACTTAACAACAGCACCAAGTGAAGTGTGGTCTCTAAAAAGACACACCCCTGTCTGGACACAGGGCCTTTGAAAGCGTCATCGGTCAAGCTAATGTGCCATCCCTTAGGCTAGAGCAGCGGTTCTCAACCTGTGGGTCACAACCCCTGTGGGGTCACCCGATACACAACAGTTGAAAAATGACAGTGATAAAGTAGCAACGAAAATAATTGTATGACTGGGGGGGGCGGTCATCACAACGTGAGGAACCATATTAAAGGGTCGTAGCATTAGGAAGGTTGAGAACCACTGGTCTAGAGTAACATGTGGTTTCTTTACAAATGCAGCGAAGCGGCATAAGTACCAGGGAAGGATGGGCTTAAGTTGCAAGCTAAGGAGCAAGTGGAGCCAAACAACAGACAGATGCCCCCCTAGCGCCCTTGGAGAGAGGATGGCCAAGCCCGCATCCTACGTGCAACCTTCTAGCCTCCAGGACTGTGAGACCATCTGTTTCTGGCCCGATAGGCTGTTTGTTTGTGGTACCTTGTTACAGTGGCCCTACGAAACAAACCCACCATCCAAGGCCCTGGAGGCCGGTGGGGAACTCCCATCCCATCCCCAGTACCTTTCCAGACGAAGATTTTCCCATCGGTGCCATGGTCAAGGATGAAGCAGTCCTGTGAGTTCAGGGCCCCCTGGGCAAAGGGGTTCTCATCAGCCACCAGGGAGACGGACATGGCGCCCGCACCATTGGAGACCTGCGGGAAGATGGAGAGCGAGCGGGCCTGTGAGTCATCTGGGGAAGGCGGCCGTCTCAGCCTGCCGGGTGGGTGTCCCCAAGCCAGTGCCTGGATGGAGCCACATCAACCTCCACCCCAGCATGCTTGCTATGAATCAGAACTGACTCGATGGCAGTGCGATTCAGAAGCGTGAACGGTCTTCTTCCTCAGAGCCTTCTGGGTATTGTCGGACTTGAATCTTGGCAAGTATGATGCACCTGTTTCTTTCTTTCTATTTAATTTAAAGTGTTTTTAACGCACATTTCATTTTGGATTAAGTTTTAGGGTTGCAGAAATGTTCAAAGAGAGCAGAGAGCTCCCCCACACTGCCAAGTAACACCAGGACTTCTGCCCTCCAGGACTGAGGCCCATTGAGCCTCTCTTTTCGGCCTCGTCAGTCCCGTCTGGTGACCCGCACCTGGGGTTGGGGGGGGGGGCAAGTGCATGCCGGGCACTGCACACTGAAAAGGCACGGAGATACTCCGCAGGGTCGAGGGGAACCCCCGGAGAAGCATGGGGTGGTTTACTGGAAAGACGATGCCAACTGCCTCGGTAGAAGGAAAAATAACATGGCAAAAGCAGGCATCAGAGACCTGGGGCATCTGGAGCATCCACAGTGGAGTTCCTAGCCGTGAACCAACGCTAATATCGTAGTTTTGAGAAACGTGTCAGAAGAAGAAATTTAATCTTGGCAACAGCCCTATGGTAATTAAATCACTCTTCCTATTTTATCCATCTAGAAACCAAAACACAGAGGGGGTAAGCAATTTGCACAGCCAGGAAGGACCGGGGCTGGGATCTCGCACTGGCCGTCTGACTCCCGGCCACCATTTCCAGTCACTAACTCATCATACGGTCAGTGCCCAGGCAATTCCGTGGGTCAGGGCTTGTCCTAAGTGTCATACTTAGTGTACAACATTAGGTGGCAACATCCTCATGTCCATCAGAAATGGACCTGCTTAAATTCTTCCACTTATAAGGACCATACAGAGCTGTTACAAGGAACATGTAGGTCTCTAGTTGTAAACATACATGATCATGTTGACAGAGAGAGAGAGAGGGAGAGAGAGAGAGAGAGAGAGAGAGAGAGAGAGAGAACCATAGAACAGCTTGAATAGTTTGGATCCACTTACAGGTTGAGAAATGGAACAGTATGTCACTGGATACAGAAAGATGTCTGGACAGAAATTTATCAAACCAATAGCCATGTAACCATGGTAACATTTTTCAACACTATAAACCATTGTCATCAAGTTGATTCCAACTCGTGGCTACCCTGTCTGACAGAGCACAGCTGCCTTCTCCGGTTTCCGAGGAAGTACATCTTCACAGAAGCAGGCGACCACATTGTTCTCCAGCCGAGGGGCTGGTGGGCTCAAACCACCAACCTTACAAGTATGGTTGGCAGCCTAGTGCTGACACATGAAGCCACTGGGGCTTCTATTTTGTTTTCTGAAAGAGCTTCTGCATTCACTGGTTTCTCGTATAACACTGAGTATCGTTACTTCTGTCATTAAAACACTTTCTTTAAAAATGAACACCAGCTATTTTGAATGACAAGCTCTGGAGGTGCAGTGGCCTGGTTCTGCTATGAACCGAAAGATGCGTGGTTCAAACCTGCCAGTTGCTCGTCAGGGAAAAGATGTGGCCGCTCGGGTCTGTACAGAATGCAGCCTTGGAAACCCCGTGGGGCGGCTTCCCTCTGTCGTCTAGGGTCACTATGAGTTGGAATTGACTCAAGGCCAGTGAGGTTTAACTTAAATGAATGAAATTTCTATGTCTTTTTTTTTTCTTTTAGTGTTCTTGAGGACTGATCACAAGACACAGCATCACCTTACAACCAGCAAACAAGAGTGTGGTTCTCTTTAGAGGCGATGAGAATCTGCACCTCCACTTTGGTTTTGTTTCGGGCACGACCTAGGAGTGATGGGCGAGCCTGGGCTTTCTCCCAGAGTGCAGACAAGAGACAGCTTTCTTAGCTCCAGCTAAGCCTCAAGTCCGTCTTAAAACACACAGGAAAGAAACTAAGACCCGCAGTCCTCAAACAAACACTTGTTTCTGTATTCTTCCTCCAATGATTTTTCTTAAGACATTGCCCTATCAATAATCTCTTTAGTCTCCAGAAACCTTACAGAGTGGACTATAGAGTTCTTCTCCCCACTTTACAGACCAGGAAACCGAGACTCAGAACAGGATCAGGTGTTGCCCCAGCTCCCACAGATGAAGAGGACATGGGTGTGCCTGCAGTTGGTCATGTCCTCTCTCTTAGTGCAGGCAGGCAAAGGAAGGGCATAAGTGTCCATTGATGAGATCCAGAAATCAAGGCCCATCCCCCAGGATGCTTTGCCCAAGGACCCACAGCAGAGGGCCCCCCTGATCCAGGGGCACAGAGCATCCAGGGCTCACCTTGTACAGCTTGGCCAGTTTGCGGTTGGCTGCATCCACCTGGGGTGTGTCCTCGGTACCTGGAGGTAGAGCCGGCTTGACACCCAACACCTGCAAGAGATGGAGGACGTGAGAAAGGGTGGCGCATGCTCCCTACAGCCTCGCCCCACACGGAGCTCCTCAGGCAAGCGGGGGCCACGAGGCATCCAAAGCAACCTTCCCTTTGGGCTGGACTGGTGCCTCTGGGTGAGTCTGAACCATCCGCCTTGGGGTTTGTAGTAGGAGGCATACTGGTGGTTCCACCCAGGGATGCTTCAGATATTGCCTACATGTATTTCTTCCTAGGCCTTCCAATGGGAGCCCCCATGGTGTAGTGGGTGGCTCCTGAGCTGCTCACGGCTAAGTCAGCAATCCAAAGCCATCCACCACTCCATGGGAAAAAGACAAGGCTTTCAACTCCCATGACAGTCACCGTCTCAGGAACCCACAGGGGGCAGTGCTTCTGCCTCCGATAGAGTCGCTGTGACTCAATGGCAGTGCATTTGAGTCTCTCGACTCTGCCCTCTTTCAGTTGCCTGGCCTCCAGTTCTTGGGATGTAAGACTGAAGAAGTCTCCTTGGATTCACCAGTCCCAGCAATCCCAGCAGAGCAGAGCTCACCTAGTACCAAACCTACAGACACACATTGTGTAAGCCATTTCCTGATGTCAATCTCCCCTTCCCTCCCCCCTGCCTCTCTCTGAGTTTCACTGGTTTTCGATCCTCCAGAGATCTCATACTAAGACAGCAGCTGACACCCCAGTGTGGTGTGCAACACCAAGACCGAGGAGATCAGTGGAGCCATCTGTGCACCCCACCCCTGCCCCACCCCCGCCCCACCAGAGCGGTTTCCCTGGCTTGACAGCTGAGCTGGCCTTGCGAACCATGAGAAAGCAAGGCGGAGGCACACAGGAGGGGAACGCTGAGGACTCCTTTTCTGGAGATATAACGCACATCAAGAAATAGCACAAGAGACCAAAAAAGAAAAAGAAAGCATAAATGATCTTAGAGAGCAGAAGAAAGACGTATCTCCCTTTAAATGGGGGTAACCAGGAGCATCCTGTGCCCTTGCCCGGCCCATGCCCCCTGAGTGTGGCCCTGAGGACCTGGATCATGGCCTCAGGCTCAGCGCCGTCTTCAAACACGTGCACACGGGCCCGGCCGTTCCGCTCATTGTCCCGAATGCCCTTGGACACCTCGGTGGCCTTCAGTCTCTCGTATCGGTTGCAGTCAAAGCCACACCACTGGTAAATGTCCTGAAAGAGGGAGTCCCATGTTAGACAGTGTCCCGGGTGTCAGTCAGGCCCCTGTGCACCAGCAAAAAGGATCGGGTGTATGCGCAGTGAGTGTGTGTACACACCTGAGCACAGTGGATGTGCCCCATGTGGTCCAGGTGGGGTGCATGTACATCTGGGTATGTGTGCTTTCCCACAGCTACAACTACACATGCAACGTGTATCAAAACACCTGCTGGCGGGACTGTGGATTGGCACGACCACTTTGGGAAACCATTGGGCTGTAGCTATCCCTGTGTGCCAGGACCCAGCAAGGCCACCCCTAAAGGAACACTCAACAGCAAGGCACCCATACTTCTGTAGAAGACCGGTAGGCGAATGCTCAGAGCAGCACTGTGTGAAATGCCCCAAACCAAGTGCACCACCAAATGCCCAGCAATAATAGAAAGGCGAAATCAATCACGGTGTGGGCACACAACTGAATCTTAGCCATGAGAACCATCTACAACTAAGTAAGCGCAACTGCAGGGAGGAATCTCATGAATGTAATATTGACCAAAGAACTTCATGTCAGCAACGTTCAGAAACAGGAGAATCTGGGGTGCTGAAGAGACCTCAGGGCAGTGGTTACCCTTAAGGATGGAGGGGCCTTCCGGGGACCAGTGACATTCTGTTCCGTGACCCAGGCACTGGTTACAGGAGTGTGGCCATTTTGTGACGTCTGTGGAGCCATACACACAATGCACGCATGTGTCTTCCTTGCTACTCTGCAGTCATATGAAGCACGCTGATGTTTCACACGGAGCTGATGCTACATGCACGCTCATGAAGTCTGGGTTGGACCTCTGTCCGGGCACATTTGCAGGTGTGCGGTCATAAGGGTTTCTGAGATGAATGCACACAGAACATCAAGCATCTGGAAGGTGGGCCACAGACGTGTGCATGTGTGATTGTGTGGCGTACAGATAGGTGGGTTCCTGAACATGCTTAAATCTATGCATGCACATGGTCCATACATGGCTAAGAGCCTATCGTTTTTGTATGTACCAATCCTATTCCTACTGGTACCTGAAATGCAAATGACTTCCAAATGCCTGGGAACCCATCGGTTAATCCAAGTTCACAGGCACTGTGCCAGTGGTGCACCCTTGAGGTCTAGGTACATATGTATGATGGGTTTGAATCTACACGCGTCGGGGCAAAGCATGCTGGGCATGTCTGCACAGGGGGCTCTGCAGGCATATTTGACTCGCACACAGAGCATCTATGTGTACACGGGGTTCCATCTCCCCAGAATCAGGAGCCACTTCAGTGCCCACTGGGGAAGGGCAGGACTCACATTGCCCAGGTCCAGGATGAAGCAGTCACCACTGTTGAAGCTCTCCCAGGACACTGGCACCTCGGTAGCACGGACCACACGCCGCCCTTTGACCTGGAAGAGTCTCTGCACCACCACTTCATTGGGTACCACATGCTTGAATCCTGATGCCACGCCTCCTTTCTGCCGGGCCAAAGAGACAGTGTCAGTCCTGGGAACATGGTCTGGGGACTAAATATGGGGCGTAGGGGTCGCACCACATGGAAGGAGGATCCCCCCAGGGGTCAGGGGCCTTCTGGAAACTCAGTGATTCTACTCGACACAAGACTCTCACGCCCAACATGTTGTTGCCGCTCGTCATGTTCCTTCCTCTATCGCAGAGAAAGGGAATGGCATTCAGAAAGAGGACACGGCTTGCCGGGGTCCCCGAGTGAGGAAGTGGCAGAGCCGCAGATTCCCACGTCGTGTCTAGCTCTACACTCCACCCACAAAGAGTGACCCAGGGCCACTCTCCAGGAATCCCTGTCTCAAAACCAGCACTTCCGAGGGTGTTGGCCTCCAAAATATTCTGTGAGCCACAGTTTTGATGACCCAGAGAGCCCAAGAGCACTTCCTCTCACCACCTGTAGGCCCAGTGCCCATGAGCACATAGAGGGAAGTCCTGGGAAGAGCCCATCTTGCCTCGGTCCGATGTAACTGTCCCCTATCACAGTGGATCAAAAGCCACTTTCCGGGCCTTGACTCAATGGATTGTATGCATGGATTGTGATAAGAGTGGTAAGAGCTCCCAGTAAAATGACTCAAACAAACAAACAAACCACTTTCCCCATCACGCCCTGCAGGATCCACTTTGATGTGCTAATTCACCTCTTTCCATCCTCTGGGAAGTCTTCTCAGACTGCTGGGCCTACACCATCTCTCTCCCTCTTCCACAGTGCCACCTCAGCCCCACCTCAACAGTTGAAATCCCCGTGAACACACTCTGCTGTGGACCAGAAGGCTGGAGGTTCCTGGTCACCCAGAAGTGCCTCAAAAGAAGGTCTCCTTGCCCCGAGGTCAGCCATCAGACAGCATATGGAGCCCGGTTCTGTCCTGACACACTTAGGGTGGCCAGGAGGTGGGACTGACCGGACGGTAGGTAGGTAGGTAGGTCAGTCCGGTAGGTAGGTAAGATACAGAGCACTGATCTAGGGCTCAGGTCCTTTCCCTGCCCCTGTAATGCTGAGTGGCTGAGAGAGGGTACCTCTCTCTCCCTCTCGGAGCCCCGGGCTTCTCCCCTCTGAAATGCAGACACAGCCCTCTGCTCTGCTGCCCTCTGCAGCTGCCTCCAAGAGAGAGGGAAGGGTTTGCAGGAGTGCTTTTCTGTAACTCTGGTGGCCTCGTGGCGACATGTGGGGCGGCTGACTGCAAGGTCAGGTTTGAAACCACCAGCTGTTCCGCGGCAGAAGGACCAGGTTTTCTCCTCTCCTCAAGATGGACAGTCTCGGACACCCACAGGAGCAGGTCTGCTCTGTACCATGGGGCTGCTGCTAGGTGATGGGCTCGGCGGGCTCCATGACCCTCAGCTGGTGCTCACTCAGCTGGTGCGGCCAAGGGCACTGCGAACCCCCCGCTGAACTGATTGTGCCAGGGGCTGGGGCGCATGCCGGACATGCATGTAGTCCTCACCACCAGCTCACGAGGTAGGAGGTCTTGTCACCCCACTTCCCAGGCGAGGAAAGTGAGGCTCCAAGTGGTTAAGCACCATGCCCAAGGCAGCAGAGCTGGGTTTCAACCCTGAGCTGGTCCATCCAGGGCCCCTCAGTCTCGCCTAAGTCTGTCTGCATGGGAGCTTCATTTAGCTGCAGGCAAAAAGGCAGTGGATTTGAGCAGCTTTTCCCAAAGATACTGGGCAGACAGCGGAGCTGTTTCCCCTGAGATCTCGCAGAGGAACAAACCAGGAGATAGGAGAAAAGGCCCATCTGTTCATTTTTCATGTCTCTCAAATATTTTACCTGTTCAGCACACCTTGTGATTTTGTTATTAATAAGTAGAAGACTTTTTTAAAAAAAAAAAGAAAGGGGCTGGTTTATCAAGTCAATTTCAGTTCTATAAATTCTCAGGATATGAATTTCTTTCTTTCTTTCTTTTTCCCCAGGAACATGTAAGTTCTAATGATTGTGGCCATGAGTTTCCGGGTTAATTCACCACCCTAATATTATTGATTTAGAACATGAGACTAAGAAAGATTAGTTCGCAAATCTCCCCACCCACTGCCGTCAAGTTAATTCCAACCCATAGTCACCTAACAAGCAATAGGAGAACGGCCCCTTTGGGGTTTCTAAGGCCTTAGATCTTTACAGAAACAGATCGTCAGCAAGCAGGGTAGTTGCTTCAAATTACTTCTTACCTTTTTTTTTTTTACCTATAATCTTTAGGATTGATTGATCGTTGCGTTCAGTGGTTTGATCATTAGGTGGGTACAGATGGGTATCAAATAATTTGAACCAAATGCCACTTTCCAAATTAAAGTGATGGTGAAAAAGAAAAGAGAATTGTCCATGACTTATACATGGTGATTCTCTCCAGGGGTAGGCCTGGGGGACTGTCACTTTCTCAAACCTCTATTTCAGTGATGTTTGCACTTGTGAAGAAGCCCTGGTGGTTAGTGGTTAATGCATTGGGCTGCCAACTGCAAGGTCAGGGTTTGAAACCACCAGCTGCTGTATGGCAAATGGGGCTTTATAGACCCTCAGAAACCCAGAGGCAGGTCTACCTTGCCCTATAAGGTTACTGCGAGTCAGAATCAACTCAATGGCAGTGAGATTGTTTTTTGCTTTTGGGGTTTGACATTTTTTACCATAAGCTCATGCTATTCTTATATTCTTTTCAAGTATAAAAATGTGCATGAAAAAGAATATTAACCTGGCTATGAAACAGAAATGCATTGAGGCTGCTTCTCTCCACACTGCAAACCCTGGGGTGGGAGGGAGGGAGAGAAGGTTCTAGTGGCCCCTAGTGTTCGATTGCCTTCCTGAAGGGCCAGGCTCCGAGGATTCTGCTGGGTCCAGATTGCATTTGAATAAAGGATGTCAAACAGCCCAGCCTGGTAGGGGGGCTGTGGAGGGTCTCTAAGGCTCCACCTGAGTCAGAAGGGGTCTGTGCTGCGGTACAGCAAGTTTTGTTTGAGGATCTAAGGGTCAAGAGACAGCGGCTGATGGGGTCCCATGACAGCCCATTCTGGGGGCTCCATGATCCTTCCCCCCGCCCCCCCACACACACACCGCCCTCCCAAACCGGCTCTGAGGAGGAGGCTTTCACAGAAACAAGGCTTGCGTAACAAGCCCTGCTCCTTGGGGATCTATAATTGATGAGCTCTGGGCGGAGAACCTGGGACTGGGCCTGCCAAGTGCGGGGGCAGCTGGAGGACTCGCAGAAGGTGGAAAACAGGACCCGCCTTGGACCTCGAATTTCCACCAGGAGTCAGAGTCCTGCAGGACTGAAGTCTCAAGTCTGGGGCGACATGGGGGACCCATGCTCTGGTGACCCTCAGCGACACCTGAAATAGATCGCCTGCCAGCAGGGTGGAGGTGGAGGCTTGCCAACAGGCAGCTTCCTAGGTAAACCCCAAGCTAAGATCTAAGACCAGGGAGCCTGCTAATGTTCACTCTGAGCCCAGCTCCGTGCTAGAGCCCGGAGGCACGGGCTGCAGAGTCGGCAGGGAAGTCTGAATCCTAGCTTTGTCTTTACTTTGGTAATCTGCTGGACTTCTCTGTGTGTCACTCTTTTCCTGTACACAATAGGGCTGATACTAGTAAGTCCTTCGCTGGGACAAATGAATTCAATGAGTCAGACGTGCAGACGAGGCCCTGGCACATCGGAATCGCTTATACAGACACACATGTTGAATGATAGGCGTCATTTACTATGTGCTCCTTAGGCAAGTGAGTCCACCTCTCTGAGCCTCCGCTTCCTCATCTAGAGACTGTGGTGGGAGGCAAATGAGGCCACCTGGAGGCTCACTGTACAGGAGCCGCTCTTCCAAGCCTTCTGTTTTCCTAAAGGTCGCCCTGGAGCATTCTCGCCCCTGCAGAAACTGTCCTTCTGGCGAGAGAACATTCCTATTTGTGACCAATGTTAGATCATCAAATTGTCCCCTACGAGACGGGTCATGGAGGCAAGATAGACGGGCGAGCTTCTGCTTTGCCTCCCTGAGCTGACCACTCCCTTGTGTCCTACCCACAGGTCACCCTCAGGTCCCACTGGACTGTGGTATTTTGTGATCTCATTAGCATCTCTCCCTCAGTCCCACTCCTTGGGGAGCCTTTGAAGGGACCCCCTCATTTGTCGGAGCATCCAGAGCAAAGCCTGGCACAGAGTCAGGGGGAACATGGGTGTGGGCTGGAATACTGCTGCCGTCACTTACTGGTTAGGCAGCTTCTCTGAGCCTCACGTTTTCTGGGCAGACCAATGGGCCTCTAATCACCTCCCGGGAACACGGGAACACCTCTGAGCCTAGCACACTGCCTGCCACACGGCAGCAACAATAAAAGGCGCTATGGTCCCAGCGCTCGGCAGTTCTGAATGATGAGTGGGGAGTGTAAGTGCATGCACCCAGAGCCCAGGACTTGCCCAAGCAGTTATCTGTGGTGGTTCTGGGACTGGACCCCGTCTCTCTGATGCCCCATCCAGTGCTCCTTCCACTCCCTGTTAGAGGAACGCAAAAAGACCTGGTTCCTCTGCATGCCACAGACCTGGCTCTCAACCTTATCAGCTCTTCTTCTTCAAGGAACCAAGACTGGGAAGCTAAGCAGCCCAGCAGGAGCGCTGGGCACAACAGTTGGATGGGAAGGGGCTGCGTAGGCTGCCAGGTAATCCAGCCCAGCCTGCCCAGGCAGAGGCTGAGTTCCCAGGCCACACCCTGCCCGTCATGATCTCCGTCTCCCTTGGCCCTCTCCCATCGTTCCATCCCCTGAGCCTCACCCAGGCAGACAGGGTCCCTGTGCTCAATGTGGTACCCTAAGGCCAGACTTCTCTAAGTCCACACAGAACACCAGGGAAACAGTCATGGCTTGAACCATCTCCGAGGACCTTGCGCATGAAAGGCTGACTGGTGTCTTGGAGAGGATGCAGAATAAAGACACCCGGGTTCAGGTCCTAGCTCTGGCAGCAAAACACTGTGTGAGCCTAGGCTAGTTGCCTAACCTCGCTGGGTCCCTCGGTTTCCACCCTGTAAAATGAAGGCTTTGAATGCTAACACCAACGCCCATCAGGATAGAGGGAAATCATTAGTCTGCTGTTAGTCAAAATATTGGAAATCAATTTAAAGTTTAGTTTATTCAAAACCCAAAGTCCTGACTCAGGAAGGAGGCTAGCAAGGCCATTGAGATGTGTAGCCAGACACGAAGCATCTTCATTCAGAGGCCTCAGGGATGGTGGTCTGGTGAAGCCAGGCATGGAAGCATCACCCCAATTTAGATCATCGAGAGTGCATGAAACTTCAGGGGAAGATGGAGACTTTCCTAATGATCAATGCCAACCCTGCCTTCTGAGAGTCTCAATTATACCCTGTGATCATTGTGAAAACGTGCTAATCTCTTCCTGCAGTTATTGCAAAAACAAAACAAAGCTTGTTTCTCGGCACCTAGGAGCTTGCTGGGTTGGGACTGAACTCTGAAACCGCTCAGAGGAGAAGCCGGGCTGTTTTCCTTCTGCAAATGCTTTCAGGAATAAACTTAGAATTTCTTGAATCAACTAGGTCTCTGCTTTTGGCTAATACCGTGACAGGCTCCCCAGACCCCTCACAGCGGGCAACAGTCTGGCTCCGAAAGCCTGTGATCAATCCCCTCCCCGTTGTGACAAAGCCCTTCCCAGAAGCAAGCCCCATGCAAGGGACTTGCACTAAACCCTCTCCCCAGCCCTGCGGAGCAGGAACAGCAGCTCTGCTAACCAGGGAGGGCAGGAGGCTCTGGGAGCCCAGTGACTCACCAGCGCACAGCCTCTCAGGCCTCCCAAGCCCTCTTGGCTTTGCTCAGTTCTACCTGATGAGACACTCAGCGTAAAGAGCTCCTCCCAAACGCTCAAGTGTTCAAGGTCAAGGCCCACTCCTGGCTGCTGGGACTAGGAATACAACTCTCTGAAATGATGTAGATTTTCCTTCTCCCTATTTGAACGAACCAACAAACCAGAGGCTCCGAGAGGGCATGTGATCTGTCCGAGATCACACAGCTAGGAATGGGCCAGGGTGCAAAGCCCAGACCGGGAAACTCCAAAGCCTGAGCTGTGTGTGGCATGGGTGGAAAGACAAGTGGATGCCAGTGAGCCCTGCCCTGGGGCTTCTGCCTGGATGCCCTGAGCAAGGGGGACCTGACCCACCTTATATTTGATGCCAGACTTGAAGTAGCCAAGGAAGGTGGACGACTCGAAGCCTTGGACCTCGCGGTGCTGCACGGCCCGGCCGTTCAGGTAGTCATCTAGCTGCACAGTGAAGATGGCGGCCGCCCCACTCTCATCCTGGCTGCACTCATTGCCTAGGAGACATCAGAGCAGCCTGAGCCTGGCTTCCCTCAGTGTGGGATGCTGGGAAGTTGGCTCCCCGAAAGTCACCTAGAGCCCCTGCTGCTGCCCTGGCTTGGCTGTGGAAACTGATCAAGTCCCCACCTCCTGTGAGCCTCAGTTAATCCATCTGTAACGGGGGAGGTCGAGGGGTTAGACTGCATGGTCTCTAAGGGTCCTCTCCTCTCAAGCCCCCATTGTCCTACACTCACTCCTAGGGGCATCAAGTCAAGACTTGGCAGGGGATCAGCTCATCTCATGGATCGGGAAATGGAGACTCAGGGAGGGCACAGGCTCACATGGCAGATGTTTGGCAGAAACTCCAGGCTCCCAACTGTGAAGGGCAAAATAAGGGAGTGGTGGGAGCAGAGGTAGGGAAGCCATGGAGGAGTCCCAAGGTCCCTGAGTCGCTCAGTTCTGAGTGCCGCCATAACGCGTGACTCCTCATGGTGATCCACTGTGGTAGGTGTGCCCTGGCACCCTCCCCACTTCACAGACATTGAGGACTTGTCAGAAGGCAGGCACTGGTAAGGGGCAGAGCTGGGGTTTGAACTCAGGCAGGCCGGCTCCAGTGCCTGCAAGCCTGACCACTAACCAGGGACCTGGCATATATTTGGCGCCCAGTCATCAACTAGCCGCCTGAGGTCCCTCCGGGGGGGTCACACCACAAAGACCTGAGCTTTCCAAGGTCTCAGGGCGGGGGGCAGGGGGGGGGGATGTGCAGGGGCCAGCCGTACCCAGCCAGTAGTGGAGGTCATACTGCAGGTTCCCATTTCTCAGCTGCACCGTCTTCAGGATGACGTAGGCATCGCCACTGAAGAAGTCTCCGTAGAGGTTTGAAGGCACGGGCACCAGGTCGAACTTCTCCACGCGCCAAATCTGCAGGCCAGGCGCCTTGCCTGCCTTCAGGAATTCGGGGTGCTCCACCACCATACTGCTGGCCTGGGGACGAGAGCAGGCAAGGCGTGAGTGGAGACCCTGGCTGGGTGACCCAGTGCACTGGCAGACCCCGGGTGAGAGGGAGGGCGGTTTCCAGCATGGAGAGCATGTCACTTGCGCCTCAAGCGAGCTACCGTGTCCTAAGGCACCCCTACCTCCACTTCCTCCTCACCCCCCATCACGATGAGTTAGCAAACAGGCTCTACATACTGGACCTTGGCCAGCATCTGATTCTCCCACTCAGTTCCCCATCTGCTTTTGTCCATCTCTCCCTTCCTAGCTTAGATGTGCCGACTGGATGTGACGAGTGAGGCACAGAGAGGTAGGGTGACCATGCCAAGAAATCTCAGCCAGGAGAGAGCAGGGTGGGAATTGTCCCTGATGACAAGCTCTCTTGGATGGCAATGGTCAAGCCGAAGGCTCAGGGATGTAAGAACTGGACATGCCCTCTGGGAGCTCACAGTCCAACCTGACCACCCTCAATGGTGAAACTGAGCCCCAAAGTTTGCAGTGTGTGTGGGGTAAGTCTGGCCCAAGGTCACACAGCCTGTTTACTTTTGCTCTTTGGAAATGGGGAAGCCTAGCACGCCCCATTCACCCACCCCTCACATTCCCTAGGAGGCCTAACGGGGTAAGCCCAAGTGGCCTCCTGCGCTGTCTACCTCCTCCCTCCTGCCCCCCAAAACACTCTATCCCAAACCCCATTTCTTGGTTAAGGCGGATACGACACAGCAGGGTCTGCAGGAGCCTGTCGGAGAAGAAGTGGTCAATGACAGAGGGAAGGGTTCTCAGACAGGCACTGAGAGGAGGTTAGCTGAGCGCAGAGGTGGCAGTGCAGATCCACTGTGGGCCGGAGGAGAGGTCTGGCAGGGGAAGAATTCAGACCAGAGAAGTCAGATATCCCAAAGGGAAACGTCTAAGAAGGAAATGTGGGGCGAAGGGGGGAAATGGGAGCGGGCAGAGGAGAAATCACAGAGTGGAGGACTGCTCAGAGGAACGGACGAGCTCCACTGGAGTGGAGCGGGGTGAGCAGTCTCCTGGGGAGGAATCTGCACTGCACAAGCCACTGGGAGAGAGAAGGAGGAGGAGGGAAAAGCGGAGGGAGGCATTAGGCAAGGAAGACGACCTCAGACAGAAGAGGGGGGGACATCAGACAGGGGCACACCTCCAGCCCAGGTGAGGTTAGCCTCTAGGGTGGGGACAGCGGCCGGGCTCCCAGGCGCCCACCCGCGTCTGGAGCGGACCCTGGGAAGCAGCAGGAAATACTTACAAAGCAACAAAACAGCTTTTCCATTCTAGACCTGAATTACTCCCCTTTTCCTAGCGCTGAATCTGCAAGAACTTAGAATAAAGAGTTACTCCGGGAGCCCCCGGTCCCCGGGGCACTCACCCGTGCCGGGGGCTCCTGGGGCGCCTGGGGTGCCCGCGCCTGGACTGCTCCCCGCGGCGCGGTGGCCCCGCGAGCGGGGGGCGACAGCGCACACAGCGCCAGGACCAGCGCTCCGAACAGCGCCGAGCGGTGCGGAGCCATGGCGGCGACTATGGAAAACCACGCAATCGCAGCCAGGGCCTCCCAAGGCCAGCCTTAAGTAGCCTCCCGCCCACCGCGCCCCAAGCGGAGAGAACCGCCCTGCTGCTAGCGCGTGGGGCAGGGCCCGCGAGAGGCTTTGGGGACATTGTTTCTCACCGCGACGGACCAGCAGGGCGCGGCCGCCTCTGCACCAGATGCGGGGGGTGGGGGGGGACGGGGATGGGGATGGGGGGGTGGACTCAGCTACAGGACCTGGCATGGCAGCAGGTGCTAACGCAATACGAGCTGTGTGCCCCCTCCCCAACGCAGCCGCCCCTCTCCAACCTCTCCAGCAAGAAAATGACAAGATTGCGCGTGTTATCGAAGACTTCCCACGAACTGACCCATCCGAACACCTTCGCAGCATGAATACTAAGGGCCAGAGAGGCCAGGGAAGGACAGAGCTGTTACAGAGCCCGCATGCAACCAGTTAACAGTGCAACTTGGATTCGAACCCAGGCAGTGCCTGAGCAGACCCCTCATCACCTAGGGTAGTTCCAACGGTCCCCGCCTGAAACAGATGGTCTTTCTATTTGTGCATTTTAAAGGCTTTCTTCATTTTTTAACTTTTATTTTGAATCAACACTTGGCGTCAACTATTTGTTGGGCCCTCTCCACCCCATTCCAGAAGTCACCCCTTCCATCTGATCATTGCAGGCCTGATCTGTCTCTAAACAGCAAGCTTGTGCTGCCTCCCGCAGATGTTTTTGTTTGGTTTTCTGCTTGACAGCTCTATTGACGTTGGGGGGGGGGGGGAGAGGATTGAGCTCTCTTATCCCCACCCACACTCCTTGCCCAGCCCTCCCTCCTCCCAGTAGAGTCTCTAAGTCATTTGGCTCGGGCTGATATGGGAAAGTAGATCAGGCTGTTAATCAGCCCTGAAAATATAACAGAGTATGTTGAGATTGAGCTTGTCACAAGGGCCCCAGGATGTAACAACCCCTTCCCCTACAGTATATTCCTTATAAAATCTGTTAATATTAAAGACCCAAGCCTGTTGAAAAGCCCAGGAAGGGGAAGCAGGGCCATTTAGATAAGCATAAAGACTGAACATTTTGGAGGATGTTGGTCTGAAATCTCCTGGAGTAATGATGCTGTCAATGACTGGTTGGGGAAATGCAAACTGTTTTCTGGGAATCTTGCTCCCTTTAGTTCCATTCCTTGATGGGTCCCCTGACCATCGTCAAGACTTAACTAACACCCCCCTCCCACCTGCCACAAACTTTGAGGTATATAACGGATGTGTTTCTCACTGGCTCTTGGAAACAGCGCAGAGGCAGAAACTCAGCTGTTTCCTTCTGTAGGAACTTACAGGAGAAGTTCAGAATTTTTGGAATCACCCTGGTCTCTGTTTTGGGCTACCCCGGGCCCTTTGCAGCCAACAAAATGGCAAAGTCCTATTCAGACTCATCTAAACCAGCTGGCCACCTCCACCAACTCCTCCTCCAGTCGCCTACCATCTACCAATTTCAATGTCTATTTCTCAGATATTATAGTGTAGCGGTTATGCGTTGGGTTGCTAACTGTAAGGTTCACAGTTCGAAACCAGCACTACTTGGGAGAAAGACAGAGTTACAGTCTTGGATACTCACCAGGGCACTTCTGCCCTGCCCTATATGGGGTGCCGTGAGTCATCATCAACTCAATGGCAGTGAGTTTGTGGCACCCAAGATCCTCTCAGCCTCAGCAGCCTGGTACAGAAAGGGCACAAGGGAGTTGGAGATCTAGGTTTGAGGCCCACCTCCACATCTTCTTGACTCGGTGACCGTGTGCACAATTTATTTCTTCCTGTGCTTCAGTCTCCAAATCTGCTAAGCAGATTGCAGATACCGCTACTGAGGATGCACTGAGTGTGCGTGTGTGAAAATGGCCTGACCTGCACCCAGAGTAAAGGGACTTTCACTCCAGATCTCCAGGCACCTCGCCTCTCCTCCTGGAACCCAGTTGCTTCCTCATGGGGCTGGAAGTGCTCTCTACCACTCATAACATGCTCCCTCTTACTGGGGGGTCAGGTGTGGGTCCCAGAAAGGGCTCGGGGGACACGGAGTGGGGGGAGACCATCTAGGGTGTGGATTATAAAGTGTGTGCCTGGAGGAAAACGATCATGATCAGAGCTTTGAAGGACACAACGAATTCTGACTGATGGGGCAAGGGCAAGCAAAGTGCACGCCATGTGCAAGGAATTAAAGAGCAGCCCCGTCTGAAATCAAAGGGCAAGGACGGATAAGGCTGGAGAAGGTATCAGGGGTCGCAGGGACCTCTACACATGAAGAGGGGACGTTTATCCAAGCACCCAGGGGAAGCTGTGGCGGCAGCCTGAGTGCTCAGGCAGGCCCTGGCTCCAATGGCCTGTAGAGGGTCCCTTGGGATCTAAATTCAGAGAGCTTAAAAATCTCATGGCTCTCACATACCCTTTCATTTCTCCTCTTGGAAGGCAAATGTAACTCTCTCCAGGGTTGGTTTGCTTTGTTGCTGTTGCATGAATGAAAAGACAATGCAATGCCAGTTCCACTTCCTAGAGAATTACTCACAGACAAGCACCACGCTGTACATACACAGATGGCCACTGAAGCCATGTGGGGAGAACACTGGAAAGGACCCGAACACCCCCTGTACAAGGGACCACTATGCAGCTGTGAAAGACAAGGAGGGACGGGATCTGAATGGTGCCTGGTACGTAGTAGGCCCTCAATGAGCATAGTGAGAGTCCCCAACTCCGAGAAGCAAATGATCAGCAAGGTGCACAGTATGGCCTCCTCTTTGTTAACAAGGGTCATGTTTTTCATACGTGCCTACAAAGACGGGGAGGGCACGCACAAATGTGTTTCAGCAGCTGGCTCGAATGGGGTAAAGGGAGAGGATTTCACGCATCAACGTTGCTGAGTTACTTGAGGCTGGGGCCAGGACCAAGCGTGATGAAAAAGTTCCAACCTGGATTACAGTGATTAATGCCCAACTGATCAAATCTGTGAAAACCATAGAACTATATTCTTACATGCATGGATTTTTATGATATGAAAATGACACATCAATACTACTGTTTAAAACATTTTTGTTTTCCTTGCTAAGAGATTTTTTTAAACTGTTTCCAAGTATGTATCCAATGTAGATTGTTTTTTTTATTGGTGGTGGTGGTGTTTTATTTCTACTTATTTATTTTTTGAAAACAAACCCTAAGGGAAAAAACATATTTAACTCATTCATATTATGGACATAACAACAATGCAATGAACATAAAATAAGACACACATACCCAGGTATGGTATTTTTTAAAAGAATAGAAACAGAAAATATGAAATTTGAGATAAAAATGTATAATTTTAAAAAATGTATTACATACAAATGTATTATATCTCGTGATGCTTTTTTAAATAAAACCCTCATCTGGACACAATTCTTGGTGCACCTGCACCAGCAACCAGGACAAGCGACCCTTTCCTATGGGACATGCTCTGACCTGTCCAGTGAGTGACTAACAGGGGGCTTGACCTTTGCCTCGGGGTCACTGGGTGTCATCTGCCCAGAGTCTCTGGCTCCTGGGTTAATGATCACAGGCCCTGCAGCTTTGTCTATCACCTAGCTCTGGAGCCTGGGCCTGGGCCCTGCCCTCTGGAAGCCCACAGCCTGGAAAACTTCCTGGAAGGGCCAGTGCTCTGAGGAGACTGTGAAAAGGGAACCTTTGCTTACCTTGTTCTGCCGCCCCCACCCCAACACCCACCCCCTGTATGAAAGAGTTCAGAGGAGCAGGCGTAGGGGCTGTGGTTGTATGCGTCAATTCTAGGGTCGTTGATTACACACTCACATCTACTCCACCAGCCTCTGGGCCTCCACCTTCCCATGTGTCCAATGAGCCATCGCCACTACAGTGCCGGGCTCCCATGCTCATGACAGAAACACCACCATTGCCCGCGGCTGAGGCCCAGCTGTTTCTGGTTAAGGAGGGAGAAGACTGGAGAGGGGAGCGCTGCTGGCGTCTGCCAGCCACCAGGTGAAAGTGGGCACTAACATTTGGATTTTGATAGACAGCGAAATGGAGCCTCGGGGAGGAGAGCCAATTGTGCAGGGTGACTCGGTAGGAAGGGGTGTTGGACTGGAGTCCATACTCTCTCTGGGGAGAAGGAGCAGTAGCTCCTGACAGCAGCCAGCCTGGGCGGGCACAGCAGGTTGCTAAACCAGACAAACCCAAGCCAAATCCCCGAAGCCAGGAGTCTCTGGGGCCGCAGTCCCTAGTACACCTCCCCGCCTAGAGCAGGAGGCTACACCCACAGAGCCTTCTAGCCCATATAGGCCTGCTCCAGAAAGTGCCCTCCACTTCATGCTGCTCCTGTTTCTGAGACTTGGGGGAGGCCACAACTCTCCCTATACAAATACCACTAGTCCCTGCCCGCCTCACAGGTCCTCTTGACCTCTGACCTTGAGTGCCCCTGTGTCCTGCTCAGTAACACACACATTAAAACACCCTGCCATGGAGCCAATTCTGGCTCCCACAGACCCTCTGCAGGGTTTCCAAAGCTTTGTCCATCTGTATGAGAGCAGACAGCCTCGGCTTGGACCAGTCACCTTAAGGTTAGCAATCCAAGATGTACTCAGCAAGGACCGGCAGTAGGCAGGAAAGCAGTGGCTGCCACAAGAGAAAACTGTGTCCCAGCATCCTGTGTCCATCCTCCCCTGTAGTTAGACCCCAGCTGTGACCCCAGGTCATCCCTGTGTCTCTCTGGGTCTCCCATGGTGGCTGTCCGAAACCAGAGACGGTGGTCTCACCCTCCCCGCTCCAGCCAATTGCACAAAAGGGCCTGGCCAGCCTGGGAGACACCACCCTGTTCTTTTCTTTTCACCCAAACACTGTTGTTCTTGACTTGCCAGGCAGCCGGCCACTGCTGGGAAGCCTTCTCTCAGCGGGTTGGCTTTCTGGTTCATTCCTGTTCCTGGCGCCTCCTGGGAACACCCGCCCTCTGGCCGAGGGTTTTGTTAATTAGGACAATGGTCAGTAAACAGAGGATCCAGTTATGAAACCTAGGGAAATTGGACAGGGCCTTGGAGAGGTCTCAGAAATGCTGTACTTGAGAATCTGGCAGATACAGCTCCTGTGATCAGAGCCTCAGTTTCCCTGGCTATAAAACAGGGAGAAGGAACCGTACTTGGCTCGTGAGACAGTGAGCAGACCCAAGGTCCCTCACTGTAATAAGACAAAGAAACAAACTCACTGCCATCACATCAACGCTAACTCTTAGTGACCCCACAGGACAGGGCAGAACTTCTCCATGAGTTTCTGAAACTGTTATGGAAGTAGAAGCCTTCTTCTGTGGCTGGTGGTTTCAAACTGCTGGCCTTTCTGATCACGGCCCAACGCGTCACCGGACAACACCAGGGCTCAGTTGTAGATGCTCCTGCAAGTTCTCATTCTTCTTCGTGGACAGAATTCGGCTTCGCTCACCTTAAAACCTTTGTCGGGCCTTGTCTCGGCAAGGGTGCACCAAGTGCAGGGGGAGGTGACACATGTCCCCATGTTGTTTCTGTTTCACAAACATCACAGTAAGATTTCTGCACTGAGGCCTGGGCTATATGGCCTGGAGCACGCTCCATCCCCTCTCTGAGCCTCAGGGAACACGTCTGTAAGGGGGCTGGGGGGTGTCAGCGCTGTCCAGTTGAAGGATTATTGAGAGAACTGGAGCTACTTGTGTGGGGAGCGCACAGCACAGAGAAGGACATTCTCTTAGTAGTGACAACGGCCATTTCTTGCATAGGCCATTCCCCATCTTATAGACGACAAGAACAAGAGCGTGACCTCTCTGAGCCGCACGGCCAGGCCTCAAAGCCCAGGTCTCCTGCTTCCAGGTCAGAGCAGAGGTTTGAATCTCCAGGGACATGTCACGGCTGGACCTCTGCCTTGGCCAACTCCATCATGGGTGTGGACGGCTGTAGTGGCCAACGAGGCTTGGCTAAAGCCACCTCCAGGAGGCCAAGTAACCCAGGGACTGAAGCCATGGGCCCTTTCCCAGCTTCCGGAGCCAAGCCTGCCTGGTGCCGAAAGCCAGAGCAGGAGGTAGGGAGTGGACCTGGGCCTTCTTCCACTTCCTGACCCCGTGGCAGGGAAGCAGCCAGATTTAGCCATGGGGACAAGCCCTCGACCCTTCCTGCCAGCATCTACTTCAACAGTGTGTCTCACTTTCCCTGGGAGGGGCTGGTTCTGGGAAGCTGCAGAGAGCTGCAAACAACTAGTTCCTCCTGCACCCAACACCCATCCTGGGGGCCATGGCACAGACACGAGTCAGCAGCAGGACAAGGAGGCCCGGGCTGCAGACACCCCGATGGCAGAACCAGGGGCAGACATGTCTTCGGGAGAAGGGCAGGCAGGTCACGTCTGTGATCCTGGCGATTCAGTTAGAACGCAGGTGAGAAGCCTAGGAGGCAGCTGCCTGCCCACAGAGGAAAGACTTTCCAAAGGGGGAGAAACTGCCAAGTAAGCAGCCATCTGTGTGTGGCAGGGGAGGAACTCCACCAGGAAAGTCTGGGCTTAATCCCCTAACCTACTGCTTCTTAGCTTCGTGGCTCTGAGTAAGTTAATGTTGCTCCCTGATCTGTAGGATGGGGGTGTATACCCTGCTTCCTGGGGTTACTGTGACAATTCTACCAGTCAAAGTAGGGGTCCAGGGCTTAGCCCAGCACCCGGCAATGAAGCTTCCCGTGGAAGCTGCTGTTTTCCTCAGCTGGGTGATTGAGTAAATGACTGCCTCTTTGAGAGCCATCTGATCTGTGGAACAGAAGTAGAAATGTCTCCTCAAAGGGTAACTGGGAAGATTAAAGCGGATCCTAAGGCGGGAGGTCTAGTACGACGTCTCGCATGAAATAGATGTTGGGGGGGAAGCTGGTTTCCTGTCCCCTCTTCTGAAGAGAGGGTGAGTGACCCACCAGTGGGGAGGAAGGCCCAGATGAGAAGCACACCAGCCCTTCTCTGAGCACCCCACCCGGCCAGCCCTGGGAAGCTAGGATCTTGTCAGAAACAGCAAGTGGTAGATGGTGTTTGTGCCCATGTGCCCTCCTGCCTGGCTGGGGGGGGGGACAAGTTTGACCCTTCACAGGAGTCCCAGGTCTCAGGGGCTCCCTAGGCCAATGACTCTGTGATGGAATGGATGATGGCAGGTGAGCAGGGGGCATGCCTCATCTCCTGCTGCCAGCTCTACATTAACCCCATCTCTACCACCAAGCTTGGAGCGGCCTAGAGCAACCAGACCTTCCGTGGTGGGCTCTGGTGGGAAGCGGGAGCCTCTTGGCCTGATGGCAGTTGTACTCAGCAGGCAGAAACCCCTCAAGAAGTCAAAGGTGCTAGTGAAGGGTAGGGCGAGTGACCAAGGGGTCCATCAGAGTGTCCCAAGGCTCCCTGAGCTGGGGGCCCAGTGACAAGAATGGTGAGTGACCTTCTTACAATGTTTCAAGGGGCGATGCAGCAGTGCCACCCCAGGGGAGTAGGAACAGAGAGCCTAGAACTCTCTACCATGTGATCTTTGGCAGGAACTCTTCCCTGGGGCTTCAATTTCCTTTTCTAGCAAAGAGGCTGGTGAGTCCATCCCTATGGGCTGGTTGGGAGAATTGAAGGGGTCCCGGGCACAAGGTCTGCTCCACAGCAGGAGCTCAATGGCCTAACATCCAAAGACAACTCCAGAACGTATCCAGTCCCACACAGCTCACTGGCCCCGCACTCAGCCTTGACTCGCCTCTGTGTCTTTACATCCAAAGCAGGGGGGTGAAGGGAAGGAAGTTCCCAACCAAGGACGGTCCAGAGAGCTGGGAGGGAGCTCATGCTGGAGAGGAAGAAGCGTCTCAGGCAAGCCTCAAGAAAACACTTAGCAGGACAGCCTTGCAAATCTCTCACTTAGTGACCATTAAGAGGATGGACTGACACCATGGGTGCATTGATGGGCTTGAACTCAAGAACAGTGGGAAGGATGGCATGGACCAGGTAGTAACCCATTCTGTGGGGCATCGGGTCACTGTGGGGCATCGGGTCACTGTGGGTCAGAACCAGCTCCACGGCACCTAACAACACCTCCCCTCTGAACTTAGCCTCGTCTCTTCCCACCCAGAAGAATAAGGGATTCAGATTTACCTTCCGATCCCAGCTCACCATGTGGGTGACCCTGGGGAATTTACACCCCCTCCACAAGCCACGGTTCCCCAAGAGCAGAACGGCCAGCCCCTACCTCACAGGGTCCCAGCACTAGATCTCAGAAAGAAAAACTAAGTCATGGAAAATCCCCGATCTCATACATTCTCTTTCTATTTGCTTTTTACAATCTATTTGTGTTTAAACAGACTTTCACTCCTAGACCACTTTTCATGGGCAGAACTCCCCTTCTCTGCCTCCCTTCTTGTTTGGCATCCTTGTGGTGTAGCGGCTTAAGTGGTAGGTTGCTGACTGCAATGTCAGCATTTCAAGTCCACCAGCTGCCCCTCGGGGGAAAGATGAGGTTATCTGCTCCCATAAAGATGTAGTCTCAGAAACGCGATGGATTAGTGTCACACCGCCAACCAAGCATTCCAGTGCTTTGCCTCTGCTTGGGTTAAACGTAGGAAAGCACTTTGGAAAACTCTATTAGAAATAAGAGGATTAGTACATTGAGAAACGGCGCCAACTGCATTTCATTACACTATTCACCATGTTTAGCCCTAACATGGCTGGTAGGCCGCCATTGTTTCTGCCTTCAAAGAGAGCCAGTCATCCATCCAACCGCCCTTCCGGCAAGCATCAGTAATGAACGAGCCTAGAGGAGAAGTTAGACAAGTACCTGGACACCTGAATTGCATTGTGGTCACTGCTGGGATGGAGCTATCTTCAGATGGGTTTAGGTTCAGTGAAAGAGACGTCAAACAGCTTGAGGGACTTGGAGGGCTACAGAACTTAGGGAAACTGGGTAAGCAAGAAACCAAGCCAATGGTTTGCTATGTCGCGCCCCAACCCCCTGAAAGAGGACGAGTAATGGAAATGTAGGTGCAGGGAGACAATGGACAGTATAAGATACAAATTAGTAAGAGCAATGTATAATTAATCGAGGATTCACGAGAGTGGGAGGGGGAGGAAAGGGCTCAGGGTTCAAGTAGAAAATGTTTTGGAAATGGAGATGGCAAAATAGGGACAAATATACTTGATACAGTTGACGTATGGAATGTTATAAGAGTTGTAAGAGCCCGCAATAAAATGATTTTAAAAAATAAAAATAATGGAGGGACGGTGGGGTGGAAGAGGGGAGTCAATTACAGGGATCTACATATAACCTCCTCCCTGGGGGATGGACAACAGAAAAGTGAGTGAAGGGAAACGTCGGACAGTGTAAGATAAGACAAAATAATAATTTAGAAATTATCAAGGGTTCATGAGGGAGGGGGAATGGAGAGGGAGGGGATAAATGACTAGCTGATGCCAGGGGCTTACGTGGAGAGCAAATATTTTGAGAATGATGAGAGCAACGAATGTACAAATATGCTTGACACAATTGTTGTATGGATGGATTGTGATAAGAGTTGTATAAGCCACGAATAAAATGATTTTTTTTAATGAGGAGGAAGAACAGGTTTTGGAGAGAAAAAAACAAACAAAAAATCCAAAAAAATGTTGGAAAAAATATAAGGTGATGATTTATTAAAAGAAAGAAAGAAACCAAGCCCAAACTCTACCCACTGCCATTGAGTCTACTTGGACTCATCATGACTCATTCACCTCCTATAGGCCCTCGAACTGCCCCTGTGGCCTTTACACCTCCTATAGGACCCTAGAACTGCCCTTGTGGCCTTTCCACCTCCTACAGGGCCCTCAAACTGCCCCTGTGGCCTTTCCAGACTGTCCATCTTTCTAGCAGTACAAAGCTGATCTTTCTCCTGTGGAGAAAGACCACCCACCGTCTCAAACAGCTACTTTTTGGTTAGTAACTCAACACACAGACCACTATACCACCAGCGCAGCCCTTAGAAACTCAAGGGGGCAGTTCTATGCTGTCCTGTAGGGTAGAGCAGGACCAGATTCGACAACATGGCAGTGGGCTATGATTCAGTGAGGAGCCGTGAGGACCACTGGTTAAGTGCCCCTGCTACCAACTGAAAGGTTGATGGTTCAAATCCACAGCTATTCCCCAGGGAAAGACAGAGTTGTCTGTTTCCATAAGGAGCACAGCTTTGGGAGCCAAGCTCTATGGGGTGATTTTACTAGGTTCTGTAGGGTTGCTAAGGAACCCTGCTGGCCCCGTGCATTCGGCGATGGGCTCACAATCACTGCTCAAACCTACGAGTCAATACAAGGGAGAGAGCTGAGTCTGTCTGCTCCTGGAAGATGTCCAGTCTGGAAAACCCTATAGGGGTCTGAGTCACAATCCACTTCACGATTGTGGGTTTGGTTTTCTGTTTGTTTTTAACTGGGTGGCTTTGAGTCAGAAGTGACTGATTAAAATGGGTTTGGGTCTAGGTTTACCATCTGTTGCCCACAACCTGCCTTGCAGCCTCATCTCCCACCGACAGCCTTTCAGCCACCCTACCCCCACCCCCACCCCATCCTCGGCGCTCCTCTAACCTTCTGTAGGTGCTCAGCTCCAGCCTCCACTCACCAGCAAAAGGAAAGGTTCCAGGAATAAGGAACCCTGGGGTCTAAGGGGAGCTTTGGCTTGAACTCTGTGAACTTTGGTCTAACTGGGTCTCCCGTCAGTGCCAAGAGACTCTGGTACAGACAGGGCAGGAGTGCCCAGGCAGTGCTCATAGCTGGTGCCTACTGCCACCGCAGCTGCCACAATCTGCTTCCTCAACCTGCACAGCACTGCAGGCCCTCCTGCTCGCTCCCCTCCGCCAGGGAATGCAGACAGCCACAGCTGCCAGGGAGGGGAAGCAGGGCTAGGAGAGCTCAGAGGAAAATTACCCAGCTCCAGTCCTGGCCAACCCTGGTGCTCACGGCTGCTGCCGAGGGAGGGGACCTGGGGGTCTCTCAACCCCTTCCGGAGCCATGGACTTGGCCCCAAGCCTGGACCCCTGTCTGAGCAGGAAGGGAGGGTCTGGAGCACTCTGGACCCTACCACTCCTCCGGGCCACTCCAGTTCTTTGGCATCCAAAGGAATGGGGAGGGGGGTAGAGGGGAAAAACAACAGACAGGCCTTTGTGGAGAAGAAAAAATTGACTCCTACTCCCGCCTGCTGGAGCCTCAGGCACTGACACGGGTGGGGGATCCCAGAGGAGAAAGCGTCTGCCAACATCCCAGTTGCCTTATCGCAAATCCTAAATCCTGGGTCCCATGTCCTGAGACATATTCTCGGTGCCATGTCTACTGTCCCATGTACCATGGTTTCAGGGCATGTTCCTCAGACTCTGCTGTGTATGCCCTGAGCATGCAGAATGGTCATGGCCCATGTGCCAACACTCGGGGTCGTGTCTGGGGTCTACTTGTACACTGCATCCGGTGTCGTTTTTTGAATCCCATGTTCATGGTCCCAGGTCATGTCCCTTGGTGGGGCATGCCATCAACCTTGCCCTGAGTCTGTCAGCTGTGCCCCTTGATTCATTTTCTAGAGCAAGGGACAGGACGGTGTGATGTTTACAGAGGACAGACTCTGGGACAGACGCCTAGCCCTACCAGCTATTTCCTAAGTGGCCTTTCCTTCCGTTTCTTCCGCTGGAAAATAGAAATTATATGAACATTAATCTAAACTAAAAGAGAAGGAGCCCTGGTAGTGTAGTGGTTACACATTGGGCTGCGGCCTGCATGGTTGGCAGTTCGAAACCACCAGCAGTTCCGAAGGAGAAACACTGGACTTTCTATTCCCATAAACAGTGACAGTCTCAGAAACCCACAGGGAGTTGCTGAGTCAGCACTGACTGGATGGCAGCGAGTTAAGCTCAAGGAGAGCAGGCACCTAGAGGTGCTTATTAGTCCCAGGCTGGGACCTGGCTCCTACTCTTCAGACTGTGGTGAGCACCCAAGTGCTGACCTGTGTCCTGTGACCCAGGCTCCCCCAGCCCTGGCTCCTACTGGGCCTCCCACACTGTTGTTATTGTGTGCTACCCAATGCATTCTGATCATAGTGACAGGGGAGAGCTGCACCCCACCCGTGCCCCCTGACCCCCCTCCACCCATGGCCTCCAAGTCTTCACGGATCGGGTGACTAACCCATCTCCATCAGAGCAGTCAGTGAGCCCAAAGCACACGGGACCTTTTGCTTAGCAGCTGAGTGCTTCACCACCGGGCCCCCAAACGCCAGTGTGCACGTTAATGACCTGCAGACAACAACCCACAACGAAGGTACGCATCTCCACTCTCCTCCAAGGGCACACCCCCGGCCCAGAGAGGGGCACTTCTCTGGAAGAGGTGTGGGGACCTAAGGAGACTGGAAGTCGATGAGTGGGTCTGGGCATGGGACGGATTGACTGTGAAGGGCGGGGGAAGAGAACAGTCGATAACCGGATTGTGGTGACGGTTGTACAATTCTGTAATGTACTAACAATCATGGAGGTAGTCTTACGGAGTGTGCATTATGCCTCAATCAAGCGGCGTCAAAGGACCTATGGTGGTGTAGTGGCCTTGATTCACTTCACTGCTAACCACAAAGTCAGCGGTTCAAGCCCACCAGCCGCTTCGAGGGAGACAGATGCGGCTATCTCCTCCGATAAAGACTTAAAGTCGTGGAAACCCAGTGGGACAGTTCTGCTCTGACCAATTGGGTCACTGCGTCAGAATCAACTCGCTGGCACTGAGTTTGGATTTTGGAAAACGTTTGAAGGAAGGAAGGAAGAAAAGCCCCTTTGCTTTTCGCATGCACCATTCTGCAAGAATAGAGCCAGAGCGGCACCCTCGGTCCTTCGGAGCAGCTATCCAAGCAGAGGCTGAGCGACCATGTCTAGGGCCAGTAGGAGTGGTCCTGAGCCACTCCCTCCCCATCGCCTCCACAGACCAGGTGAGCCATGGAATTGCCTGGCTGAGCTTCAGAAAACTAGATTCCCAGGCTCAAGCCCCAGATGCTAAACCTGCAGGCCTGGGGTGGGGCCCTAGGATCTAGGAATCTGAGGCCCAGGCAAGACTAGAAACCACTCACCAACAGCCTCCTTCCCCAGCTCTGGAAACTGAGGACAGGCAGGGGGAGGGCCCTTCAGACCCATAGGCATGAGGCAGCCGGAGGTCCAGGGCTGAAACTGGGTCCCGCGCTCCCTTCCTCCTTCCACTCGCCTCCCCCACCCTTCAGCCTCCTGGTGACTCAAGGGCTCTGAGTCATCTGTGGCAGCACAGAGGAAAGCTTCTTAGGAAAAACAATGCCCAAACAAAGCTTCCCCAGATCTGGGAACTCGATAGGCCCAGAAGAGCCCCACCCAGCCTGCTCAGGGACTTTGAGCCAGTGTGAAGCAGCGGGTGGTGTCTGGGCTGGGACCCTGGTCTCTCCTCTCAGCCCCTGCCAAGGTCAAGATGAGGAGCTCTCCCTGTCGGGCTCCCTTTCCCCACCTGTAAATAATACCTCCTCCTCGTGCACAGAAAGGAGGCCTGGTTGCACAGCAGTTCCAGATTAGGCTCCTACCCACAAGGTCAGCCGTTCAAAACCACCAACTGCTCTGAGGGAGAACCCCGAGGCTTTCTGCTCCCGTGAAGCATTACAGTCTTGAGAACCCGGAGGGGTCCTTCTACCCTGACCTATAGAGTCACTAGGATGTGGACTGGCCTCTGTGGCAGTGAGTCTGGAGTTTTGCACCGCACAGAATGCTCCTTAGAAGTGAGGGTGGTGGTGAGACTTCCTTGCAAGGGCAGTGGACAGGCTATCGGGAGAACCAGTCCCTGGAGACGCACTGGTGTTTGGTAAAGCGGAGGGACCGTGACAAAGAGGAAGGCCCTCGTCAAGATGGATCGACACAGTGGCTGTCACGGTGGCCCCAGCAGCCGAGCAGCCGAGCACAACAGTGGTGAAGTTGGTGCCGGCCTGGCAGTGTCTCCTTCCAGTGGACCTCGGGTAGCCAGGGGTCGACACCGACGTGGTGACACCTCTAACAACAACAGCAGCGGCCAAAAAAAGAAAATCAAAGCAGAGGGTCATGAACAAAGAAGACCCCGGTGAGCTGGGTCAACACAGTGGCTGAAACCGCAGGTTCAAAGCGAACCACAGCTGTGAGGATGTCTGGGCGGCACAGGGCAGCGCTTTCTTCCCTGAGGTCCTGGGGTGGCTACGGGCTGCGTGCAGCCGACACGAGCCACACCAGCACTGCCACCGAACTCACGGTGGGGCGGGCAGCAGGATAAGTACAGTCCCAAGCACTGCCTTGGTACATGCCCCCAGACTCATCGCTGGCACCATCCCCGCTTTACAGAGGGGGAAGGGAGATCCAGAGAGGCCCGGCCTGGATTACGCAGCCAGGAGCCTTGTATTCATTCTTACTTTCTTCTCAAAAACGCCTCCTGCTCGGCATGGCATAAAGACCACGGTTCCTCCGTGCAAAGCTTATGACCCCAGGCGATGCTCAGTCACCACTATTCTTCCTCCCTTTCCTCCCGTGGGTCAGGCTCAAAGCAGGAAGGGCAAAAGGCCTGGCAGAGCCAGGAAGGAGGAGCCCTGAGCACCGAGCACGGACTGACGGAGTTCTGTCTACTGGAGACCGGGGAGCTGGCAGCCAGTGGAGGAAGCGGCAGGAGCCAGGGCTCAGAGGGCTGGCCGAGGGGGAAACAAATGGCCGCACTTTGGAGAGGCGGGGCTGGGTATGCGACAATGGGCATGGAGTCGGGCAGGGGCTGTGGCTACGGCCGGACAGGAGGTGGTAGGAGGTTTTTAAGCAGCGTGGACTAGGATGGGGACTGGTTTCATCTCCCCAAAGGGCCTGGCAGACAGATGAACAGGACGTCACAGTGGGGCTCCCACCAAAGCGCACCCCCAAACTCTTCTGAGCAAACCCAAGCTACTCACCCATGGGTCAGAATGACCCCCGAGGGCCTCTTCCTCTGCCATGGCTAGCTGGGTGTAAGGCGGGCTCTCTAGCCTGTGCCAAACAAATCATGTGGGCCTATAAATAGGACGGGTGTTATGGCCGCGTCTGAAATCGCTGTGTCAGGTCCACAGGCGTCCCAGGCACGCACAGTCCCAGAAATGGCCCTTCCCGACACAAATGAAAACCAACACTTCCTCAGGAAACCATCATTCACACCCTGTTCCATTTTCTCAAGCAAAAGCCTGTGGGGTGGGGGTGGACACAGTCCAACTGCCTGCCATAGATAATTAAGAGGCCGGGCCTCAGTCTCCCCAAATGTAAACTAGGAGGGTGGGAGGCCACACCCATGGCACCCCCCGGGTGAACTATGGGGAGCTTCCCTTCCCCTCCAGAAGTGCCCATTGCATTGCTCTCCCCCTCCACTGCACCAGGGGACTTAAAAAGTAGTAGCGTTTAGGCCATTAGAATTGCAACAGGCATTTGCGGCGGGGAGAAAAAAACTGTCCAAACACTGTCCTCGGAGGCTGGGTGGCCTTGAGTGAGTCACTGTCCCCCTCGCTGGGCCCCCTATCAAAGGAAGCCTGTCAGAGGAAGCTACATAGGACGGGATTCTAATCACACCACATTCACTGGTTGCCAGAGGCGCAGCAGCAAAGCACAGGGCACGTTTAGAGCCACAAAAAGACATTAGGATATGATGTTTGATCTTGTCGTGGCAACTCTGACATTATTTATTTCTTAAAACCTAGAGGATGGGACAGCACACAGGCACATTAAGGGCATGGGACTGTGAACTAGAAGATCGGGGGTTCGAACACCCCTGCCACTCCGAGGGGGAAAGTTAAGGCCATCTGCTTCCGAAAAGCCTTCCGTAAAGGAGCCACCTGCCCTTTAGGCTCGTGGTGAGGTGGAATTGACCGACATCAGTGGGTTTTGCTCAGTTTGAGGATGGATTTCAGTTAATATGGGCTCACCCATTGCAACACAGGTAAGACAGGAAAGGCAAACAAACAGACCCATTGGCTTCAAGTCTCCTCTACAAAGCCCCCTGTAGGACAGAGCAGAATTGCCCCACAGAGTGCCCAAGGCTGGAATCTCCTCAGAAACAGATTATCACACACACCTCTCTCCCTGGAGCGCCTAGTAGGTTCTGGTGGCAGCTGAGAGCCTGAGGCACTGGGCCACTGGAGCTCTTCTCACAGCTACCAGATGTCAATCACAGTGTGGAGAGGGGGCAGGTGGGAACTCTGCACACTCCGTGAAAAAATTGTCATAGTAAAACTGCTCTAAAAGGAAAGTGTACTAAAAAATAAATAAGCACGGAAGTACAAGTGCAGATGATGCCCATTGTCCCGCCCCGTTTGGGCAGCCATGTTCCGAAGGGCTGGGGCTAATGAGACCAGTGACAGCCCCACACAGACACCAGGGGGACATGCGAGGGCGCTCCCACGCCCTTCTGTGTCCTGCCAGAGGCTCCTCTGAGGCTGCTGGGGAGGCTTTGAGTCTAGTTCAGCACAAACACACACACACAGGCCAGAGAAGGGCTCCCTGAGGGGCAGGTCACAAATGGACTGGGGCCGGTTCCAATCCACGGGCAGTAAATGAACAATAGGTATCAGGCTTCTTATCTCTGCATCCTCCACAAGTCTAGTATTAAGCTGAACTCCACAGGGAGAAGCTGAAGCTGAGAGGGGTGAAGGATTTATCCAGGGCACAGAGCGAGACTGGGCAGAACCTGTTTCGGGCCCAGACCCTCTGGAGCCCAGTGTTTAACTGCTCCCAGGAGCCCTGGAGGCATAAGGGTTAGTCATTGGGCTGCTAACCACAGAGCCAGCAGTTCAAAACCACTAGCCACTCTGCGGGAGAAAGGCAGGGGCCGTCCACCCTGGCCTACAGACTCACTGTAGTCAGGCATCCACTCCAAGGCAGTGAGGTTGGTTGTTTGGTTTGGGTGTGCCCACTGAGCATTCGGCACTGGCCACTCAGAGGAGCAACTCAACAAGGGGAGTAGCAAGGGGACAACACCAGGGCTGGGGGAAGGCGAGCTTCACCTGGCGTCATGCATGCTTTCTATCCAACCAGTGTCAGGGTTTCCCCCTCAGATCCACCCAACAGTTCTGAAACCCCATCTCCCAAGTCCCTCACTCTGAAAGGCCTGTCCCTGGCTCCCTAGCACCCACTGCTCTACATTGGTCCACTCCTACTCTAACCCTTAGGGTGAATTACCTCCAAGTACAACAGACCTCACAGGCCACCAAGTACACACACACACACACACCCTTGCCTATGCCCCAATGAATGCCTGATTCCCGCTCTCAGCCTGAGCCTCCTGGCATTCATTACAAACCACTCCCAGAGCCCCCACCACCATCTCTTTCCCATTAGAGAGAGCTCTGTGTGAGGGTGAGGGCTGTGGGGGAGGCCGGTGGGGGTTGGGGTGGTGGTGGTGGTCTAATCACGCCCCTCTCCAGGGCAGGCACTCAGCGAGGGTTGGCCTATAAGTGAAAACAGGCTAAGAACCCAGAGAGGCCTTCCGAGGAGAGAAAGGTCACATTCCCAGGACTTCCCAAAAGCAAGCCTGGAAGGGAGACACAGGGGGAGGACACCACGGTGTGGAATAACCAAAAACTACAGCCTCGGGTGTATCAGTCTGTGCTTGGTGTGTGTCTCTCTCAAGGGCTCTGATCATGGGATCTGGGCAAGTCTCTCCCTGCTTTAAAATTCCCTGCCCGTGGCTTCCCACTGGTCCGGGAGAGAAAACCAAACTCAAATGAGCCCCACCCCAGAGCCCCAAGCCTAGCCTAGCCTCTACCCTCTAGCCTCTTCTCACGCCAGCCTCCCACATCTCCTCTCAGTTCCTCAGGGCTTCACACACGCCATACCATGCACATCCTTCCTCCCTGGGAAGCTCGGCCCAGCTGGTTCCAGGCACCTCTGTCCCAGGGTTCTGCTGGCCGAGGGGCAGCCCTGATGCTGCCAGGTGTCACAGATTGAGGGTGCTGTCTTGTCCTTCCTTACCCGTGCATGTCCCAATCTATCCAGACAAGATCCTTTCACAGGGACACCATCCTTACAAGCACTCATAACCACCAACCATTTTCTTGCTAGTTGAAGGCGGGTGAATTAGTTGCGTGTGCCCTGATTTATTTAGGGAGCATCTTCTCTGTAAGACTTGCAGACCAATGAGGTATGGGAGTGTCTTGCCTTCTTTTTCACTGATCCTCCAGCCCCAGCAAGAATGAATGAATGAACTTGTTCTCTGCTGATTCCCCAACCCCAGGAATGAATGAAGGAGCGAGCCTGTATGTGTAACTTATGACAAGAAGGTGGTCGGCATCCTAATGAACCTTTGAGGCTCAAAGACAGGACTCAGAGCAAAGGTCGAAGAAGGATAGCGGAGTGGTTGGAGATAAACCAGCCAGAAGCAAACAGAAGGACCTTCCGGGAGCAGGTAGCCCATGCTCCAGAGAGGTGGCACATGTAGCCCTGAGGAGACACCAGAGAAGTCACTAGTACCTGCTTGTTTGAACCCAAGTCCAGTGGAGGTAGGGGTGAGGCAGGCCACACTGCAGCGGGGAGAGAGGAGTGAAGGGAGGGGCGTGGCAAAGCACAGCTCTTCATCCATGGGCACTCAGCTGGGTCTGAGGCCCCTGGCCCTGCAGGGCCCACAGAGGCAGAGAAAGCAGAAGATGGGGCCCCTATGTTACCTTTCCCAGAAGCATCAGCAGGGCCCCTTTATGGTAACAGGTAACATTGAGGCCATTCCGTTTTGTTGAGTTGGGAGGGCTCAGTCTCAATAGCACCTTAGCCAAGACACTCGCTCTCACTCACTGCCCTCGAGTGGATTATGACCCAGAGGGACCCACAGGGATAGGGCAGAACTGCCCCTGTGGGTTTCCGAGACTGTCATTCTTTATGGGACTAGAAAGCCTGATCTTTCTCCCTCGTGGCGGTTGGTGGTTTCAAACTGCTGACCTTGTGATTAGCAGCCCAACACACACCCCAATTCTGTGCCAGCGCCCCACTGGGCCAAGACGCGGCCCTCCATCTCTTGTACCTGGGCCACCCCTTGGGGTCAGCAGTACTCTAGGGGGGTTTCTGAAGTGGAGCAAGCTCCCCAATCCCACCCCCAGGCCCAGCAGCCTGCCAGCAGTCCCCAGCTTTGTTGTCACAGCATTGCGGAACCATCAAAGGGTCCTTTCACTTTGGCATTGGGAAAGAGGAACCTCCGTGGCTGTGCTCAGCTAGGGTCACCACCTGGGCGCCCGCTGAAGCAGAGGAGGAAGTCCTGTGTGGGTCTGGCATTTCTCCTTTTGGTAGCAAGGGTGATGTCAGGGGTAGAGGGGTGCTTTCCACATCCTTCCCCGCTCCACAAGTGCTAATTAGGAACTCCCTTCCGGTCTGGGGTTGGAAGCCCTCAACGCCCTTTGGCATGGCCAAGCCCCTTGACTCCTCATGACAACCTAGTGCGGGAAGAGACTAATGCGCCTGTTTTACAGGTGGAGAAACTGAGACCCCAGCTCGCCTTGTGTGTACCCAAGGCCCCTGGCTTCCAGGGCAAGTCTCTGCACTCCCACCCAGCTTCCCAGACTATTTGTAGATCACTGTGTATATATACTGGCAAATAACATCAACAAAGTCCCCACGCATAGAACAGATGGAAATGATGAGATTATGTAAACAGTTCTGGCATAGTGGGCCCTTACATACACCACAGATGTCTCCTGCCATTTCCAGAAGTGAATTTGGGCCTCATTCAATAGACCACAAATGTTGCTTTGGGTCCTACTGGTGTAAAATGGGATAAGCCAGGGTCAAGAAGCCAGGGATCACATTTCAACTCACATCATGACACTAAATGTGCAGAAACCCCTGAATGGAAAACCAGGAAATTTTTTTTAAAAGAAAGTCACGGATCAAGCTTGGCAGCACCGCCGGGATCAGGCACTGGACCGCTCTGGTGGGGGCAGTTTGCAGTCGGGCCCAGGGGCAGTGACATGCCTGTAGGGGGTCTCGGTCCAGGTACATCAAGGGGAGGGGAGTATGGAAGGTTTCACAAAGGGCTGCCCCAGCCCAAGCAGGGGCTCGTCCCAAGGCAGGTGGGTGCCACTGCCTAGGGACACCCAGGTCCTGAGGCTTGGCCCAGTGTGAAGCTAGGCAGCAGGACAGTGGGGGTTTGGGTGCACTCTGCCCTGTTCCTGCAGCCCCCACATCTTCTCCCCACCCCCCAGCCATGGCATGCCTGGCCAGCCAGCAGTGGGAGGAATGCCCTCAGCGTTGGCATGTGGGTTTCACTGCAGGCTAGGCCTCTCCAGCCTGGAGCACACCTTGTGGGCTGGGGCGGGCCGCCCTGAGGAAGGCTGGTTTCTGGCCAGAAAAAGACATTTCTGCCTGCCCTGGAGGAAGCCGTTTACGGAGCTGTGAAGGATCTTGCCGGGAGAAAGGCTGCTCTAGACACTCCCAGGTGGACCGGTGAGGGGCTGTGCTGGGAACCAAGGGTCCATGCCACCAGGCACCAAGGTAAAACTGGACATTACGTTCATTGGACAGGAGAAGACAAAAGCAATTGAAGTCATCGTGTTTTGAAAAACAGTGATAGAGAGCAGTAAGGAAAAGGACACAGGGGCGGGGGGGGGGGGGGTTCTAACTCTACAAAAGCCCAGCACATGCATTCTTTGCCTGAAAAGACAGTAGCTGTAAATCTGATAGTCAAGTGGCCTCACCCTGCCAGCTCTCCCCAGGTGGACGTGAGTCATCCACCTGCGCCCCTATGACTCAGGTCTCTCAGGTACTCCTCCTACGGTCCACAAGGCAGCGGGGACAGCCAGCCACTCCCAGCTGGTCTCACCTCTCCAAAGCCTCTGGGCAGAACGCCCACACCTCCTTCTCCCCTAGAGGAATCTCCCTCTCTGCAGAGGTGCCGAGAGTCCTCCAGGGACTTCCTCAAGTCACACAGCAAGCAAGCAGCTCAGACAGGATGAGCGCTGGGGCCTCCTGGCCCCCAGCCGGGCCCTCCCTCTGCAGGATGAGTGAGGAGCAAATAAGGCAATGGATCAACATGTCCTCAGAGCCTTATTAGGAAAACCTTTGAAATCACCACCGGGAGCATCTGCTTCCACTGTCCCCTCTGGGCACCCCAGGACAGCCAGGGACCGGGTTTACGAGGCCAGAGGCCTGCATCGATCCACCTACCTCACGAGGATGTGCAGGTCAGAGGGCTCTGCAGGGCGAAGCTGGGCCTAAGGCTGGAGCTCTGTAGGAAGAGGAGTTTTCAGCACCACCTGGAAACAAGGGTCCGAGATTTACAGTGTCAGGAGGTTGAAAGTGACCTGGGCAAGCCCCCAGTTGATGCTTCAGTCCCCCAGCCTGCACCAACACTTCCAGCAGGGAGCTGCTCACTCCCTGCCGAGGCTTGCAAAGACTAACTGTTAAGCAGTTAGAGTGGTTAGAAGAATTGTCCAACTACTAAAGCTCTCTCCTCTGTCGAGCACCTGCTGGTCATAGCTCTTCTCCAATGAATCACACAGAACCGGTCTGGTCTCTATTTCCCATTGTCCCCTTAGCCACGTGAAGACAGTGACTCTCACCCCCTCAAGTCTTTCTTCTACAAGTTAGAGCTGTGAGACCCTTCCTCTAGCTCTTCCTCAGACCGGGGCATCTAGTGCCCTCCCCTCCTTCCGATTAACTGGGTACTGAGGTAACACAGGACCCGAATTACATACTCAGGAGAGCTCTACCCAGGGTGGGGTCAGCAGGACGCTCCCCTCCATCCTTCTAGATACCTTGCCTCTATTAACACAGCCAAACATCCACTAGCACTTCAGGAAGCCCCTGTTGACTGCCGCTCAACTACAGAGCTGCGGTTCAGGACTTTAGAGTTAGGCAAACCAGCTGCTCATTTCACTAGTTGTATCCTTTGAGTGAATTACTTTACCCCTCCGAGTGTCACCCTGTAAAAGGGCAGTTCTAACAGAAACAACTCGAGAAGGTCACTGTGAGAATTAAATGATATGAAAATGAGTTGAATATTTTGCACAGTACCTATGTTCGCTCGGATTACTACTAATTAAATCTCTAAGTTGTCGTTTCCCACCCTGGACAGTGCAGTTTGGGGACCCAAAGAAGCCACATGCCATGTCCCTAGCTCTAGACCAAAGCATTGTTCTACCGTAACACTGATCGAGGCTATATTACAACTGTCTGGAGCATGTCTTCCTACCCCCCACCAGGCTCTAAGCTTCTTGGAGGCAAGGAGGCTCTATGCCTCACCTCTGAGACTTTGGCCCTGGCACAACACCTAGCCCACAACAGGGTCAATGGGTGACGTAGGTGAGTAAATGAAGGACCATCCAACATGGGATCCACCATGGATTGGGCGGCTCAGCCCTCCAGCTCCTGGCCTTTCAGACACAACCTTCCCCCCCCCCCACCCCCCCCGTCCCCGAGAATCAAAGTCATCTCCATCCAGAGGGCAGCAGGGAACTTCTGCCTGTGCTGGGAAAATGTTTCCAAGCCAAGGAAAGAACCCAAGATCGCCAAAGAGTGGAGTCCCACAACTTTTGGTAATCAGAAATAACAAGCCCTGTTCTCAGTCCAGCAGTCTAAGGCCCAGGATTCCTACCTGGTTCCTGCATTGTGGATGCATGGCAGGTTTGGGAGGCAAGGGTACCTGTGGGGGTTATATAATCTGGTGACAACTCGTGAAGGGGTAGTCTAGCCTCTCAATCAGGTCACAGCTCGATGATCTCATTTGGAGTTGCCATGGAGATAAATAGCTGGCTGGAAGCCAGATGCACTCACTCCCTGTGAGACATTACTGACGACGAGTCTGATGGAGCTACCCTGATGCAGTCAGAGCCCTAGAGCTGGAGGAGCCACATGGTGACCCACACCAGCACTGAGATGCTTCCACTGCCACTAGATCCACTAGACTCTCCACCCACTGGCCCGTGATCTTCCTGCATTCGGCATCATTGCATGTGCTTTGTGAATCTGAAGAGGACTTTATAGATTAGTATCAGACATATGGGCTAATATCAGACTTAGAGACTTACTTGATCTGGACTTGGCTGGGATGTTTTCTCAATATTCAATTGCTCTTGTATATAAAGCTATTTCTTATACACATATGAGTGTCTATGAATTTGTTTCTCTAGTCCACCCAGACAAACACAGTAGTACCCCAAACGGGAGAGGTACGTGCTTGTCTGGGCCCCAGGATCTTGGTGCTAAATGCTACTTCTGTGAGCCTGCCTCAAAAAATCCCACGGAAATTTCCTGGTGCCATGAGATCATGCAAAGCACAGGTGGGTCTCATTGTGTCCATAAATGACTAACTGCCTCCCACTTTCTGTTAGCTCTGCTGAGAACAGCTTACAAGTCCAGCTCCCTAGTCTTCCACACATTTCCAATTGGTGCTCACATCGCCCCTAGAGCAATGTGCTTGCTCCTCTCCCAGGGCCCCCAGGGTACCCAGCAGTATTCACTACCCTCGCATGACATACCGAGTGTTTAACACCAAATACATGCTGGCCCAGACCCCACACCAGGCATCACCTCCCTCCAGCTGCTCCAATGTGTGCTCTTTCACCCTGGCCTCCAGAGCACCACCTCTTCCTGCCAGGTCTAATCCTGACCCCTCCACTCCCGGGACATCCTCTTCTCCCACCCATCACCTCTCACCTGGCTGTCAGCAGCTGTTTCCTAACTGGTCCTCCTCTGCCTCTCTTGACCCCCTGGAGTGCCATTTTCAAGACCAAGCATATCACCTCTCTGTTCTGACTATTGCCCCCAGATAAGGACCAAGATCATTGACAAAGTTCCAATGTCCTTCACAATCTGACCTTGGTCAGCATGCACCTTGGGCCTCAGCTCATCACTTCCTGCAGCCCCTCCACACCCTTCTAAGTCCCAAGCCGTTCAAACCATCCTGGGTCTTCAGTCTTCTGTGTCATTTTCACTGCCCCCAAACCCTCTTTCACCCCGGTCTTTTCTCCCCCAACCTAGGGATCAAGTCCCACATGTCTCCCCTGTATCCTTCCTGTGAGGTTTGAGTGGCTCTCCCCAGGCTCCCACATCCCGTTCCTCTGTACAAGGGAGTGTCAAAAGGTCTGTGGAAGATTTCCATTATCTTTTCATTCCATTTTCCCACAAACGTTTTGAAGTCCTCTCACATTGTAATAGGTTCTTTCCAAGTTGCTGCCCTGGTGACATAGTGGTGCTGCAAATCGCATAGTTGGCAGTTCAAAGCCACCACCAGCTCCTCGAAGAAAGACTGGGCTTTCAACTCCCCTAAACAGTTACAGTCTTGGAAACTCCCCAAGGGGGTCCCTGTGAGTCAGCATGGACTCATTGACAGTGAGGTTGATTTTGGGTTTTCAAGCTGGCCTCCCCCATTGTATCCTGGAGCCTAGTGTAAGGCCAGAAGGACCACAGCTCGAGATTCATCGAATGAAGAGCCAGGGCATCACATTCATTCACACGCTGTTGATGCCTGCCTGCTTAGCCCACACGCACATGGTCACACCAATTGCTAACAGTTCAGGTGCTGCCACCTATGGGCACACTGAGTATTACACTCTTCCAGGAGTCCAACAGCACAAACCCTGGAGGCCACAAAATCCAGTTTTCAAACTCAGCTGGGTTTGGAATGATGGTTGTTGTTAGGTGCCAGTGAGTGAATTCTAACTCATAGCAACCCTGTGTACCACAGAATGAAACACTTTCCCATCCTGTGCCATCCTCACAATTGTTCTTGTGTGTGTCTGCCCATCAATACAGCCACTGGGTCAACCCATCTGGTCGAAGGTCTTCCTCTTCATCGCTGTCTCGCTGCTTCACCATGTGTGATGTCGTTCTCCAGGGAAGGGTCTCTCCTGAAAACACGTCCAACGCATGTGAGATGAAGTTCCACCTTCCTGGCCGCTAAGGAGCATTCTGGCTGTACTTCTTCCAAAGCGGATTTGTTTGTTCCTTTGGCAGTCCATGGTCTCAATATTCTTCACCTCAAAACCCAGACCTGGTTTAGAATTAGCCCCAGAAAACTCCAAGTTGAGGAGACCCAATGGAAGGACATTTCATCCAAAAGGCAGATGTCACCTACCAGTCACTGCCTCCACCGGAGAAAGATGTGGCAGTGGCGTCTGTAAAGGAAATTCGACCCTGGGCTGCGGGGTCCTTCTAAAGAGGGAACCGACCCGAGGGCACAACAGCTGCGTGGTCGTTGGTCTGTTTCCACTCTGGATGCATGGCTGCAGCAGCTGAAAACCAGGGCTGCCAACCACGGACTCGAGCTCTCGCCCACGTGCTCCCGATGCAGCCACCAAGAGAGGGGTTTCCCTCCAGCACTCAGGGCCCCGCTCTGGGCTCTTGATCTGTAGGTGTTTGCTGAGTTATAGCTGAAGAGGTGTTTCTAACAGTCAGCGCTGCTCCCCCATCCCCTTCCCCCCCACCCCGCTCCTGGAAGGGCTGGTCTTGGGGTAGAGAGCTCCCCATCGCTGAAAGTATGCAAGCTCAAGTGGTAACTCCACCATGCATGTCCCGTTGGCTTAAGAGGACAGCTCTGCTCTGGGGATAAGTCAGGAGGCTGGTCAGCATAAGTGTTATGTCTCTGCCCCAAAGACTTGCCCCAGCTCATTTGAAAAGTCTTCAGACTTGGTAGAAGAAAACGGAAACTGTTAGCTGTCAGGCAATGCCGTAAGGGTTCACATGGCCACCCCCAATAAAACCAGAGATCACTTTCTGAGCCACAGGGACATTTTATGTACAACATGCTTTATCCCCACAACTCTGACTGGCAGACAGCACCTGAGATAGTTACAGTTTATTGTGCCAACCTGGCCGATAAACACAGGTGGGATTAATTAACGGGCGGAGAGATAAATGGCTTGGTGAGCCTCGCCTTTTGGGTTCTCAAGACTCTTGCTTTCTGATGGTCAGACCAGGGTGCAGCTGCCTTAGCCAGTTCCTGCTTTAGCTGGCAAGGTTCACTTCCTGCAAGACATCCCTGAGGAGAAGCCGCATGGTCCTACCTGATGCAGCCCTGGGTGCTGGAGCACCCGTGTGGAGACCCCTGCCAGCGCTGAGATGTTTACACGTTCACTGACTCGGCTTTCTTCCTGCAGTCGGCATCATTGCTTGTGTTTTGTGAGATGGAGGAGGACTTTGTGGATTGGTGTCGGACATATGGGCTAATGTTGGACTTGTGAGCTTAGGTAGCGCTGGGTTGGGATGTTTTCTTGATGTTTTCTTGATGTGCACTTACCCTTTATATAAAACACTCTCCTACACATATGAGTTTCTGTAGATTTGTTTCTCTAATGTACCCAGACTAACACAGCACCCTCCTCATTCTATAGGGTAAAGCCATGTACTCAGGTCTGTCACTCAGCTAAAGTGTCTAGGTAGCCTTATTTATTTCACTGTTTGCTTTAATAACCCTTAACAATCTAAAAAGCATTCTTATTTCAAAGGCACATCAACCCAGGGGGGGGCCTCCCTTCAGCTTTAGTTTGGTAGTTAGAGATAAACGGAGACTAATGTTTGTAGTCTTAAGTATAAAAACTTTGGTAAACATATCAGAGACAAATGCTAGGTCCTTCCATTGCGTTTCTCCCCCTTCAGATGACTTCCGACTGAGTCACTCACTCCTAAGGAAAGGCTTTACCTTGGTCCTTGTTCCACAAGGAATGTTGTTGGGAACAGAACAAAACACTGCCTACTCCTTCGCCGGCCTCCAAATGGTTCCGGCATCTGAGCACATTATGCAACCACAGGGTCACTGAATCACCTTAAAGGCCTTCCTCTTGTCCTCCTGATAGCAAGTCTGCAAGATGAAGTCCAGAGCATTTCCACTGTACTGCTTCACTTCTAGGTAGGCTTGTTTGTTTCCCAAAATGTACTGATTTGATCATCTTTCTGGCAGTCCACCAGGGCTTCAAAAAGTTCATGAAAAAAATTTATTATTTTTCATTCAATTTTTTCCAAGAACTTTTAAAAGTCCCTTCATGGTACACCAATCTTTGAGGGCGACGCTCCTGCATGGAGCAGATCATTAACAGAGAGGACTGCAGGGCCGGCCCCAACTCAAGACATGACGCTCCCTCCCTAGATGACAGCACTACAGAGGACAGCACTGAAGACACAGTTTGGGAAGTGTGGCCAGTCTGACCCACCCACGTGGGGCAAACCAAGAGGGGCGGGCAACAGACCAGCAATGGGAGCAAAGCCACGAAGTCCCTGAGGAATCCTGATGGTAAACTTCTGACTCAGGGTGGGGCTTAGCACCTCATGTGAACTGGTTGGGTGATAGTCACAAGGGGGCCACACTGAAATTCTAAACGTGTAATGGGGTAGGGGGCGGGGTAAAGCACCGTTCCATCCGTGACTGCAGAAAGAGCAATGGGGTCTTGTAGAAGGTGTACCCCCTCGGTCACAAATGCTGAGGACTAAAAGTGTATACATGCTCTGGATAAGCAGGTCCTGGGATATGGATCCCTGCAAGAAATGGGCATTAGACTGATGGATTATAACAAGGCCTGCTCAATATTTAACAGCGATATAGCTCCTTTCAGAAATAGTAACAGGAGTAATGATTCCCTGAGGGTATGGGAAGAGAGCTGGGGAAGGAGAAGGAGAGGGAGCTGATAGCAATGATGACTGTATAACCCCATTTGAGGGGAACGAATAGCAGAATTGTAGGTGACCGGATACATTGGATGGCATAAGATACAATAAAAATAATAACAATAATATCTAATAATAAGGATTCCTGGGAGGTGGTAGGGTGGGGGGAGGAGGGGATAAAGGGGAACTGGTATCAAAGAGTTCAGGAAGAAAAAAACGTGCAGGTCTGTCTAAATAAAATAAGTTGGATGAGCAATCTGGAGGAGAAAACAACAGGACCAACAGTTCCAGGGGGACATTGGAGAGGGGGAGGTGGAGGGAAAGGAAGTGGTGTTAACAAATCCAGGGACAAGGGAACAACAAGTGACCCAAATTGGTGGTGAGGAGGGTGTGGGAGGCCTGGTAGGGCATGATCAAGGGGAATGTAACAAAGAGGAATTGCTGAAACCCTAGTGGGGACTGAGCATGATACTGGGACAGGAGGAAAGTCAAGGGAAATAGAGGAAAGAGCTCGGAGGCAAAGGGAATTTATAGAGGTCTAGATAAAGACATGTACCTATGCAAATATATTTATATATGAGGATGGGGAAATAGATCTATGTGCATATATTTATAGGCTTAGTATTAAGGTAGCAGAGGGACATTGGGCCTCCATTCAAGTACTCCCTCAATGCAAGAATACTTTCTTCTATTAAATTGGCATTCTATGATGCTCACTTTCCCGACACAACTGCTGAAGACAAAGCGGGTGAATAAGCAAATGTGGTGAAGAAAGCTGATGGTGCCCGGCTATCAAAAGATATAGCATCTGGGGTCTTAAAGGCTTGAAGGTAAACAAGAAGCCATCTAGCTCAGAAGCAACAAAGCTCACATGGAAGAAGCACACCAGCCTGTGTGATCATGAGGTGTCGAAGGGATCAGGTATCAGGCATCATCAGAACAAAAAATCTTACCATAATGAATGAGGAGGGGAGTGCAGAGTGGAGACCCAAAGCCCATGTGTTGGCCACTGGAGTTCCACTTGCAGAGGGGTCTCAGGGACGAGACAAGCCAGACAGGGTGCAATGTAGCAACGACGAAACATACAACTTTCCTCTAGTTCGTAAATGCTTCCTCCCCACCCCCACCTCCATCATGATCCCAATTCTACCTTGCAAGTCTGGCTAGACCAGAGAATGTACACTGGTACAGATAGGAACCAAAAACACAGGGAATCCAGGGTGGATGATCCCTTCAGGACCAGTGGTGTGAGTAGTGATACTGAGAATGTAGAGGGAGGGTGGGTTGGAAAGGGGGAAAACAATTACAAGGATCTACGTGTGACCTCCTCCCTGTGGGGTGGACAACAGAAAAGTGGGTGAAGGGAGACATCGGATAGTGCAAGATATGACAAAATAATAATTTATAAATTATCAAGGTTCATGAGGGAGGAGGGAGCAGGGAGGGAGGGGAAAATGAGGACCTGATGCCAGGGGCTTAAGTGGAGAGCAAATGTTTTGAGAATGATGATGGCAATGAATGTACAAATGTGCTTTAAACAATTGATGTATGTATGGATTGTGATAAGAGTTGTATGAGCCCCTAATAAAACGATTAATAAAAAAAGAAAGAAAATGTTTTGAAAATGATGGTGGCAGCAATTGTACAACTATGCTTGATCTAATTGAATTAGGAACTGTTATAATAGTTGTAAGAGCTGCCAATAAAATAATTACATTTCCTTCATATTCGATAATTTTTAACAATACTATACCTCAAAGACATCAATTCTTTTTTCGTCTTCTTTGTTCATTGTGCAGCTTTCCCATGCCTCTGAAGCAAATAAAAACACCAAGGCTCCGTCAGGTATATCTTGGTCCTCAAGGTGACTTCTTTGCTTTTACCACTACAAAGAAATGTTTTATGCAGATGTGCCCAATGCAATACATTTTATTTTTTTGACTGCTGCTTCTATGGGTTTTGACTGTTGACCAAGAAAACGAAATCTTCGACAATTTCAATATTTTCTCCATTTATCTTGTTGCATATTGGTCCAGCTGTAAGGATTTTTGCTTTCTTTATGTTAAAGCACAATTCATGCTGAAGTAGATAGCTTTTGATTTTCATCAGTGTATTTCAAGCCCTCTTCACTTTTTAAAAATTTCTACCAAACCCTAGAAACTTTTATTAAGCAAAAATATCCAAATGTGAAGCTATGTTTCTCAACATAGCCGCCTCCTTAGTCTATGTACTTCTTATTGTTATCATTGTAAATCAGATGGGGCCTGTTTATTTTCAGCAAGTGCTCAAGGATGCATCATCTGTATATGGTAAGTTATTAATGAGTCTTCTGAAATCCCGATGCCTCGCTGCTGTTCATACAGTGCAACTTCTCAGATGACTTGCTAAGCACACAGACTGTGCAAAAGGATACAACCTTGATGCACATTCCCCCGATTTGAAGTTCTGAGTATCCTCTTGTTCTGTCTGAGTGACTGCCTTTGGGTATAAGTTCCACATGAGCACAATGAAATGTTCTAGAATTCCCATTCTGTATAATGTTATCCATAATCAGTATTCCCTACTTTAAACCAGTATTCCCTACTAAATCTATTGCACATTTCATTATAATACTTTGCAATCTAAGCAGCCCTTTGAAATCTTCGGTTGAACCCTTTCACTTCATTATTTCTTCCATCAGCTTTACCTATTACTCTTCATTCTAGACCAAGTTTAAGAAGCTTCAGACATCCATTTTGGTTCTCTTTCCTGTCTGGCTTTGCAGTGCCTTGAGCTTCCTTCATGTCCTCGATGTCATCCTACAACTTGTCTGGTGTTCAGTCAGTCAAGTTCAATGTACCAAATGGATTCTGGAGATGGTCTCTAGGTTAGAGTAGGATCTACTCAAGGCCATACTTTGCTCCCGTGAACTTGTTTCAATTTTCTTCAGCTTCAGCTTGAACTTGCTTATGAGCAAAGGTCTGTTCTGCATTCAGCCTTTGGCCTTGTTTTGACAGATGCTTTGGGCTTTTCCAACTTCTATGTCCACAGTTGTAGTTAATTTCTGCATATTCCATCTGAGGAGGGCTACTTGCACAGTCACCGTGTATGTTATTATATATATACACACACACATACACACATACCTCTGATGAAGACATTATTGGCCTTGAAAATTCTGTCATGTAATCTCCAGAGTCTTTTCTATCACCAAGATCAAATTTTCCAACTACTGACCCTAATTTGTTTCCAACTTTTGAATTCCAATAGCTAGTAATTATCAATTAATCTTGAAAGATGTTTGCTCAATCTCAGACTGCATGAGTTAGTAAAAAAAAACCAAGTTCTTCATCTGTGGCATTAGTGGTTGATGAGTAAATCTGAATAGTAATCATAGAAGCTGACATGGATGTTACCCTATCACTGACAGCATTGTGTTTCAAGATAGATCTTGGAACTAGACAAAGAACAACTAGACAGTAAAATATTACAAGAGCTGTTTAGATTATAGAACCTTAAAGTTCTGGGCCAAACAGATAGTCCAACCCACTGCTGGAGAAATAAGAGGGAGGCAAACATGACACGTAGAAAAAATTCCAAAGGTGAGACCGTTAGGACACCTGGAATCTCTCATCTGCCATGTAGGGTCTGGTGGACCTGCCCCAGTAGGTGGTATGGTACCAAGGGAGATCTCCACTAAAAACAAAGTAGAAACAAAAAAAAAAAGAATCTGAGGGGTCCGACGATGACATGTAATTTGATCTCTGTGTGTCTGTGTGGCAACAAATACTTTAAAAACCGTTTTATTGGTATATAATTCAAACATTATGCAATTCAATCATTCACTCACACCTAGAAGAGCTCTACAATCATCCCCACCATCAGTTTCACAACCTTTTCTTCATCCTGGTACTCATAGTTATTTGCTCCCCATTTCCCCCCAACCTTCCATGCCACACCCCCAAGGAGACCTTAAATCCAGTTACTGGCTCTATCGATTTACCTAGCCTGGATTTCATAAACAGAAAAACCTTTTTAAACTCACAACAATAACAACATAAAACCGCTCAAAACCTCAATGGAAAAGGAAGCCGAAAATATTAAGGACTAGAACAAATTTTGAAAGTATCGAAAGGGAGGTCAAATGATCAGGTGTTCAATTTCACCCCAACTGCATCTGTAGTGAATCACTTTCCAGTGTATTCTGCATGACAGCAAAGCTCCTCACATGTCTGGTTTATGGTCAGAGGGAATTCACCAGAGACTTAACCCATGTGTATTTTCCCTTCACTTATTTTTGTTTTCTTTTCTTTTCAACCAAAACAACTTTAAAATGGGTCCAAGGGGAAATCACATGCTATCACATTTTAACCTAACTTTGTCTGCCACAATTGTTTTACAATGGGCGCTCTCTCTCTGATAACAAGGCTAGCCACCTCCCTCAGCTATGGTGAGGGGGATTCTCTAGAGACTTAATCCATGTGTGGACCCTGCAAGTGGATTTTGAGCTTCCCCTGTCATCCACAGCCTTCTGCAAACCGGGTGTTCACGATTGTAGCTCCGATCTCACTCCTGCCTTTGAATTTGGATTTCATTATTGACAATACTTGGATCACACCAGCTGATGTGCTTCTTCCATGTGGACTTAGCTGCCACCTCACTTAGATGGCTGCTTGTTTGAAGACAAGCCTTTAAGGGCTTTGATCTTTTTTGATAGCTGGTATCTTAAAAACGAGAGCAAGGATACAATCTAAGCATTAGTCTGGAACATGCTACATTGAGGTTCTTTAGTCCATTACTGGGGACTTCCTTCTTTGGGGTAAAAAATAAGAGCTGGATTTAGAATCTTACCATGCTAAACATTCCCATGGTTGCCTGGGGACCAGCAGCATCTCATCCCATAAGAGTTTGTTAGAAATTCATAGGTCTTAAGCCGGACCTACTGAACCAGAATCTACATTTTAACAAAATCTCAGGTGATCTATATGCACAATAAGCTTAAGACACTCTAAAGCATCTTTTATGTCCAGCAGCAACGTTGCTCATCAACCCTTCATTTGAGGGGAGAGAAGTTATTTAGATATCTTTATGTTATAGTATTAAGTCTATTAACACCAACAACTCAAAAACATCCCCCATGCACAATACACGATCAACAGATCAAGAGCTATCACTGGCATCCAAATCAAACCTTAGACTGGTAGAAAAGTACACCAGAGAAGGCATGGTTCCCTCCTACTACGGATGGGGAAACAAGCCAGACCAGACAGGGAAATTACTTCCTCAAGTTTGTACTCTTAAGACAGACTAGGGACTTCGGCTTGATCACAACAGATATAATTTTGGTTTAGATGATTAACTTTGAAATCTTAGAAACAATTGAGACCAACCAGCGACTGTTCCGTGTGCTTTAGGGAATCTACTTGCTGGCTCAGTGAGTGATCCTGGTCGTAAAGTGAGGCAGGAGGGGAGCCAGGTGATTCCTGAGGCCCCGCCGTAACAGACTGAGCTGGAAATGATATTTTGGTTGAGGACGCCATCAGAAAAGCTACCCACTACTAAACATCACCACAGACACAGGGGAACACAGAGCCGTGTCCTTTGGTTCTAAGCATGGAGGCAGCACCCTGAGTGGCCATTTGCCAGCCCCCGGTGGCCCTCAGCTAGCCATCCTAGCTTGTGGAGATGTCTCAAGCTAGGATTTTACAGACGAGGAAATGGAAATCTTAAAAGAAGCCAGTGCCTAAGGATCTTGCCCTTCAGAGAACAAGGATGTAGGCATTCGCTGCACGAAGAAGGCCCAACATCTAAATGCACAGAGGTGCACCAGTGTTTGATTTGGGAAGAATAAGCTGCTTTACAAATACTGACTGTTCTTCGATGCCAGGATTAGTCATCACAGGTTCTGGTGACCAGGCTCCTAGTGCAGTGCTTCACTCTACACTCAGCTTGGCACATGGTCTTCCATGGGGTCTTCTGATTCAGAAGGTAGAGGGGTGGGTAGGGTTGCCAAGAAATACAGACTGCCCAGTTAAATTGAAATGCCAGATTAACAACAAATCTTTTTTTTAATCATTTTATTAGGGGCTCATACAACTCCTATCACAATCCATACATACATCAATTGTGTAAAGCACATTTGTACATTCATTGCTCTCATCATTCTCAAAACATTTGCTCCCCACCCAAGCCCCTGGCATCTGTCCTCACTTTTTCCCCTTCCCTCCCCACTCCCTCATGAACCCTTGATAATTTATAAATTATTATTTTGTCATATCTTGCTCTGTCCCACATCTCTCTTCACCCACTTTTCTGTTGTCTGTCCCCCAGGGAGGAAGTCACATGTAGATCATTGTAAACAGTTCCCCCTTTCCAACCCACCCTCCTTCTACCCTCCCAGTATCGCCACTCACACTACTGGCCTGAAGGGATCATCCACCCTGGATTCCCTGTTTCCAGTTCCCATCTATACCAGTGTACAACCTCTGGTCTAGTCAGACTTGCAAGGCAGGATTCAGATCATGACAGTGGGGGCAGGGGGGAGGAAGTATTTAGGAACTAGAGGAAAGTTGTATTTTTCATCGTTGCTGCATCGCACCTTGACTGTCTCATCTCCTCCCCAAGACCCTTCTGTAAGGGGATATCCAGTGGCCTACAAATGGGCTTTGGGTCTCTACTCTGCACTCCCCCCCTCATTCACTATGGTAAGATTTTTTTGTTCTGATGATGCCTGATACCTGATCCCTTGACACCCAGTGATCTCACAGGCTGGTGTGCTTCTTCCACCTGGGCTTTGTTGCTTCTGAGCTAGATGGCCGCTTGTTTACCTTCAAGCCTTTAAGACCCCAGAAACTATATCTTTTGATAGTCGGGCACCATCAGTTTTCTTCACCACATTTGCTTATGCACCCATTTGTCTTCAGCGGTTGTATCAGGGAGGTGAGCACACAATGATATGATTTTTTTTGTTCTTTGATGCCTGATACCTGATCCCTTCAGCACCTCATGGTCACACAGGCTGGTGTGCTTCTTTCATGTGGGCTTTATTGCTTCTGAGCCAGATGGCCGGTTGTTTACCAGACACTATATCTTTTGATAGTCGGGTACCATCAGCTTTCTTCACCACACTTGGTTGTTCACCCTCCTTGTCTTCAATAGTTGTGTCAGTACGGTGAGCATTATAGAATGCCAATTTAAAAGAAGAAAGTATTCTTGCATTGAGGGAGTACTTGAGTGGAGGCCCAATGTCCCTCTGCTACCTTAATACTAACCCTATAAATATATGCACATCGATCTATTTCCTCATCCTCATGTAGAAATATATTTGCATATGTTCATGTCTTTATCTAGACCTCTATAAATGCCCTTTGCCTCCCAGCTCTTTTCTCTATTTCCTTTGACTTCCCTCCTGTCCCACTATCATGCTCAGTCCCCACCAGGGTTTCAGCAATTCCTCTTTATTACATTCCCCTTGATCATGCCCAACCAGGCCTCCCACACCCTCCTCACCACCGATTTGGATAACTTGTTGTTCCCTTGTCACTGGGTTTATTAACACCACTGCCTTTCCCCCCCACCTCCCCTTCTCCCATGTCCCCATGGAAATATCGGTCCCGTTGTTTTCTCCTCCAATTGTTCATCCAGCCTATATTATTTAGACAGGCCTGCGGAGATAATAGCATGCACAAAAACAGAGCACAAACAAGCAACAATAAACAACAAAATAATGACAAAACAAACAGAACAAAACACAGCAAGAAAGAAAAACTTGCAGCTAGTTCAAGGATCATTTGTTGGCCTTTAGGAATGTTTTCCAGTCCAGTCTATTGGGGCACCATGCACTAGCCCCAAAGTCCACCTTCAGCATTCCCTGGGGACCTCACCACTCCATTCCCTTGCTGTTCTGTTGCACCCCCTTAGTGTTTTGCCTCAGTGTGGTGGGATCAGATCACACGCAATTCCCACACTGTGTCTCTGGTGTCCCCTATAGGGCTATGGGTCAGTGAGGATGTCATGTTTTATAGTAGGGCCGGCCATGTGCTCCTCTCTGTCGACTGGCTGTTCTAATTGGGAACATCGACCTCCTGGCCTGGTGGGCCATGATGTACTCCACTCTCTCCTACTCCCCCTTCATCTGTTCCCATGTGCTCTGATCAGATATGTCCCTCTTCCGGAGCTATAGATTCAATGCCATCCTTTGAAATAAATTCTTCTGAGGGGAGGAGCAGGTGTCCACTTAGTAGTTGGTGTTGGGGCCGGCCCCCCAGACCTCTCCACTGGTTCCTTACTCCATGCCGGCATGTTGCAAATATGCCCCAAATGTTGCCTGAGACAAACTTACATTAGAGAAATGACTCATCGTTTACCTGAAATGCATACTTAACTGGATGTCTTCCATTTTACCTGCCAACCCTGGCAACTTAAAGGGTGGAGCCTGAGATCCGCGGTTCTAAGAAGCTCCCCCATGCATGCCTGTTGTGCTGTGCCATAGAGTGGAGCCTGCCTCCAGGTTGCCCCCAAGACAGAGTAAAGCCCCCCCCCCGCCACCCAGCAGGGCTGTCTAGGCTGTCAAGCTTTACAGGAAGCAGATCGCCAGGCCTTTTTCCCACAGAGCGGCTGGTGGGCTTGAACCAAGAACTTTGCAGTTAGCAGCCTTCAGTGAGTGCTTCCTGATTGTGCAAGCAGAGACCCTGAGGCAGCCCTCACACTCCACCATGCTCACTGCCACCGACTATGGCATTGATTTAGACTCCTAGTGACCCAGCAGGGCAGAGTTGGGCTGCCCCTGTCAGATTCCATGGCTGTAAATCTGTACAGGAACGGAAAGTCTTCCCGTTCTCCTGGGGAAGAGGCTGGGGTGTTGGAGCGAAATGACTGCTCTAAGCTTTGAAAACTGCATTTTAAGAACTTGTCCAAGACCACCGCCCCCCCCCCAAAAAAAAACACTAGGCAGCCAGCCCCCACCTTTTAAAAGAATTTAAAGAGAAGGCAACCACGGGCACTTGGGACGCGCCTTCCAAAAGAAACAGCGTTATCATTACAGGGTCAGTACCACAGCATTAGGGTCCCAGCCTAGCCCACAGGGAAGCGAATGACAGCCCGGCTGCCCTGCCATGACCAGGTTTCTCTGAATTGAAGCACCAGCGACCACGAGCACATGGCCAGTCCCTCTCTAAGTCGAGAAAACCTGTTTCCTGCTCAGGGCAGTGTTGAGGCCTATGAGACAATGATCAAAACTCCAGCACCTGAAGGAGCATCAAGCACCAAGCACCAGGTGAGGCTCTTTAGGGAACCCCATGCCATGCTGGCTCTAGGAAGGCCTCACTAACAGATGAGGAGCCCAAGGCTCGCGAGCACCTGTGCTCAAGGTCGCACTGCAGGCGCACGGGCGTGAGGAGGAGAACCACATTCTCTCTGCCTCTTCAGCCTGAGGTTTCGGTTTTCAAATGGTGGTGTTATTTTTGTTAAAAATATACACCGTGAAGCAGCCCCCCAATTCAACAGCTGCTACACATACAATCCGGTGACTTTGAGAGCATTCTTCAAGTTGTACCGCCCTGCTCCCCTTCCTGCACAACCTAACATAAGCTTTCTCGGCTGTCAATCCGATACATAGAGGTAGTTCTTTGAAAGGGCGCAAAGCTGAACTTGGCAACTGTATCGGCTGAATGAGTGAATGAATGAAGCACAATGTTTCAGTGAAAAATGGTCCCACAGTCCCTCTAATAGGACAGCCGAGTTTCTGATAAGCAGCTTCAGCCACTCCCTCAAGAATAACGCCACCCCTGTTTATGGCTGAGTGGGAATGAGCACTGCTGGCTCACTCTCTGGCAAAGTGTAGCAAAAGCTGCAAAATGGATCTTTTCTTTCTTTCTTTCTTTTTAACTTTTCATTGTGCATCGGGTGAAGGTTTGCAGAGCAGATCCACTTTCCAGTCAACAATTCATGCAAAATGTGTTTCATCTCATTGATTTCCATCCCCACTACGACGCACCCGTATCTAACTTCCCCCTGGTGTTTCTCATTTCCATGCCTCCTTTTGAACTTTGTCCCTCCCCAAATGCTGCCCTTTTGAGCTCAAGTGGCTGGTGATTCTGAGGTGTGTGCGCCTCCCAGGTGGCATCGTTCCATGTCGATTGTTTGACTGCACATTGTGCTAGAGAGGTGAGCTCATTTCCAGAGAAATGGATCATTTTTTTAATCTAGTAACCCCATCTCTAGAGCTCTCTTCTAGGAAACAATGAAAGAACACCAGATATCTGTGTTCAAGGATGTTCACTACAGTATTATTTATAAACAGCCTAACTGTCTCATTCATAGAACACTGGTGACATAGAATCATAGAAAGTGATTTTAAAAAGCAGATTAGCAAATATTTTCATGATAAAATGAAGTGCAAACCTTATTTTTTAAACATAAAATGCATTATTTTACTTCTTCAACTACGCAGCCTACCGCAGTGGCCAAAAAAAAAAATCTCTTTTAGGCATAGTACACTTCTAAAGCTCTTTTTCAAGTTAACTGTTGAAAGAATCTTTAACTGCACGAGAAAAGACCTTTGTCACAATGCTGTGTGCAAACAGAAAGTTCCACCAGGTTATGAATATAGTCTGACTATAACGATGCAGGGTAACATGTTTCGAGAATATCAAGAAATGCATCCTAGGGCAAAGAATGTGCAGATGTGCTTTATACAATTGATGTATGTATATGTATGGACTGTGATAAGAGTTGTATGAGCCCCTAATAAAATGTAAAAAAAAAAAAAAGAAATACATCCAAATGCCAGTCATGATTACCCTGGCTGATAAAATTATAGGTGTGTCTTAGTCTTAACCCATTTTTGTATTTCCAAAATTTCCTATTCTAAGTATTCATTATACTTTTTTAAATCCTTAGAGAAGGGGATGGGAGAAAGATGAGGATTTCCACTCCCGCAGAGTTGATACCCTGTCCTATAGGGTGGCCATGAGTCAGAATGGATTCGATGTAGTAAGTGAGTGAAGGGGACAGAAGGACATCTCCTACCCACACCACCAAGCCTCTCCCCCAGATTTAACCCGTGTTTACTGAGTACCCACCAAGCGCCCAACCCAGTCACAGCCTCTGTAAAAGAGAAATCCAGAGTGAAGCCGCACCCTGAAGGCTCACATATTATAGCGCATAAGCATATATGCTCTTCGCTTGACAAACAAGCCCGGCCCCGACGGCAATCCTTGCTGGGGTCGAGAGTCACAGCACGTTTGCTTCACACGTTCCCAAGATGGATCAATCCGCCCCCACCGGAGTGACCCCTTCCCACGCTTCCTCCCACACTCCAAGGCTCAAACAGAGTGGGCTCCAGGGCGAGAGAATGCGCACCCAGGAAGGAAACCCTTCTGGTCCCTGCAACTGAGTACTGGGTGCAAAGCTGCAAAGACCCTCAGTGAGGCAGAACAAGGATGGAGCAAGGAAGGAGGCCTGCTCACCTCGAGGGGAGGGAGTGCACGTGGTCCAGGGCTCAGTTTCCCTGTCTGTGAAAGGGCATCAGTATCTCCCTCTCTCGCATTAAAGAGAACCATCAAGGTCAGAGGTGAACACACACTATGCATGCTACACGGAGTGGCCCTCATGCGGGTTGCTTCTAAAGTGGGGAGAGGGGCATTGACAGGACGCTAGACCTCAATTTCCTTTTCAGCAAAATGTGCCGACCGATTCTGTCCACAAAGGCCACGCATTCGTGGAGCAGCAGTGGCTTTAACACATGTGGCTGCGGAGGGCTCACCCGTGCTCACAGGCACGGAAGTCCCACCGATCCTGTACCGAGAGGAAAGCCCTTTGCCCCAGGGCTTGGAAAGCCGACCATCTCCTGTCCCCCACATAGCACACACTGGACACAGAGGCCCAGGAAAAGGCAGCCAGGGCCCCAAGTCGCCAAGCACTTCGTTAGCGGCAAAACCAAGACAGGCCCTGCGCCCCAGCTTTGCCCACCACATCCACTCTTTGCCCCTGTCCTGCCCTCGAATTGTTGTGCAGTCCCCTGGGGACGAGGGGAAGGCTGGTCCAGGGCAGGAGAGAGCCGAGGGAAGCGGCAGACAGCAGGAAACGAGCGTGCCTGTGGTCGCCAGCCTCACTAACCACGTCAGGCTGAAATATGACACACGCTCCCTCTCCTGAAAGGGAGGAGGTGTTTTTACTTAACAACCCCCAGCTGCCTAAACACTGGTCTCTTTCTCTTCCCCGAAAAATGTGTAACTCCTGGGGCCTGCTTTTTCCTGCTGTGGCCAGCATCTCAATCCGGGGAATAACCGTGGGGGGATAGGGCAATGAAGTGCCCTCTTTTATCCTGGGCTTTCTCCAGAAAGACTTCCAAGCATGAGCTAAGGGGTGAAAAGATGAAGACACTGGAGGCTGAGCCCTCAACTCCCTGAGTGACCTTGGACACGTCTTGTGTCCTCCCAGAGCCGCCACTCCCTGAAATGGAGGCAAGATGGACCTCCTCTTGGGAGGCCTGGTGAGGGCATTCGGGAACATTCAGCGCTCCACAGAGCTGACCACCCCAAAAAGGGCACGAAGACTCCCATCCTGCATTACGGCCACAGCAAAACTGCCCAACCAGGTCTCCTAATGTGGGAACATCCGAAGCCTTCGGGCGGAGGCAGAGTGCAATGATTCAGAGACATGGCCCTGCAGCCAGGATCCTGGTGCCATCGTCTCCTCTGCCTGACCACTCAGCCTCAGTCTCCTCATTTGTAAAAGGAGAGAGAAAGTACCAAGCCAGGAGAGATGGTTGGGAGGAGCCGACAAAATAGTTAATGTTCCAGCGCTTGGTGCAACAAAACGATGTTCTCTATTATTACCCTCACACTGACCAACATCCTTCCACTTTACAGATAAGAAAACTGAGGGCCAGAGGTCTTTTTTCTTTTTTTAAATGTTTTACCCCACGTCACCCAAAAGTGCTAAAACTGTACTCACTCTGCTTTTAAATTAGTGCTTCTGTCCACTAAGCACTCCAGGGGAGAAAATCGAGGCTTTCTAACTCCCATGATGAATTCGTCTCAGAAACCCTGTAGGGTCACTAGCTATGAGTTTGGATCGACTCGAAGGCAGGGAGTTTAGTGTTTGCTCTGTCCTCCTGTCTCTAATAAGCAAATGTACACACTCAGCTACAATAGATTATAAAACTATTCTGGGGGAACATAAAAACAGAAAGCAAAGCCTTAGCAGAGTCCTACAAACATGTGGAAATCCTGGCGACTTCTCATGAAAGCCCCAAACTACCCACTTGAAGCACAGAGAAGTGACCTAAGAAGGTCACTGACAGGCTAAGAAGTGGGAAGGCATCCAACTCAGAGCACTTGCTT